>NC_140082.1:91166192-91716192 GCF_964194135.1 Talpa europaea | reverse complement strand
ATCTGCCTGTTCTGCTCCCCACTCTGGGAATCCTCTCACCCCCTACACCTCTGGCCTGTTCCCCAGGCCTTGTATGCATAAATAAATCTTTAAAATAATAAAAATAAAAATAAACTCACCTCCGTCCTACAGCACACACCCACGAGGGCAGGACCCCGCGCCTCACCGCCCCCCGAAGCGCGCTCCAATCTCCTCACAGACAGAGGGGAACCGTGAACCCCGGAAAGTCAGTCTGAAAACCCACAATAGAACCAAAGATACACATTCGCCGCAGAATCTCGGAGAGGCGCCCATATTAGGGGCCACACCCCAAGGACGAGCAGCCCTGCCGGGTGCTGGGTGGGTGGGTAGGCCGGGACGGAGGGGAGTCAGAGTGGAAGGCGTGAGCGGCAGAGGAGCGTGGACGGTGCAGGCACCCTGGGCGCCGAGTCAGGGCAGCTGGACACTGGGCGGTGAAGGGGAAGCTCGTGGCCAGAGCAGGGGTGGGCAGGCCTGGCCGCGGACACCACGGGCAGGTGAGAAGCCCCAGCACAGGCCGGGCGGGGCCGGCCACAGCCCGGCTGCAGCACAGCGGCCCGGACTCTACCCGGGGCCTCATGGCAGCCGGAGGCTCCCTCAGCGCAAAGGACACGCGTCTGGTGTCATTTCTATGTCGCTTGAGCAAGCCGAGCAGAGGAGCTGGGCTTATCACGATGTCCAGGCCCACGTCCGGAAAGACTGCCCACCCTCGAGCCAGCGCCGGATCACAGTGCGTCCGGGCGGGGGCCCGGCCTGTGCGAGGCACCAGAGGCACCGCGGAGAGGGGAGGCCCGTCCACGCGGGCACAGGTGGGGAGACGGAGACGGAGCCAGCGGCCCGGCAATGGCCGCGGGCCGGCAGGGCTGCAGGGACGAGGGGTGGCTACATCAGCAAGGGCGGGGGCGGCGTGGAGCTAGTCTCGGGGAGGTGGGGAGACTGGGCAGGGGGCCTGACGCGGACACCTGAGAGCCGGGTGTCGGGCGGGGCGGAGGGGGTCACAGTGCGAGGCCTGCTGTGGGAGCCGGCCCCGCCCAGGGCAGCCAGGAGCAGCGCGGCTGGCTGGGCCTGGGCCACCCCGTGTCCAGCAGGGGGGTTTAAAGAGGCCAGGGATGGGACCCGCTGTGCCACGCCAACGCCTGTCACTGGGGCTCCGGCCTGGGGGGATGCCGCGAGGCCCCACAGTGGAAGCTGGGGCGACCCCAGGAGGAGGTGCCGGGTCAGGCCTAGCGGGGGAGCTGGGATGGGGGGGGGATGCAGCCAGAGAGCCCCGAGGCAGAACCCCGGACCCGCGGGCAGGCTGGGTGGGGGGGGTGAGAGGCGCCGGCACCACACAGGGCCCCAACACCTGGTGCCGGGGACGCGGTGGCGGAAGCCGCTCCAGGGAGGGGAGGCGGGAGAGGGTCTGGGGGCTCCCCGGGGGGCGGGGCAGGCGGTGGGGCTTGGACCTTGACGTGTTTTCACATGAAGGGGAGCAAGGAAGTGGGATGGAGGGGAGAGGATGTGGGTGAGACGCAAAGGCCCAGGCGCCCAGGGGGTGGCCTCGAGCCGCAGGTGGCCCTGAACTCAAAAGGGAACCAGCCCGTCCACCGTGAGCCCCAGCAGCCCCACCCCCGGGTTCACACCCCAAGGAGTAAGGACGGCTTTCAGGGGCACAGGCACCCACGGTCACTGCAGCGGCCAGAGGCGGGGCGTGCCCGGTGCCCCGAGCGGGGCCGGGAAGGAGCGAGCCCCCACCACGGAGCCCCCCACCCCCGTCCACGCAGCACAGCCTGGCGGAGTCCCTGGCCCCGCGCTCCCCCCCGCCGGGCTCGCGCGGAAAGGATGACACGGGTTCTATTTTCAGTCAAAACGGCTCCTCCACCCCCAGCCTCGGCCCCTCTCAACTTACAGGCGGGCGCCGCGGGCAGCACAGGGCGGGCCGGCGGGACACACGGCCACGGGGCCACCGGCACAGCCGCCCCAGACCCGGTCCCCGCGGCCCGGGCCCCGCCGCCCCTCGGGCCTCCCCCCAACAAACACTATCTTCTGCCGTTTCCCGAAGCTTTCCTGAGTAAACGCTTCCCCGTCCTCGGGCTGCCCCATCCCCACGGCCCCGCCGCGCCTGCTCCTCCTCGGGACAGCGCGGGAGCCTCACCGCCAGCCCCGGGCGCGCGACCCCGTCTTCCCACAAATGTTTGGGGTGTTTCCTCCGCATGAAACCCGAGGCCTCGAGACCCCGGGTTCGGGGAGCAGCGGCTCTGCCTCGGGGTCCCTGGGGCTGTTACAGAAACCGCTGCTGGGGCAGCCTCCAGGGGAGGGCGCCCCGCCGGCCCCGCTGCCTTTGCTCCCGGGGGGCTCTGTGGGGCTCCCCCAAGGAGGGGGGACCAGTGACCGTGACCGACTCCAGAGACTCACGGGGGCACAGCCGGGCCGCGGAGAGGGGCCGCCCCTTCCCCTCCTCACCAGCCCCCACGGGAGAGCAGGAGCTGGGGCGCCCCAAGTCTCTGGCCCCCAGGACCCCAGGAAGCCATGCCCAGCGCAGGGGGCGCAGAGCCAGCTCAGGTGCGCTCGCCCGGCGCCCGCGACACCCCCACGCCCGCCAGGCTGCGGCCGCGCTTCCCCCAGTCGACCCCGCCGGGCCTCGCCCCCTGGCCCGCAGAGGGGACCCTCCTGGCCCGCAGAGGGGACCCTCCTGGCCGGCAAAGGGGACCCTCCTGGCCGGCAGAGGGGACCCTCCTGGCCGGCAGAGGGGACCCTCCTGGCCCGCAGAGGGGACCCTCCTGGCCCGCAGAGGGGACCCTCCTGGCCCGCAGAGGGGACCCTCCTGGCCCGCAGAGGGGACCCTCCTGGCCCGCAGAGGGGACCCTCCTGGCCCGCAGAGGGGACCCTCCTGGCCCGCAGAGGGGACCCTCCTGGCCGGCAGAGGGGACCCTCCTGGCCCGCAGAGGGGACCCTCCTGGCCCGCAGAGGGGACCCTCCTGGCCCGCAGAGGGGACCCTCCTGGCCCGCAGAGGGGACCCTCCTGGCCGGCAAAGGGGACCCTCCTGGCCCGCAGAGGGGACCCTCCTGGCCCGCAGAGGGGACCCTCCTGGCCCGCAGAGGGGACCCTCCTGGCCGGCAAAGGGGACCCTCCTGGCCGGCAAAGGGGACCCTCCTGGCCGGCAGAGCGGCCCGGGCACCGGCTCCGGGCGGGCCGCGCGGCTCCCCCCCCCACCCCCCGCACCAGCACCACGTGCGCGCGAGTGCGCCCCGGACCCCGCGGGGCGCCCCCCGCTCCGCGGAGCCACGCCGGCCCGTCCAGCACTTCGGGCCAGAGCGGAGCCGGCCAGGCGGCCCAGCGTCCCTGCGGGCCCGTCCAGGGCTCGGCGCGCGGCCTCACCTGGGCCCCCGGCCGCCGTCCATCCTCCCGGCGCCGGGCTGCGGGCGGGCGCGGCTACCCGGGGCGCCCCCGGCCCAGGGAAACTTCCATCCCCACCCCGGGCCGCGCGGAGCCGGCGACACCTCGGCGCGGGGCGCGGGGGGCGCGGGGGGCGCGGGGGGCGCGGGGCGCGGGGGGCGCGGGGGGCGCGGGGCGCGGGGGGCGCGGCGAGGGAGGCGGGCGCCCGGGCGGGGACCCGGCCCGGAGCCCGCGCGCCCGGCGGAGGCGCGGGGCCGGCGGCGGCTGCGGGCGCGCGCCCGGGCGCGGGGGCTCCGGGGCGGGCGCGCGCGGCGCGGCTCACTCACCCCATCTCCGGCGCTGCTGGCGGCCGCTCCGACGGGCCCGGCTCGCTGGCTGTCCGCGCGCTCGGCCGCCGCTCCCCGCGGCCAGGCGGGGCCCGTGCGCGGTCAGCCCCGGCGCCGCTCCATGCCGGGAGCGCGGGGCCGCCGCCGGGCGCGGGCGGGCGGGGGCCGGGCGCCGGGGCTGGGCGGCTCTCCCGGGCGGCGCCCTCGCTCCCGCGCCCCGCCCCTCCTTACGTAACCCCGGGGCCCCGGCCGCGGCGGGGCGCGGGGGGGCGGCGGGGCGCGGGGGCGCGGGGGGCTGCGCGCCGCCGCCCGGGCCGGCTGGCCTCGGCGCGCTGGAAGCGGGGGGCGCGCGCCGGCCTCTGCCCGGCGTGGGCGCCCCCGCCCCCAGCCGGAGGGACCTGGGCGGCGCTGAGTCCCGGCGAGGGACTCGCACAAGGTCACGCCCGCGGTCGGAGCCGGGCTGCAGAGGCGGGGTGGGCACGACGCGCCCCTCCTGGGGACACCCCAGCCTTCACCCTCCTCTGCCGGCTGGTGCCCCAAAGCCACGTGCAGGGAGGACCTGCGCCCCGAGCGAGGGGCTGGGGCTCTCAGCCAGAGGCTCGGGCTTTGTGCTGGAAGGAGGGTGGGGATGGCACAGTGGGCCACTGGGAGCGGCTCTTCCCCCCCCGGGCTCTGCTGCCGCGGGGCCACCCAGCCTGCCGCCCTCCTCTGGGCCTTCCAGGGGACGCTTCCTGCCGAGAACTCCAGGCCGCAGGCCCCGGCCCCCCAGCACAGAGCCGGGGACCCTCCCCGCAGCCGGGCCACCGCTGCTCCCGGCTCACGGCCACAGCGTCACCTGCTGACCCCTTCCGGGCTGCGCTCAGCACTGCGGTTGGCAGTGCCCCCGACACTGGCCCATCTGGTGGCTTCGTGGTCCAGGAGCTCCCTCCCCATGTCCCTGGCGTGTGCCCGAGGCCCTTCCCTGTGTGCCCGTGCTGTCCAGCGCCCTTCCCCCCAAACCCCCCCAGGGCTAGCCCTCCTCCCCAAAGCAGGCCTGGGCAGGATCTGCTCGCAGCCCGGGTCCCCCGCGGATCCCTGGCGTAGGTGCTCGCTACTGGCCTTCGGCCACTTCCTAGTGGAAGCGCTTCCCACCCCAGCGCACTGAAGTCTGCTCCCTTCTCCCACGGCAGCTCACGCTCTCCCAGACATCTGTGCACGCTCTGCGGGTCGGGCCTTTGGCTCCTCCCTGCGCCTCCTGTGCCTGTCACTGCCTGAAGGTCCTTCGTAAATGTTTATTGAATGACTGAACGAGCGAAGGGACCAGACCACAGACACGCAAACGGACGGGTCTGTCAGCACAGGAGAGCCTGTTCAGGCCAAACTGACCAGAACCTGGTCCTACACACGCTCCATAGGAGCCGAGTGGCAGTGGGGTGGGGTCTGGCCGGTCCTGGAGGGCCTGCTCTGCTGGGCCCAAGCCTGGCTGGGGGCTTCCTGGCTCCACGGGTGGAGAGGGCACACCCACGTCGCCCTGGGAAGATGCAGCAGGCGAACGGGCGAGGCCGGTGAATCACTGGGCACACAGCAGCAGGGACAGGCGTGCGCCTGCCAGTCGCATGAGGCTGGGTGCCCGTGAGGAGCCGGGTGTGGCCCTGGGCGAGGAGGGAAGGGCAGACCAGACAGGATTGGGAAGAGCTGCCCTCCCCTCCCCGCGTGGGGCTGCACCAGCGGGGAGTGGCCTCCCCCTCCCTCCACCGCTCCAGGCCCAGGCCCCGGCCAGCCTCTGAGGGTTCCCAGACACCCGGAGCCTGTCTCGGCACCGCCCGTCCCTACTGGCAGTATTTCATCATCTGGGAGTTCCCCCCAGAGGGGCCGCGTCACCCCCTCTCCGCCTCCCCCCCATCGCAGCCAATATGGTGCCCTTTCCTGAGGGAAATCCGCCATCAGCAGCATCTGGGCCCGTCGTCAAGGCAGGTGGTGGTGAAGGCTCTGCCTTCGTGAGGGGAGAAGGCCGCGCTGGCTGCAGGCGGCAAGGCCAGCAGGGGCATGTTAGGCCTCGAGACGGTGTGTCCTCGCAGGGGAGCGGAGATGTGAGTTAGAGGGACGGAGGGGCCAGGCCGGGGAGGCAGGACCCTGGGGGGAGCAGCGGGGAGTTGAGGGGACTCTGTCCTGGTGGGCGCCGCTGTCTAAAGGAGGCAGCGGGAAGGACGCTTGCTGCCCGCGAGAGCGCGTGTGCGCAGGCGGGGTGGGAGCCCAGCCCCAGAGGCCCCTGGTGGCGTGGAGCCGGGACCCCGGAGACAGGTAGATACTGAGCCGGGTCAGCAGGCAGGACGCCCCGCCCCGCCCCGAGGCCGGGAAGGCCAGACAGGCCAGACCCCGAGGGCAGCGCTCGCTCGGTATCCGTGTGGGCTGCAGAGGCCAACGGGCTGCGTGAGGGGCATGAGCCCGGCAGGTCAGGCCAGGGGCTCCGCGCACCGGCTCCTCCTCTCCGGCCTCCCGCCACTGGGCCTCAGCGCCCGTCAGCGTCCTGCTCCTCAGCCCTGCAGGCGCAGCTCCTGGGCCACGAGCAGCCCCGGGCAGGGAAAGGCAGGGATGGCTGAGCGCCCTGTACCAGGAGGGAAGCCGGAGCTCCAGGAAGGGAAGGACAGGCAGAGGGGGGCACGCTGCCCCGCGGGCCTCAGTGGCCACAGCCGCAACGTCTGAGCCACGGACTGAAGTGCCGTGGGCACGGGTCACCGGGGGAGGGGGCGCGGAGCACCCCAGAGGCCACGCTGACTCGAGTGGGGAGGAGAGAGCGAGTGGGCATCCAGCGGGAGCTGGAGCCGGCACCCCACACCCCCTCTCTCCAAGCAGGTTGGTCCTAGCGGCTTAATGACTTGCTTCTAAAGAACCCAGCGTGGAAAGGAAAAACAGCAACTTTTTGGTGGAAAACCTGGCAGAGCCTGCCATGCCCAGCAGCCCCGGCTGGACGGTGGGGATGCGCCAGGCTGAGGGCACAGACCCCGGGAGGCTCTGCGGCGGGGCGGTGCCTCCTCCCCAAGCCCACAGTCTGAGAAATCATGAGAAACACACCGAGCCACCTTGAAGAATATTCTACAAACGCCCAACCTGTGCCCCTCCCGGCCACCAGGGCGTGAAGCCCACGGGGAGCTCAAGAAGGGCACCACCGGGGAGGGCACTGAGCCTGGGGGGGACCCCCGGTGCGGGTGGCGCAGCCGGGTCGCATGTGGGGGTGCTGGGAGGGCATCTGGAGCCTCTCATGCCCTTGGCGAGTTTTCTGTTCATCTAAAACTGCCCTACGGTAAAAGTCGATGAGAAGAGGAAGGAGCCCTGGGGGTCTCCTGGGCACACGTCAGACAGGCCAGCGCGGGGGCCGGCAGTGACCCGCGAGTGACCACAAGCCACTCCAGAGGGCGCCTGCACCGCTGTCCCCACGGCGCAGCTCTCGGTCGCCGCCCACTGGGGCCGCGCTCAGTGAGGCCACGCGCCGCGGGAACAAAGGTCCTCTGCAGAAATGAAAGGGAGCTGCACAAAGCTCTCCCCTCACCTGCGCAGCATCCGGACGTTTCCGTCTGTTCTATTTTTGAAGGCGGCGCTGCCCACGACCACCCGGGCGACTCGAGCCTGGCACCGCTCTACTTTTTTCTTTGTGTGGCAGAATTAGGCTCGCCGCGTCAGGATTTCAGCTGCTGGGTGCGGGGATTTCGAGCATTTTCCCTTCTGGCCATAAAAGGTCTGTGCTCCCGGCTGCATCGGACACGAAGGCCTTCCAGCCAGCCACGGAACGGCCGCCCGCGGGCCCGCAGCAGCCCGCCCGCCCTGAGGCCTGTGCAGGGACGCCGAGAGCGTTTATTCTTCCCACAAACCTCGGCGCTCCCTCCGCCGTGTCTGGGGCCGTGTCGGGGGTGAGGTGACATCAGGGCGACAGAAACGTGGCGCACAGGAGAGTGGGGGGATCGGTCAGACGCCCCTCGAATGTGCCCCTGTCAACCGGCCTGGGTGGGCCAGAGGCGCCTCCTCTAGGCGGCGGGGCGCGGCGTGGCCTCCCGCGGGGACACGCAGGTGCAGACAGAAGAGCAAGGAGGTGTCCGCCGGGGGGGCGGCGGCCCCAGGCCAGGAGGCCGTGCGAAGGCCGCGGTGGGCCGGAGCCGGAGAGCCCGCGGGCGGGGCGGTCAGGGGGTCAGCACGCAGGGAGGTCAGCCAGGCCGTGGTGAGGGGCGGGGGACGGGGCCTGAGAAGGCCTGAGGATCTGGGCTCGCTCCAGAGGCCCCGGGACCCCAGCCTAGCGGCGGGGAGAGCCGCTGCGGCATCCCCGCGGAAGCGCTCCTGGGAGCGGCCGGCCGGCCGGGGACCGTGACGCCATGGCGCCCGGGCACGGGGCTCTCACGGGAGCCGGGCGGCGGACAGAGGGAGGGAAGGGGCGAGAGGCGGAGGCCGGCGTCGCGTGCACCGCGGGGCCTGGGCGGACTGGCCGGGCGTGGCCCCGGAGGTCACAGCCGGGCAGTCTCCGCGGCGCGGCGGTGCCGTGTGGTTGTCTGACGCCGTTACCGCAGCTGAGCAGACCTGGAGGGCAGGTGCCGTGTGCCCTGCTGGGGTGGCAGAAAGCGCTGGGCACAAGCCCAGAAGGGGGGCCTTGCTTGGCCGAAACCCTTGTCTCAGACCCCGGCCCCAGTCTCTGCCCCTCCGGGCCTCCTGCCCACGCTGCCAGGTGCGTTCTGATGACCCCCGTCCACCAGGCCCGGTGTCGGGTCCAAGATCCTTCATGTGCCCGAGGCCTCCACCCGTGCCGACCCCCATCTCGCCCCTGTCGCCCCCACACGGGCGTTCCCTGCCCTCCCCTCACGGCCTTGACCGTACAGTGACTCGGGCTCTGCGGGGAATGAGGAACCCGAGGCGCCCGCGGGGCCTGCGCAGGGGGCAGGAGGAGTGGCTCTAAGGCCGGCCACCCTTGGGGGGCTGAGCTCTGTGGGCCAGTGGCATCTGGCCGGCGGGCAGGGGACACGCCCGGGGGCACCTGGAAGAGCTGGGAAGGGCTGGCTTGGACGGGGTCGGGGTCAGGGCCAGAGCCGGGGGCCGGGAGCGCGAGACGGAGGAGGAGGGCCCGGGTTCCCACTTGGAGACGCAGGGCAGATGGCGAGCCTGCCCAGGGCTTGGGCCCCGGGGTGGCAGCACGGCCGGGCAGGAGGAGGGGAGGCGCGTGGGCCCGCGGAGAGGCCGGGCGGCAGTGCCAGGCGGGCGGGCGCAGCAAGAGGGCGGAGCACAGGCAGCCTGGGCCCCGGGAGCGGCCCCTGCCAGGTGCCCGCACCCCAGGGGCTGGATGGGCCGAGTGTCGGACCAAGTGTCTTTCTTTTAACGACGCGACTACCTGAAAACTGAAAGCAGAGCATAAACACACAAAGCCCTGCGCAGCGGGAACAGTGGGTTTGCAATCCACGTCAGCGCCCAAATATTGACTGATGCCTACGGCGCGCCAGACTGGCCAGATGGCTGCTGTGGGCACCTGCCAGACACAGCCAGCCGCCTCCCACGGGAGTGCCGCCCCGCGTGCCCCCCCACCCCACCACCCCTGTCTATCCCCTCCCCCGCCCCCCTGCCCCCCACCCCCGCCTGCCGGGCTCCCAGCAGGGCCCCTGTGCACCGCCACGGCCCCCCAGCCTTCCTCCCTGAGCCCCAGGAGATGGCACGGCTCCCAGGCTGGCCCAGCCCTCAGGCTCCCTCTGGGCAGAGCAGCCTGATCTGGCAGTTGACCCAGAAACGCCTTTTTCTGGCCATTTCCAACCACCTCTTCCACAGCTGGCCCCTCGGGGTCTCCAGAAGTTTCCTTCCTGCTACTTTGGAGTTGTGGCGGGACAGTTAGTGTGAAGGACTTTGGATCAAGTCAATACCTCGCTGCTCCGTCAAAGCAGAGCCACGTGAGGGTCCTGGGAGACGCAGGGTCCCCCTGCTGCCTGCACCAGGGGTGGGGGGCGGGGCAGAGCTCCCTAGCGGGCCCGCCAAGGCACCTGCTCTCTGTCCACATGGCCTGCTGGCCCCGTCTGATCTCATGGAAATGTCTCCCCCCTCGGAGTCCTGTCCCTTCACCTGCCAGGCCCGGGGCTCTCCAGCCCTGAGCCAGCTCCTGGGCCCTTGGGGCAGCTCGGGGCAGCTTCCTGAGGAGGCTGCTCGGCTTGTGCTTTACCCCAGGAGGCCCCGAGCACCAGCACCACCCACCTGCCTCTTCTAGGACCCCCTCTGGGAAGGAGGGGGAGGCTGGCCACAAGGGAGATACGTTCAGGGCCAGAGGCCGAGCCCCAGGGTGAGCGAGCACAGGAGGACGGGACCAGCCAGCCAAAGGCAGGACAGGAAACAGGCACCGGAGGAGGAGCCCCCAGGACGTCCCCTGCCCCGTGGGTCTCAGGCCACTAGCCGGGTGTGGGTGGGGGTCTGCCTGCCTGGCGGTGTGGGGAGAGGGAAGCACAGTCCGTTAGCCGTGGGCGCCTGGCTGCTGGGCTGTGCGGGCCCAGGCTCCTCCGACATAGGTGGGGCCTGCAGCTCCAGCCCCTGGCGCCCCAGGACGCCCGCAGCCCCTCCCGCACAGGCGGCCCCTCCGCCCCCAGCGCCACACGCAGGCCTGCTCCCGCCCAGGCCCACCCAGTTGGTCCAGCTTCTGGCTCCCTGGCCCCTGGCTTGGGTCCCCATGGCTAAGGGGTGACAGTGAGTCCTGATTTAGAAACCAAGAGCCTGGGGGCACCGGTCAGGTACTCTCAGGGACGGACAGACAACAGGCAACGTCACCTTCTCCGGACGCCCCGGGGGCCGCGCTGTGGAAAGAAGCCGGGAAGGGTCACCCTCCAATTCGAGGCGTCTACAGGGAGACACTGGACACCGCGGTGCCCCCGAGGTGAAATTCCACCCGCCCTTCTGCCGCCAGCCACCCGCGGGCCTGAGGCCCACCCCAGGCGGCTCTCTCCTGCAGCCGGGACGGTCACTTCTCCACGAGGACGGGGCCTCTGGATCGCGGGCGCTCGCCGCAGGAAGGGGCTGCCGAGGCCCGCAGCCGCTGGGGGGTGGGCTGTCGGGCCAGGGTGCAGGCCTGTTGGGCACGCAGGGCCTGCAGAGCCCACAAGCGCCGGGACAGTCGGGGCCCAGCACCGTGACCATGACGGAGGCCACGGGCGGGGGCTGCGTCCGAGCAAGGACCCTCGGCCTCTCACAGGCACGTCTGCCGGGGCCTGGGGGGCCAGGAGCCAAGGAGCTCTGGGCAGCAGGGGTCTGAGGGCCGGAGTGGCCTGTGATGAGGGCCCCCCGCGGGCTCTGCCAGACAGGCCTCCTCCCTCCCCAACGGGCCCCCTTCCCCGGAAACAGACCATGGGCGCCCCGGGCTGTCAAGGCCCCTGAGCCCCCATCTCTCTGCCTCAACTCCAGGCCTCCTCCCCACAGCGGCTGGTGTGACCCCCGCCCCGCGGCTCCTTGGGGCCGCCTGGGCCCTGGTGCTCCCCTGGGCGGGTGGGCGAGAGCGCTCGCGGCCTCACAGCTCCTTGGGCGGGCTCAGGCCGTCTGGACGTCTGTAGCTCCCGTTTGACGACGAGAAGGGTCGACGAGCCTCCTCCCTGGCAGAGTTCAGCATCCAGCGCCCACCGGGCGGGTCAGGGCCAGGTCCAGGCCAGGGCAGCCGGCATGAGTCCAGGCCAGAGGCGGCGTCTGCCTCCGCGCAGCGTGGGATCCAGGCGGCAGGAGCCCAGCCTCTGGCTTCTGGATGTGTCCGCGAGGCCTGGGCGCGCCCTCACGCCGCGGTGCAGGGGGTCAGGACCTGGGTGCTGGCCCCTCCGCAGGGGCACAGGGCACACCCCTCCGCCCGGACAGGGGCTCCTGGGCCCTCCCCCAAGAACTTCCCTGGGGTGGCTCGAGGTGGCGGCCGGCGCCGGAAGACATGGGCTGAGGTGGCCGTGGCCTGCTCCGCCTCGATGCCCCTTCCAGCCGCGGGCAACGTAACTACAAGCTCAAGTAGATTGCACCTGGAAGCCGCCCAGGTGTGAGTCGCCGCCTCTGCCGAGGCCAGGCCGGGCCCAGCGCGCCGCACTGACCAGCCGCGGGCCTCAGAGCGCCGGCCAGGCCGAGGCAGCAGTCCAGTCGCTGAAGTTTTAATCATTAGCTTTGCCCCCAGTGCTTTCTCAGCCAAGGACTTCTCTGTGCTCTGGCCGGCGCCCTGGGGCCCGGTGAGCCAGCAGATGCAGGGCGTGGGGCGCCCCCTGTTCCCCCGGCTGCTCTTCTCTGCTCCAGGAGTAGAGCGAAGTGCAGAGGCTGAGTCTCAGCAGCCGCCTGAGCCCAGCAGACCCCAGGCCTGGCCGCCCCCCACCCCCACCCCCTGCGAGGCAGAGGGCCCCCGGGGCAGGCGCTCCTCAGGGCCTGTCCTCCTTCAGCTCAGGCCTCGTTGCTCCAGCCTGAGAGGCCCAGAAACTACCATTTAATTTTAATTTTTTAAAGATTTATTTATTTCTACAAGAACTGGGGTACAGGCCAGAGATGCAGGAGGGGGAGAGAACTCACCAGAGACAGAGCGGGGAGCAGAACAGTGAAATCCACTGCTGAGGGGAGCAGCGGGGAGCCAGGAGGGGTCCTGCCACGCCATGCAGGGATCTCCCTGGCCGGCTGGGAATCGAGCCTGCGCTGCAGAGGCTGGGGACAGCTTCACAGCGCCGCGCTCAACGCGCCGTGCCACGGGGAGGCCCGGCCCCCTCATTTCGACTGTCCTCCTGGGACCACAGCAGAGTGTTCCCTCAGAACCCCCCCTGCTCAGAACAGCCTGTCAGGGGCTTTTCTGGGGGGTGAGGATGAGAGGGAACTGCTGTCCTCGGAGCCCTGTCCCGGGCGCTGGAGAACCGGCTCTGCCGCTGCCGTTCAGGAACGCGCGTGGCTGCAGAGCAGCAGCTGGGTCCCGCTGGGGGCTCCATCCTGCCCACCCTGCGCGAGCTCGAGCTCGGCCCCTCTGCAGAGGGGAGCCCTGGTAGGGAGAACGCTTTGCCCTGGGGGAGGAGGTGCCCGCCTGCCACGGGGTGGGCAACTCACATCCCAACTATGATGGACGATGTTACCTGGGCCTGAGGGGCTGGGGGGCAGGTGGAGTTGAGCCCCGAGGGCTGCAGGAGGGAGACCTGAGCTCTTTCCCTGAAGAATATCCAAGCAGAAGGGCAGCCTCCCTCCCCACACCCCACAGATCCTGCTTCTGGGGCTCCACAAGCCAACACCCCACCCCCAGCCAGCTCGGCTCACCCTGCGCCCATCTTTCTGCTCAGGTCTCTTCACTGAGCCTGCTGCTCCCGCTCCCCTTCACTTGACTCTTCAACTAGAGGTAATTATGCTCTGCACTTTCAAACTTCCGGCCCCGCGGGGGCCTCCCTGGTGGTTAAGTCTCAGCACTGTGAAGCTTCCGCAGCCACCACAGCCTGAGTGCGATCCCCAGCCAGGGAGCTACCCACATGGCGCGGCAGACCTCTCCTGTCTCGCCCGCTGCTCCCCTCAGTTTCAGTCAGTCTGCCTGTTCCGCTCCCCACTCTGCCTCTGGTGGATCCTCTCACCCCACTCCCTACTTCTGGCCTGCGCCCCAGCTCTTGTATGCATAAGTAAATAAATCTTTAAAAAAAAAAATTCCACCCGCCGCGGCAGATAGCCCGCAACAGGCGCGGCACAAGCTGTGGAGTGAGGCAGGACAGCAGGGCCCGGGCGGCTCTGGGGACTGTCGAGTTCTACCTGAACCGAACCAAATACTCGCGGACGAAGCTTTGCATCTGGCTCTGGAAAATGAGCAAACGGACGAGGAGCGCCAAGGGGAAGCAGCTCCCGCTGCAGAGGCCAAGGCCGGCCTGGCGGCAGCTATTTCCCAAGAGCTACGGCTGCCAGGGGCCGGCTCAGGGTGAGTGGGCACAGGCAGAACCGGCTCCCCCCGCAGCCACGCCGCGCGGAGGGTGCAGGCCGTGTCTGGGTGGCGGGGAGGAGGCCCTGGGAGGCGGGCAGGGCAAGGGCCTGTGGTCAGGCTTGTGTGTCAGGAAGAACGGGGCGTCTGGCTGCAGACGCTGCTGCACTGTCCGGCGTGGCCGCCGACCCCTCTCCGTGGGCCTCCTGGCGGGGAGTGGCCGCAGCCAGCGTGGGGGGAGGGCGCTGCCGGGTGCGAAGCTGCTGCACGTGGGGGAGGCAGGGGCCGGCCCGTCTGGGCACGAGTCAGATGGAAGGACGGGACCGGGGTCCTCGGGACCTGGGGTGGGACGGGGTGTGCCCGAGCGGGTGGAGTCCAGCATGAGGCCGGGTTCCTGCTGTGGGGATCTGGGGGGACACCGGCTCCGAGCGAGCCGGGGAGGCTGACACGCGGGTCAGGAGCGGGACGCGCTCATCCGGGCGCGCCAGGGGGGCTGCAGACGTGCACGCGGGGTTGCCCGCTCGGGGCTGGTAGCGGAGCCATCGGCGAGCCCACGCGGCCGGCCCGAGCAGGCCCCGCCAGCTCGCACTGAGGGCCGAGCAGGGGCTGGAGGGGAGCGGTGGCCGGGGCGAGGTCAGGGCGGCGGTGAGCGTGGGGCGGCCGTGCAGCCGTGAACCGAACGGGAGGTTTTGGAGACGCTGACTGTGGCCCCAGGTCAGGTTCCGGGGGGGCCGGGCGACGCGTCCCGGGCGGAAACCTGACCACGGACAGCTGGGCGTGCGTGTGCAGGTGTGGGGTGTCCTCCGCGGGGAAAGGCGATCTGAGCTCTCCCGAGCAGGACCGGGTGTCAGTTGTCTTGGGGCTGGAGAAACCGGGGTGGGTTTACATGCAGGTGGGGGGAGCAGCCCCGGGGAGACACGGAAGCAGAGACACGAACACGTGGGGGAGCGTCCAGAAAGCAGGGCGCCGCCCGACAGGGGCAGCGAGGGCTGCCGGGGCGGGGGACCGACGGTGGCTATGGGGTGGGAAGCGGGGAACCAGCTGGAGCCTCAGTTCATCTGTGGACGAGGAACAAAGTGAGAGAAGCAGGGCCGGCGGCGGGGCGAGACGCGCGAGAAGCCGGGGGTGGGGGGCTGCGACCGCTCTCGCCTCCCCGCCAGGGCTTTCTGCTCCTTAGCCGCTGGCGTGGAGGGGGCTTGGGCCCTGCACACAGTTTTAGGTGGGGCTCCGGGAGCCGCCCTTTCCAACGAGCCCACGGCGAGGCTGGCTCTGCCCAGCCCAGCACGGCCAGCACCGCCACGGCCTCGCGCGTGGGGCGGCAGCAGAGGCAGGTCCGCGGCAGGGGCAGGCCCGCAGCAAGCACCTGACTCACTCCTGCCACTTGCCAAGGCTCAGAAAACGCTCTGGCTCCCAAACTATGGCTTCACGCAAGGAAATTCTGGAAAGTGACCTAGCGGGAAGGCGCTCGAGGGAGGCAGAGGGCGGGTGGACTCTGGACAGTCACACATTCCCAGAGGCCCTTTCTAGTGGGGCGCACGCTGGCCACGGCGGGGCAGGCCTGGGCGTGACGCAGCGGGGCGGGCGGGGCGGTGGCACCGAGGGCGGGAGAGGACGCCGACGACGGCCCTGCCAAGTGGAACAGAGACAGGCAGACACTGTGCCAGCAGAGCCCGAGTCTCTCCCACTAGATGCCAACGCCTGGGCCTTGATGTGGGGAGGAGAGAAAGTGCCTTTCGCCCAACCATGCTTTGGAGCGGGCGGTCGCCCGGCCGACTCGGTCCGATTCACATCCCGGGGCCTGCACATCCCGGGGCCTGCTCGTCTGCAGCCCTCTGGGGCCTCTTCCCGGTCGGCAGCACACGCCGTGCCACTGGCAACACCGTCTGCAGCTCCCGGGCAGCCTGGGCAGAGGCCCTGGTGGGAGGAAGCTGCTGCGGGAGCTGGATCCTGTCATCCCTGACGAGAACAATCCGTGCGCTGAGCGCCACGGCGACGGGGACGGGCCTCTCGCCACCGCCCTGGAGATCGCGCGTCACTTGGGGACGCAGCATCCATGTCCCCGTCCTGCCAGCGCGCACACGCCATCCCCCTTCGCCCGCGCCCGCAGCACGCGCAGCCATGAAGCCTGGCACTCGCCCTGTGGCGCAGAGCAGCGAGGCGAGGCCGCCCATGCCGCGGAGGAGAAAGGCAGCCTTAGGGGACGGGGCTCCGTCCGGGTCAGGAAAACCGAGGGCCGCGCCGTCAGTTCTCAGGTCTTGCTTAGGATCACGCGAGTTCTCCCTGGGCCCAGCGCTCCGGAGGATGCCCGCGGCCGGGCTGGGGCGGGGGCGAGCGGGGCGGGGAGGGGGCCTGACGGACACGACACAGAGATGGACGGACTCTGGAGCCTGCACTCGCGCTCTGGGCACGGCTGTTCGGCCCCGGGCGGTTGAGGAGCCCCTCAGCTGTCCGCGCTGCTCTGGAAACGTGAGATGAGCCTCCCTCGCTGCCGCAGGGAATGGGTGTTAAAAATACATCAAGGAGGGCCTCGCTGGCGGGCGAGGGGTTGAGCGCCGCACTGTGAAGCTGTCCGCAGCCTCTGCAGCGCCAGTTTGATCCCGGGCCAGGGAGCTGCTCACACCGTGGCGCCGCAGACCCCTCCTGTCTCCCCGCTGCTCCCCTCAGCAGTGGATTTCAATCTGCCTGTTGTGTCCCCCACTCTGTCTCTGGTGAGTCCTCTGCCCCCCTGCATCTCTGGCCTGTACCCCAGTTCTTATATGCATAAATAAGTAAATCTTAAAAAAAAAACCCATCAAGTAATTTGTATGCAGGCGATGGAAGGGAAAAGTGAGGGACCCCCTCATTGGACAATGGGCCGAGATGAAAGCCACGCACAACGCACGACGCACTCTGGCGGGGCCCCAAGGGACAGCTCGGTCCCGTCAGGCCCTGCCTTAAGCTCCTTCTTCAGAGCACGCCATGTCCGTGTATTTACACGTCAACTGTCCCCACTAACACGTAAGCGCATGTCCGCAGGGCATTCGCCCTCCCTTGCCAGGGCTTTCAGGGCCTAGAACAACGCCTGGCATCTAACAGGATTCACGAGGCACCTGCTTAAGCAATGAAAAATGTCCGTGCCACTTCTGCCACTCATCAATTTTGAGACCTTGGAGAAATCATTTCATCTCCTGGGGAGTTAAAAGAAAATAAAAGCATCAACTAGATAATCCCTTTCCACGCGCCACCACTGTGACTTTACACACCTACGACACGAGGGGATTGACAGTGAGGCGGTAATTGCAGCATTTCCTGTCTGCCCAGCGTCTTTCTAAAATTGTTTTTCTTTTTTTTTTAATATTTAAAGAGCAGTTTTATTAGAAAAGGGAGAGGAGAGTAAAGACACTTGCATAGACACCAGCGGGCAGGAAGAGCTGCCCCGGAAGGGACAGGTTTGCTGAGAGAGGCCTGCATGGCTGCAGGCGGGCGGCCTTGAGGAGACGTCTGCTGAGGGAGGCCGGTGAGAAGTCCCGGCAGGTGCGGGTCACGGGCAGGCAGGAGCTGCTGCCTTGAGAGGGAGAGAGTTGGTGAAAGGAAGCACCTGCATAGCCGCAGGTGGGCAGACGGCAGACGGCAGACGGCGTGCTGCCCTAAAAGCCTGTTTTTGTTTAGAACAAGTACTACTCGGAGTCCTGCTCTCCAAAGGGGAAGCTAAAAGCTCCTTGTGCAGCTTCTCTGCAGCTGGGGCCCATGAGATGGACGTGCAGGACACTGCTCTTGACCGGGACCGTTAGGAGACAGGATCGTGGCAGGGCGGCTGCAGCGGCCTCCTGCGAGGTCATGCAGGGGAAAAGCGGGGGCTGGGCCACAGCAGCGAGAGGCTGGTTCCTGGGGCTCCGGAGGTGGCAGCGGAGGGAAAAGGAGAAACACACTTCCTCGAGGAAAAAGACTTTTTGAAGGATCAGACTTGACCCCACTCCTGCTCGGCCAGTTTCCAACCAAGCTCATGACTAAGTCATTTAACCTTGGGCCTGTTTCATTCTTTTTTTTTAAATTTTTTTTAAAAAAGATTATTTATTTAGGGCCTCCCCGTGGCGCAGCGGTTGAGCGCTGGGCTGCGAAGCTGCCCGCGGCCTCTGCGGCGCCGGTTCGATCCCCGGCTGCTCCCCGGCCACCGGAGGAGGGTCCCGCGTGGCGCGCAGACCTCTCCTGCCGCCCGCTGCTCCCCTCAGCAGTGTCCTTCGGTCCTTCTGCCTGCTCTGCTCCCCGCTCTGGCTCTGGTGAAGTCTCTCACGCTCCCGCGCTTCTGACTGTACCCAGTGCTTGCATAAATAAATAAATCTTTTTAAAAAAAAAAGAATTAAAGCTAATGTTCTTAAGACAAGGAATTTTTTTTTAAAGATTTATTTATTTATACAAGAACCGGGGTGCAGGCCAGAGGCGTGGGAGGGTGAGAGGATTCACCAGAGAAAGAGCAGGGAACAGGGCCTCCCCGGTGGTGCAGCAGGTTGAGCGCCATGCTGTGAAACTGTCCGCAGCCTCTGCAGTGCAGGTCCGATCCCAGCAAGGGAGACTCTCACATGGCGCAGCAGACCTCTCCTGCTGCGCCCGCTGCTCCCCCTGCTCCCCTCAGCAGTGTCTTTGGTCCGTCTGCCTGTTCTGCTCCCTGCTCTGTCTGTGGTGAATTCTCTCATCCCCCCCCCCGCCCCCCCGCGCCTCTGGCCTGCACCCCAGCGCTTGTATAAATAAATCATTTAAACAAACAAACAAAAAAATGGTCACAGGCTGAGCTGGACAGGGCGGTGACCGATGGCCGCCGGAAGCCCGCGGGGTTCGCTGGTGCCGCCCTTTGACCGGCCCGAAGCCTCAGGCCTGCTCCGGAGGCCGCCGGGCGCGGGCAGCGGACACAGGGACCGGCCACCGCTGCAGCCTCGGCCGGCCCCGGGCATCCCCGGCCCGCAGAGCGCAGAGCGCGGCCGGCCCGGCAGGGGCCTCCCGCCGCCCAGCGAGGGGTGCGGCCGCCCCGGGGCGGCGCGGGGGGGGCGGGGGGCAGGGCCACGCTTGCGCCGACTGCCCCCCAAAAGTGAGTCCAAAGGGAAAATCTGGCCCTCGGCGGCGCGACACCCGGTACCTGGCAACCGCCCTCCCGGGCCGTCCCCTCCCGCGGGCCCGGCGGGCGGCGGCTCTGAGGCGGCCGCGAGCCCCCCGCCCCGACGCCCCGAGTCCGGGCGCGCGAAGCCGCTCGAGCCGCCGCGCGTCCCCCGGGCCGGTCGCTTCCGACGGACCCGGCCGTTCCCGGGGCGCCGCCGCCCCCCGCGCCCCCGCCGCCCCCGCCCGGCCGCGCGCCCCGCCAGCGCCCCCTCGCCCAGCCCCGGGCGGCCTCGCGGGAGGCGGGCCCGGCCCCGGGCCGGGGCGCGCGGCAGGCCCGAGGGCGGCCCGGACGCGGCCGAGCAGCCGCCTCCGACGGGCTCGGGGCCGGGCGCGCGGCGTCCGCTCGCCCGGGCCGCCTCAGCGCGCAGGCGCGGGGGGGGGCGGCTCCTCGGGCGCGGCGGCCGGAAGCAGCGGCCCGCGCGCGCCGCCCCCCGCCAGACGCGCCGCCCCCGGCCGCGCCGCCGCGAGATCTCGCGAGGCCCGCCCGCCCCGGAAGCGAAGCGGAAGCGCGGCGGTGGAGGCGGCTCGTTGCCTTGGAGAGGTGGGCGGCGTGGGCCGCGGCGCGGGCGGGCGTGGGCCGCGGGGCGCGCGTGTCCCCCGGTCCGGGCGCGCGGGGCGGGCCGGGGCTGCAGACGGGCGCGGGGCCCGAGCGCCGCTGATCGCTGCTCCGCGGGCCTGCGGCGCCCGGGTGCGCCCGGCTCCCTCGCCCCCGCCGGCCGGGAACGCGCCTCGGGAGGGGCCCCCGCGCGGAGCCGGCCCCGGCCCCGGCCCCGGCCCCGCCGCCTCGGGGGGCTCAGTGCTTGTTTTTCCTCCCGCAGATCCGAGCGGCCTCACGCTTGACCGGCGCGGCCGCCCGAGCCCCGGGTGAGTGGCGCGGGGGCGGGAGCTTAGGCGTCCTCGTCCTCCGCGGGTGCCGGCGGGCCTGGCGGGGGCGGCCGCCGCGAGGCGCTTGCCTGGTCCCGGGGTCCTCGCTGCCCCTCTGTTAGGTCGGGGTGGTCGCAGGCCAGCTGACCCCGGCGGACGCGCGGGCCCGGCGTTCCTGGGCTGAGCTTGTGTCAAGCCTCACCTTGGACTTGAGCACTGGGCGTCGGGCCTGCTGCAGCCGCGGCTGAGTGAGGCGCGGAAGGGGGCAGCGTCCAGAGACCCCTTGATTCTGCCCAGTAGGCGTCACTGAATCAGCTTGGGGTGAGGGTAGCGTTGTAAGTATTTGCCTGTTTTCAGGATTTGGAGGAAAGACAAACTAATGCAGAAGCCACCTTCCAGTATCACCTCTTGGTCAAACACTGTATTGTAAGTCTAAGTAATCCCCGAAGAAGAATAATTGTAGGATGTCAGAGGAGAAAGATTGGGTTTTAAAGTTTTAGTAGAGCACACACCGTCATAAAACAGATTTAAGGCGTCTTGGGCCTCCCTGTTGGCCTGGGGGTTACGTCTCGCCGCCATCACTGCTGCGGCCTGTGCTCCATCTCCGGCCAGGGAGCTACCCACAGGGCCCAGCAGACCTCTCCTCTCTCCCTGCTGTTCCCCTGTCTCTGGTGAATCCTCTCACCCCCTGCATCTCTGGCCTGCACCACGGTTCTTCTACACAAAAATAAGTAAATAAAATCTTTAAATCTCTTCAGTTTAGCAGTACACAAGGACGTTTGTGAATGTCCTGCCTAGAATTGTTTATTGGTTTTTCGTTATTTAATAAGACCGTTACTTTTTAAAATTCTAATAGAAACATGTTAAAAATTGTACAGAATTTCGGAATGACTGACGCTTCTGAAGCTGTTGCAAATTTTGAAGAAATGTTTGCCAGTAGGTACACAAAAGATGACCAAGAGTACCAGGACTACCTGAAACGCGCTGCCCAGTCTCACCCTCCCGTCGTTGAGGAGTGGAACAGCAAGGCTGGCGGGAACCAGAGAAACAGAGGCAACTGGTATGTGTCCCGCCAAGAGCAAGCGCAGGGCCGGCCTAGGGGGGGCGCGTGGATCTGCTGGCCCATAAGGCCAGTGCGGGTGGGGCCAGTGTCTTGTGGTCTGTACCTTGTGTCCAGTAACTGCCTGACAGAGTAGGTGTCTGGTAAATACCTGCTTTAATGTTTTGTCCATGTTGTTGGATTTTGGGGGTTCCTGATTTGGGGATTCCTTGGCCCTTTACCGTGATGTGAGAATTCACAACCATGTCTTTAGCAGGCATGGAAGCAAGTTTATTTGCAGGTGGAATAAAGGGACATACTCAGGGAGGTTCCTGGGCGGGCAGAGTCCTTGCAAGAACTGGACAGGAAGACAGGGTCTTAAGCCGGGTGCAGGAGTGGCTCATCTCCTTTCTGGGGTGCCCTTTGCAGGGCTCTCGGGGTGCTGGTTTATAAGTCCAGCAGCAGTTTCTAGGTCGCTCGCCGCCTGTTGTGCTCCCTGCTGTGCAGGTCAGGCAGGGGAGGCGTCTGAGTTGCCTCATGTCAGCCCTCTCCGCCGTCCCCTGGAGCAGGAGAGCATTGGGGGACCTGCTTTCTGGTCCAGAGACCTGCCAATTTCAAGGAATTGCCCGCCTTGGGTACTCCTTGCCCTCTAGCTTTGACACCTGCCTGTGGGTTGGGTGCTTTTCGCCCCACTGGGCTAGTCCTGGCTCTCCCCCGGCCTTGTCAGCTCTGGCAGGTGTTCCCGGGTCCTGGGATACAACCTTGTGTGAAATCCATAAAGAAAGGACTGTTTTGACTTCAGGAAGACATTTATAAGATGGAAGTTACTTCTGTTTAATATTTTGAAATAGAGGGATAAACTCCCGTGGGCTCCTGTGCGGCTTAGGAGGTCTCGGCTGGCTCAGAACGGCCCTGTGGGTGGGGTCAGTTACCTTAGCCCGCTGCCCTGGAGGTTGGATTCACCTGAGGAAAGTGTTGAGTGACTGGTATTAGAACATTCTGCAGAGAGAAATGTCTTGTTTCTGGAATGTTCGATTGAGAAGTGAAATGCACCAGGGTAGATTTGTGGGGTGTGGGGTAGATTTGTGGGGTTTTTGAAGGGAAGTTTACAAATCTTTCTGTTTTGTTGTAGGTTGCAAGATAACAGACAGTTTAGAGGTGGGGATGGCAGACGGGGGTGGCCAAGTGACAATCGATCCAATCAGTGGCACGGACGGTCCTGGGGTAACAGCCCGCAGCCCAGACAAGAGCCTTACTACCCCCAGCAGTACGGACACCGCGGCCACAGCCAGCGGCCACCCTACGGTTACTACTGACACTGTCTCCGGCTTCTAGTAAAAGCATTTACTGTCAACACGACACGTCTGTGTGTGTCTTCTGTGGGTCACAGCCTCACGTCCAACTTTAGAGAGTGGATTGTTAATGTTTTGGAACTTGAGACCAGGAAAGCCTTAGCCCTCCCTGAGCGATGTGGTGGTTGCTGGAACTCGGCCCTCGCTCTAGCAGGCTCCTGGCTCGCCTCTACCTCAGATCTGTCCGCCAGGCCACAGTGCTGTGACTCGGCGCGCTTCTTCCTTGTTTGCTGTGCAGGCGTTCTCATCGTTTTACACAGAAATAAAGATTTTCAAGTAGAAATCGCTTGCTTTCGCTTTGTTAGGTAAGGGTGTATTTCCACATCAGAGCCACCAGCCGCAGCCGCCCGGCTCCGCCCCCTGTGCTGTGCAGACACCCTCAGCAGAGCGGAAGGCAGCGGGTCTCCTGTTCTAAGGTGACTGTGCTCCTTTGTTGTCACCCCGTGGGGATGAGTCAGCTCCACAAGCATCCTGGAGGGTTCTGTGGGATAAAACTGCACACCAAGGCAGGAGAGCTGCTGTTCCCCTACGGGGAAGGCCAGAGCAGAGTCATCGTGTGCAGCGCCCAGCCTGTATCACACAGGTCAGAATCCACTTTGTACACGAGCTGAAATCTGCACCATTGCTCTCCTTCCCTCTCCCCGCACGCCTCACTGCCACGGTGCCCAGCGTGTGTTGGCTTTGCAGTGCTACACACACACACACACACACACACACACACACACACACATACTCTCTTTCTCTCTCTCACCTCCAGACTCTGCTGCTTTCTCCTCTAAGTTCAGCGACGCTGCCCCCCTCTCAGAGTGATGGCTGTTTCAGATCATTTTAGTGGATCTTTACAGTGGGTTTAATCAAATAAAATACAAGATGGAGCAATTTCTCCGGTTTTGGCTGTTGGTCCATTCTTTAATGTGCTGAGGTGAGCTTCTGTCCATGCTAGCTGAAGAGAAATTCTTTGGCTTAACATTAAGAGTAAAGTTACATTAAGATTAAAATGAGAGAGTGACCAGTTTCATCCAAGTCAAGGACCTGAAAGGCATTTTCCTAAACCCGCCTTCGGTCTCGGCTGACTCCCTGCTCCAGACCTGCCCCCTCCTCAACAGCTGTCCCGCCAGGCGACGCCTGCTGATGTTGACTAGAGGCTCTAGTCAACCCACCGTCATGTCACTTGTGTAAGCAGCAGTAACAACAGGTGTTTCTCGCACCCCCTGGCCGCAGGCAGCTGTGTAGGTGAGTCTTGACAGCAGGGATATTTAGCCCAGAGTTGAGGTGGCTTGACTATGCCCGGGGGCCTCTCAGCTGACGGAGTGCAGGCCCTGACCGGCAGGGACAGCAGCTGGGTCTTGCAGGCCCTCTGCCTGCGGCTGTGATGCTAATTAAGGCGCCCCTTGGGCACATGGGCAGAGGCAGAGCAGGTGATGCCTCTCAGCTCAGAGGAAAGATGACTGCCAGCAGTGCTTGACCACCCGGGGCACACGCGGCCTAAGTGGCAGCCCTGCTTGAAAAGGCGATAGAGGCCCCTGCGGACACAGCTGTTTCTACGTGGCCCCCTCCGCCAACAGCACACATGGTCAGGCTGCCCCCGGGTGCGAGAAGCCAGCAGGAAGGACTACGTGTGGTTTCCGCTTCACGTGGGAGATAGAAAATACAAAATTCTTCAGGATAATTAAGAAATGCCAGATGGGGGCCTCCCCTGATGGCGCAGTGGTTGAGTGCTGGGCTGCGAAGCTGCCCGCAGCCTCTGCAGCGCTGGTTCGATCCCTGGCCGCTGTTGAGGGTCCCACATGGCGCGCAGACCTCTCCTGCCGCCCGCTGCTCCCCTCAGCAGTGTCCTTCGGTCCTTCTGCCTGCTCTGCTCCCTGCTCTGGCGAATTCTCTCATCCTCCCGCGCTTCTGACTGTACCCAGTGCTTGTATAAATAAATAAATCAATCTATCTTTAAAAAAAAAAGTGGAATTCATCCCACCAGCGTGTGGGACAGCACGCGCGTTGGGCGGGACGCTGCGTGTAGGCCTGTCGGTACCAGGTGTGTGGCCTTGAGAAAGTGCCTGTAACTGAGCTTATTTAAGTGCACCGTAGCGATGGGGCTAGTACCCATCTGACATGAGCTGGGGCAGGATGGGAGAGCTACAGATCTGTGTCCTGTGAACATGTGAATTGGCAAAAGGAGAGGAAGTTGTACCCTTAGAAAATAAACACTTCACATATGGAAGAAAGTGATGTAAAAGTTAAGCTGAAATTTCGAGCACAGGCTGTTTGGAAATTGGCCTCAGTTGTAAAATGGTGCTTTTAACTCCCTAAAGGGTCTCCGGCCTCTTTGCCTGAATGAGGTAACGCTGGTGTGATTGCCAAGGCCCAGCTCCTTTCCTTTGTTTTCTTTCCTCTTTTAAACATCTCCTTCAGAGTAAGTGTGCAGAGTAAGTGCAGTGAAAGGGGCGGATAGCCTCACTCAGCCACCCGGCCCGTTCCATGTGCTTCGCTGCTTCCACACCCACAGATGTCCAGAAATGTCATGTTCATAAACTCATTTTACCAAACATGTGTACTTCACACACACATATACGTACGTGTTCGAGTGGCAGAGCAGACCCCACCTGAGGTCAGTGGGACGGGTTAGAAACTAGTGATTGGAGTTCAATAACCTACAGCATGGACTTGGCATCTGTAAGTCGGCACATGGGCTTTGTGCCCCTCCTGCCCCTACCCACAGCACCGCATTCCTCGTCATGTGTTTCCTCACAGGTAGAGCTGTCGTGTCACGAGTAGAATCGCTAGATTAAAATAGCTATTTTGAAATTTTCACAAATGTCACATTTTCTTAAAAAAAAAAAAAAGGGGGGGTCCTTTGTGATGTCCACGAGCTGCTGAATCACCCCCAGGTAAAGCCTGCCTCCAGGCTCCAGGGATGCGAGCAAAAAAAAATCCCTCCCTGGAGTTGGGTTTCTGCTACTTGTCAGGGAAAGCGACCCAGGGGCCGGGGTCCCTGTGAACACCGTATGCCCTGGAGCTCACGCTGGACAGTGCCAAGGAGCAGGGAAAGCTCCCGAGCCAAGGCCATGGGCAAACAACAGCTCTTGAGAGCAGATGACTGGGAGGCACACTGTGACCTCAGGGCCACCACCCCATTCAGGGCACAGCTGTACCAGGTGAGCGGTTCCAACTCTCTTTTTTTAAAAATTTATTTATGCGTACAAGAGCGGGGGGTACAGGCCACAGATGCAGGGGGTGGGAGGATTCACCAGAGACAGAGTGGGGGACAGAACAGGCGAGTCCACTGAAATCCACTGCCAAGGGGAGCAGCGGGTGAGACAGGAGAGGTCCGCCGCGCCATGTGGGCCACTCCCTGGCCGGACGGGGATCAGAATCACGCTGCAGAGGCCTCGGACCGCCCCATAGTGCGGCGCCCAACCCCTTGCGCCACCAGGGAGGCCCGGTTCCAACTCTTCTACCATCAAGAATCTTTTTGTTGCTGGTCCTTCCTGTGGGTTTTGTCTACCAACACATGTTTCATGTACTAGGCAAAGCACACAACTGTGCAAGTCAGCTCCTCAGGCAGGCAAAGGCATTAACCTTACCAAATTACCATAACTTGCACTGAATATTTAAAAGCAATTTATTAGCCTTGAAGCTTTAACGTAGAGGATTCCTGACAGGCTTTCACAAATGCTGAAAAGAGCCTCCAGTTCTTCTTTCTTCTTTCAAGGCTCTTTGGAGACTCATAAAAACTAGAAAACTAGCAGGTTTGATGACTGCAGTTCCCATCCAAGGATAACATTTCTCAAAAGAAAACATAAAATCACAAATCTTGATTGTTATGTATTTTCTCATAAACTGTTCAACAGTTTTACAAAGATGCAGGAAACAATTCTGCATTTAGGTGAGCATTTTGAAAAATAAAGACGACCACAGCAGTGTGCCGGGTCTTCCACGGCCACTTATAAGGCAGAGAAGACAAGCGCGAGGGCCGGGGGTGTCGCTTTATAATCAGGGCGAACACCCACTGAGGAGGCACCGGCTCTTGCAGACATGACCCTGAGTGGTTTGCTCAACTTCCGGAAACCAGGAGCCTCTTTACCAAACCAAAGGGGCGAAATAAGGTGTTCGTGAGCACCCCTTCAGGCTTCTGTTACTTTGCAGTGCGGCGAAGCCCGACTAATGCATCCAAGACGCTCGGGGCTCAGAGGTTTTGGAACCTATATTTATGTAATGTACAACACCTTTACAAGTCCTTTTCTTATTTAAATGTACATATTTCCCCCATGTTCTTCTGTACATTTAAATATATCTCCCCCCCAAAAAAATAAATATATCTTCCTGTTTAACAGCTCTTCATTTTTAGCAATAATACGGCTTCTCCAGGATGTATTTTTCATCTCTCGCTTTTATTCTTTTTCAACTTGCTTTTGCAACTTCTCCAAGATCTCTTCCGGAGTTGTGGAGGCCAAAAGCTTCACCACTTTTTCACGAGATTTGCCACCCTGGACCAAGATGAAAGAGGCATGGCAGGATAACACACTATGCTTTCTAATGCTGTCAGAGCCTCACTGGTAGCTCCTGCAGCTGTGCTCGCGACCCCACACTGGAAACCCGTGGTATTAATGACGTCATGTGAGCCTTTCTTCCTAAAATCACCTTTCCGGGAACATTTGTAACCTGGGGCTTCAGTAATGGAGATGACACAGTAGGGACCACCTGAGGGTTTCTGTTCAGTAAAGAACTGAAGATCTGAGTCAGCTAAGTCTGAAGCAGGTACAGGAAAATATTCAGAAAGGAGAAAATGCTAGAAATGTGGCAACTAAGGAACAAGGACAGCAGGACCATCTGCAGGAGACCTGAAACAGGAATACGTGCTAAATAGGAAGAAGTCAGATTTTAGTGATTAAATGAATATGAGGATTAAAATTTATTTTGCGATTATTTGGAAAACAAAAAGCAATTGCTGCGCACTAAAGATACCTAAAGAGAGGGCCTCCCTGGTGCCTCAAGGGGTTGAGCACTGCACTATGAAGCAATCCACAGCCTCTGCAGCATGAGTTCGATCCCTGGCTAGCCAGGGAGCAACCCACATGGTGCAGCAGACCTCTCCTGTCTCCCCGCTGCTCCCCTCAGCAGTGTGTTTCGGTCAGTCTGCCTGTTCTGTTCCCCACTCTGTCTCTGCTGGATCTTCTCACTCCTCGCATCTCTGGCCTGTGCCCCAGCTCTTGTATGCATAAATAAATCAATCTTTTTTTTTTTTTTTTTAAAAAAAAGATATTTAAAGAGACACCTACCTTATCCAAAACCACATCACTCTTCCTGAGTTCTAAGACCTTGGACAGGTAGCGGCAGAGCTCAGCATTAGCCTCTCCCTCGGATGGTGGGGCTGCGATGGCCACGCCCACGGCCTCAGCTGTCACATCTGCAATGAAGACAGAGGATTTAACCTCAAGGGGTTCTTTTTCTTCTTGAGTCAGGGTGTTTTCTAAAAGAGCTTGCATTTTCTTGAGACGTATGTTTTCAATTAACACCTGTTTAACTGTGGACAGAAGTAATCACACCATAAATCTGCCCCTGCCAGTGCAGAAAAAAAATCCAGGGAGGAAAGCATTTGTGCACTCTCCCCTGCTGACTGGGCAGCATCCCGGACAGGTAATTGAGACTGAAGAGGATGCCCGTGCCCCAGGATGCCGTGGGGGCAGCGAGGGAGGCGGCCGCACAGGTGGCCAGGTCTGCTGTCGGGGAGCCCCAGACCGGACCCTCTCGGGTGACGGGCCTCCCCGCGCTCCCGCGACGCCGGCTCACAAGCGTCTGCACACACGGGATGCACCGACCGCGAGGGCGCAGAACACGTTCCAAGGGTTTTGTCCCAACCGCTGGCGCTACAAAGACCATCATTTTCCATTTAAAAAACGAGGAAACGAGAGCCTGGGAAGAGCCCGGGGTCGGCGGCAGAAAGTGACGATGCGATTCGAAGCGGAGTCCAAGCGCGGTTCCGAGACCCGGGGCGCGGCCCGTCCCGCCCACGCGCTCGCCGCCGCCCGCCCACGCAGCCGAGAGGGAGCGGCCCGGCCGGCCCGGCGGCGGCTTCGGGGCCGGGAGGCGGCCCAGGCTGGGCCCCGGGGTCCCGCCCTCCCTCGCGGACCCCGCCGTGGCGTTTCTGGGGCTTCCCCGGAGACTCGGTCTACGCGGGGCCCGGCGGGACGACGCGGGGGCCCCGGACCCCGGACCCGCCCGGCCGAGGGGCCCCGGCGCGCCGCCCGCGCCCGCACCTGTCACGGCGTTGCGCCGGGAGCCCGGCCTGGCGTGGACGGCGATGGTCACGCGGCCTCCGGCATCGACGGCCACGGGCCCGGCGGGGGGACGCGGCGCCGGCGCCTCGCTCCGGCCTGTGCCCTGAAACGACAACCACCACCGGCGCCCTCAGAGGCCGCCCGCGCCCCGCGCCCCGCGCCCCGCGCCCCGCGCCCGGCCTCGCCACTGGCCTTGCTCGCCGCGCCCGCCTTCTTCGGCATCGCGGCGGCCGAAGGGAGGCGGCCGGAGAACCGAGCGCCCCGCCCGGCCTCGAGCTGCCGCAGCCGGCCCCCGAGCCGCCACATGCCCGCCAGGCGGGCGCCGGCGCCGGAAGCGCCCTCCGCGCCTGCGCACGAGCCTCGCCCTTCCGGCAGGCGCTTGCCTGGCGACGGAAGCGCACTTTGCGCCTGCGCACGCCGCGTCCGGGCGCCCGCTCCCGCCCGCGGGCGCCCCCTCCTGGCCCACGGCCGCGGCCTGCGGGGCGGCGGGGGCGCTCGGGCCGCGGCGGGACCCGCGCCGCCGGGCGGGTCGTGGGTCCAGTCGGCGCGCGAGGGCCGGGCGGGGGCTGGGGCCCGCGGGGTGGCCGCGGCGTTGTCAGCCCGGGCCCGCCTCCGACGCCGGCTCCGCGGTGCGGCCCCTCGGCCCGGCCCGCCCGGTTCCCGCTGAGGGCGGGGACGGGCCGGTCCCGAGCCCGCGCCAGGGCGGGTCCGCGGGCCGTGGCGGGCCGGGCGCCCTGCGCGTCTGCTCCCGGCGGCGTTTTTTTCTTAAAAGCTCTGGGACCCCGGCCTCCCCGGTGGCGCAGCGGTTGAGCGCTGGGTTGCGAAGCTGCCCGCGGCCTCTGCGGCCCGGGTTCGATCCCCGGCTGCTCCCCGGCCCCTGGAGGAGGGTCCCCCATGGCGCGCAGACCTCTCCTGCCGCCCGCTGCTCCCCTCAGCAGTGTCCTTCGGTCCTTCTGCCTGCTCTGCTCCCCGCTCTGGCCCTGGGGGATCCTCTCGCCCTCCCGCGCTTCTGACTGTCCCCAGTGCTCGTATAAACAAATAATTATCAATCTTAAAAAAAAAAGCTCTGGGACCTGCAAGGACATCTTGCGGACTCATCGCTTGGCCTTGGAGTCCTCCTTTCAAAAACAGGCAGCCCCTCCCGTGCGAGTGGACCGTCAAGCACCTTCGGGGTTCACGCAGCCCGCAGCGGTGACCTGGAGACCCCAAGTGTCCCGCTGCCGGGAGACCGTCTGCGACCTCCCTCCTTCAAGGACTCTCAGACACGGCTCTGCCCGAGCAAGGGGCGCCTGGGACACCAGGGGGCCCTGCTTCTGGGGGCCGAGGCCACGGTCCTCAGGGGTCACCCCGGCAGGTCACCCAAGTCAAAGCGCAGCAGCCAAGCCCTTGTTCCAAAGGGCATCGGTCAATGCCGGGACGGAAAAGAAATGACAAGAGGAGCGCAGGAGTAACCGTATTTATTTTTTAAATTCCAGGGGCTGCCCCAGTCAGTGAACAGTGCGGTGGCACCTGCGCGCCGTGTTGTTCAGGGCCACACAGCGGACGCAGGTCCCGTGCCACAAAGGTGAGAACAGACCCACCTCCAGGTCGTGGTGCTGAAGGCCCAGTGGTGCCCGCACCGGCTTCCACAGCGCGTTGGCGGCACCCAAACACCACCCGCAGCTGGGCCTTGAGCCGGTCGCTGTGGAGGCCCTGGTGCCAGGATGAGCTTCCCCATCAGCCATTTCAAGACACCTCTGGCACCAGCACACCCCACTACCTTCTTGAAAATATAGAATGAAACATTTTAGGTGAAAAATTTTCATATCCAAATTACCACCATTTAGAAAAAAATTCTATTATTTAAAGAAATTGATTTTTTTCCTGACCATCTTCCACAAGTGATACACCTTCAACCTAATTACAACAAAGTTTTTTAATAACATCACTTTGAGGGGAGAAAAGAATATTATCATCATTTATATAAAAATTTGCTTAATAAAAAAAGTACATAAATATCACTGCATCTCCCCCCGATCCTGACAGACCCGACTGTGACATGAGGAGGGCCTGGACAGCAGACGTTTTACTTCTTGCACTGAACTGTGTAGGTGAACAGAAAGTGTGTTTTTCAGAAGCGACTCTGCTCACTTTTCTTTCAACAGCTTAAAATGTAAAGCAGCTGCTGGAACGCTGGTCCAGCCTTCTGTTGAGGTCCTGGCCGGCAAGTGTGTTCAGTGTGGGCCCGCTGACCTCCCGTCGGGTCGCCACCCTCAGTCTCATCCCGACACTGGGGCTAGTGACAGCAACCCCGTGCAGTTAGCAGGAACCCAGAATCCAGTTTGGGGATAAAGAATCCAGTCTTAGGCCATACCTTTAGATCCTCGGTTTATATCACGTTATTGTGAACTTGTACAAACTCCATTTATAGCTCAAAACTCTACTCTGCAACACAGTACTATACTGTTATACAAAATAACCTCTTCTGTAAATGCACTGGAAATTTCTTGGGCATTATTAAGCCTATTTCTACCAATATTCCAAATGCTAACCATCAGATATTCAAAACTCCAAATATAAAGTCAGTTTTCTTAATTTCTGAAATTAGTTGAGTAAATAGAAATTCTGCATGAATACTGACCTGTCTGATCTCACGTAACTTTCAAAATAACTAAGTCTATATGCCCATCTCATCCCACCTTCGAAATAGTTAACAAAACAGAAAATCACCTGTCTATCTCTAAGAAGGATCTTTCAATAATAAAACTGCTGAAAGCTCAGGCATCAGCTGGCCTATGAAATCAAACAAGATAAAACCGAAAGAGCTGCTTGGTTTTAACAATCACACCCAGTTTTCTGCCCCCCAAGGTTGTAAGAAAATGGCTAATCTGCCTTTCAATCATGCAGATAAAACCAACAACTTGCTATCTCCTCCAAGAAACTAAAATGTTTCTCATCTTACAATCATAAATGTTCACGACACTCAAAATTATTTTTGGTGGCCAGTTTTTATGCCTTTGTGGCTAGACTATATAGCACTATTCACCAAGATGTGCTATGGAGTATGCTAACTAGGTATAAAATATTATTTCTGGTATCTGTCCATCTTCTATGGAAGTGCCGTTGTTATTGCCAGGGGAACTGAAAAAGAAGAAGACCGTCTTGCTAGCAGCAGGCGTCTCGTGGACCACTTTCTTCAGTCCCTTGGTGCCGTAATGGGAATCCGGACCCTAAGTGAGGACACAAGTCATTAGTCCTTTTCATTGAATAAATGTTCAGTTTAATACGGTGTTTTAATTAGGTCAATAATCTACTGTATTTTGTTAGGAAATTGTAAGCCAAGCCATTTAATGAAAAATGAATTTTTTTGTAGCTAAGCAGATTAAAAACATGAATGTAGAGCTTAGCCGTCAGATAACAATGTAAAATGGTTTTAAGAAATTATTATTTTATTGATCTTCTAACACTCCCCCTCCTGCTCGCCCTGCGCTTCTCACGAAGGGCCATTCCTCATGGGCAGAGCTGCACAAGAGCCACCCACTTCTTTTCCACCTCCTCTCCCCTCTTCCTAAAAGGCCTTCCTGTCACTCACTCGCAAAACTTCAACTGAAAACGGATCTCTGTAACATGCAAGAGGAAACCAAGGCCCAGGGCACCAGGTGGAACCTTCTGAACACTGGTGACTCTTACTTTGAGCGTTGCACAGGCTGTGTAGCACACGTTGGGCAGGATCTCAATAGGTTCTTTGAACATGACCCTGAAAGTGTTAGCAGTTCCGTCACAGCTAAATCCAGTATCATTCTGCCCCAGGGTTTGTTTCTTCTCATATTCAATTATCTGTAATTTTGAAAAAGAGATAGAGCTCAACCAAGCGAAACACACATTGCAGAAAGCACAGAAGCCTCGGGCCCAGTGAAGCCCGTGTCTACATCACACGGCTGTGCTGCGCAGCGGTCTCCGGCCACCGAGGCAGCGCCACCCGCCCTGGGCACTGGCCGCTGTGCCAGGACACAGCGCCCACCTCTCTGGATTCCCTGGCGTGGCCCCGGCCAGCCCATGTCCTGTGGCTGGAACTCCCGCGGCCTCTTCTGTCTAGATGTCCTTTACTGAAACTCAAGGGACCTAAAAGGCAGCGTTCCAGGGTGAGATCTACACTGTCTCTCCAGCCATGCCCTGGGCTGGAGGAGGACACCCACTGGGAGCTTCCGATAGGAGGGCCGGCGTGGAACCTGTGGCAGTCCAGCCCGGGCCCGCTGTGGCAGGGCAAGGCACAAGGCCAGGGGCTAGACGGACAGTCTGATTTGTGGTGAAGGGTTGTCGCTCACGGAGCAGCTTGGAAGCTCAAGGCAGAGCTTGCGGGGTCAAGGAGAAAAGCATCCACGAACCTGACCCCGCATGCAGCAGACCGTGGCCGATCGAGCCCTTTACTCAGAACCGGCGGCAGCCAGTCGCGCGGAGACACGGCCGTGGCTCACCCCCGGGCCCGCAGCTGTGAGGCCGCCAGGGGGGTCGAGGCCAGTCCTGGCCCTTCGATTGTCCGGTCTCGCCAGAAGGCGGCCGTGCTGAGATTCAGACCCAGACAGGCCTCCCCGGTGGCATCTGGAGGGGCACGAGCTACCAGGGCAGGAGGAGAACCCTGTCTCTACTCCTTTACCCAGTGTCTTCCCACGCAGCACCTGCAAATACCCACGGCCTGCCCCTCCGCCCCCACCCCGGGCTCGCCCCCTCCAGCCTGCCTGAGTGGGGTTGGGCCGACCCTACTGGAAAGGCGTTAATGGCCCTTACTGGAGAGCGAGGGCGGGAATCTCTGTGTCCCCGAGGTCTGCTGTGGGTTTCTGCCCCTGAGCAGCCTGGAAACAAAGCTGCTAAGCTGTTTTCACATCTTTCAGACAAACTTCAATGGGGTTTGAACCTATTTATTAAAACTAATAGTACATTTTAATCCCAAAGCTCACCATGGTTTTCACTATTAAATCCCTATCTTAAATTTTCCCTGTGGATAAACAAAATTTGAAGCCGGTTTACTCCCTTGCACGTGAAGAACGGCACTGCATGCAGAGCGCGCGGGCGGGGCGGGCAGAGCAGACCAGAGGCTGAGGTGGCTGACAGCACCGGGGGGAGGGGGGTCTCTGCAGCGGCTGTGGGAGCCCTGGAGTCTCAGGGCAGGGGGAGTCCCAAGAGAGGCACCTCAGGCGGAAGAGGTGTTTTCAGGGCCAGGGAAAGCAGTGCATGCTAACGCTTCCCTGAAGGACCCCGGACCCCACTTTCTGAAACCAGATTTTTCAGCTCAATTGCAAAATAGAAGTCTGTAGGCTGAAAACGCTACCAACACTGACTCCCTGCTTGACTACACTGAGGCCTGGGCCTCGCTGTCCAGCGGCGTGCGTTCCCGGACACCGGCGGGCGGGGGCGTACCTGGATGTTCACTTGGTAGTCTGTGGGGCCGTGGATCGAGCCATACAAGCCAAACCCCACCACTGAGATTCTTCTATTGACCGTGAACCTGAGGATGAAAAGCCAGACACGAAGTCACACACGACTGAGCACACACCCAGTCTCAAGTTCGTGACTTTTTAAAGTGTTACCTCAAACATCTCATTTTCCTTAGAAATGAGATTTCCTCGGAAACGTCGCCCGCTTACCAAGAAAAGCTCAATTCTAACTAAATGGCACTCAAGGAGCATGTCTTCTGCATGTGCGTGTTTGCATCAAAGGAATTCATTCAACCTAAACACCCACTTTGCTGTGGTGACTGCGTTAGTGTGTCCTAGTGCAGACACTTGCGCCTCCATCACCACACGTCGGCCATTCCCCCCACCTGCACCGCGGCCCTCCCCCAGCTCGCGGGCCTGGGAGAGCCTGGCCAACCAGACAGTCTCTCCACCCCTGCACTGGCCAGTGGAGGACACGGTAACGAATGGATGAGCGGAGACGCTGCAAGTCGTGGCCGTGGGCTGCAAGGGAACAGGCCGCCAGGGATCCGGCTCTGGGAGGCGGCGTCCTGTGTGGCTGTGCTCGCAGCCAAGCCGGGCAGCTCCCAGCACCACAGGAGGACCACCTTCAGGTTAACAATGTATTACTTTTGGTATTAGAGGCTTTTCTTATAAAAAAAAAAATAGCAACGCGTTGTACTGGAGAAGAAAAGAAACAATGCAGACAAATGAGAGAGACCGAGGCGGCCTCCAGCGAAGGTCTTGGCTGCACTTCCTCCTCTTGCTTTTAGTTCTTTTTTTTAATGGGAAAAAACCTTTTTTCTGTGACCATTTCAGAAATCCTACTAGAATATATATTCTCGTCATTTCTTTTTCCTGTTAAAAAGGTAAACGGTTACTACTGGTTCACCGCATCCAGCCGACCCCTGGCTGCTGGGCAGGGCAGGGCAGCCGCAGCTGTTACGCAGGACGCCGGCGGCTGAGCAACGCCAGGGCCCGACAACACCCCCAGACAGATTCACAGCGGCACAGGAGCAGGGGCCAGCGAAGGGTGTATCCTTAGGCTTTAGAAGACACCATCACATGGCTTCTGGGAAAACCCCACCTCCCACCCCTCAGGCCTGAAGACCGCACTCTCAGCAGCCAGGATGCCTTCGCTTACTGGTCAATGCTCACAGCTGCTGGCCTTTCTCTTCAAGGAAGCTTGCTCTTTCTCCATTTTTCTCTACTGAGTCTTTTTATGTGGATTTCAGTAGTATTTATTTCATTTTATGCTGGTTTGAGACATAAAAATTTTGAATTATTTCTAGTCAAGTTATGATCCACCCCACGTGAGACATGAGCTTATCCTCATCGTGATGACCAGTCACCTGTCCCGGCACTTTCATGGCATTTTTTCATGTTAAAATTTTAATTTATATGAATGTAGGCCGCCAGTGTCGGCAAGCTCTGCCTTCATATTCCCGGCCGTGACTCGCTCCCCCTCCGCCATAACCTCCCCTTCACATTCTTAATGCTCCTTCATGCCAGACCTGGACCATGGAACATCCAACACCTCTCGTGTTTGATGCACACCATTTAGAGAAACACTTACTGCTCCAAATTAACTTTATAGTGAGTTTGCCCAGTCACCGCCTCCCCCCACAAGACCTGTGACTTCTAGAAGGAACCGCACAGCACACAGAGGTGGCCAAGAGAGACGCAGCATCTGACTGCAGTCCAGGAGCTCCAGTTCCTCAGAAACCTGCTACACAGCACGTTCCCTTACAGGCTAATCCCGCCACTATCATCTGCTACAATTGTAAATGGGATCTGTTTTTACTCAATATTGTCAGTGAAAAATTAAAACACTTTTTAGCCTTTTTTTAAAATCGTGGCAAATATGTAACAGAACGTGCCACTCTGACCGTACCTGGTATGCAGGTCAGCGGCACAAAGCCGGCTCTTGCTCGCGGCCATTATGTGCCCAGGGAGGTCCAGGCGGGCTGGAACCACGTCATGCACTCGCACCGCAACCTCTGCTCTCCCTCAGGCTTAACGGACTATCACTGACCTGAGGTGACTCAGGTAAACCAGGGTCCCAAAAGGAGTTCACCCCGAGGAGGCATGCTGCCCGCACACAGGCTGGGGCACCACCAGCAGGGAGCCAAGAGCGCTAGGCTGACTGTGGGTTTAGAACAATCCCTAAGACAAACAATCTCATTAACTTCCAGTGTCAGAACTCACATCAGCGAGAAGCTTGTTTGTAACCGAGACTGGAATCTAATTCCAGTTTAATGGAATAAACTCATTTTTTAAAAAACTGATTTCTTGTGGCCATTTTACCCCAAGAGGCAGCGCCACGGAAACGGGAGACACTGGACAGCCAGCCCGCGCTGTCTGTGGGCCGCACCCTACGAAGTCCCCAAGACAAGATCTAGCAGATGCAGGGCCGCAGCACCGTGGGCACAGTCACCTTAAATCCTAAAACACCCGTCCTAGCATGCTGCGGACCAGCACAGCAGTAGACGATGAGGCCGTCTCAGGGTTGAGAGACTGCGCAGGTGGTGTCGCTGCAGGGGGAGGTGCAGCACTAGCAGCCCCCATTCTTCATTCCACAGAAGACAAAATGAAGCACAGTCACCCTGGGCGGCCTGGCCGTGATCTCCCCACAGAGGGGTGACGGTGGGGTCCTGCTGCCTGGGAGGCGGCACCTCTACGCCTGACCCGGAGGGCAGTCACCACAAGCAGGGATGAGCAAACCCATAATCCTCCTGCAAATGACTGAGTGCGCCCGTGTGCGTGGACTCTGGCCACAGACAGACTTTAGCAGGCGGGGAGCTCGCAGGAACAGAAACTGGGTAACCAGACTGATGGCACTTTGTTTTACGCAGAACCCTGGCAGAAAGCGACGTCATTGGGCAGCCGGGCTGCTGAGGGGGTGGGAGGTGAACTCAGGTCCCGGGTGGGGGGGCAGTTGATGGGCACCGTGGGGCCTCTTCCTGCGCAGGTCCCCCTTTGGCCTGAGTCCTGCTGACTTCTCCACGTTACCAACAGGCCCTTGCAGCAATAAAGAATGAGGGGAGAACAAGCTCCGAGTTTCACTTTCAGGGCGGTAAGGAAAACAAAGCAATTGCTACAAAAAGGGAGAACGGGGCTGGATGGTCTTGGGAACCACTGATGGAGGCAACGCCGTCTGCTGAGAGAGGAGTCCTTCCCGGGCCCCGGCACTCATCTCTGTCTCCAGGGCGCTGCAGCGGCCAGAGCGAGAGGACTTGGCGCGGGAGAGCAGGAGGCTGGCCGCAGGCCTGCTGGAGGGCTCCGCGGCCTACAGCGCCAACAGCGTGTTCTTCTGGCCTGGCTGTCAGGAGTCCTATCTGGAATGACGGTGAAGGGCCGTCTCATGTTTCCAACAGCGACTGACGCGAGCACACTGTCCCTCCACGTGCGCGTCAGCCCAGGAGCACGTCCCCACCACCCGCTCTCAGGCGTGCGGGCTCCTCCAGGGGCTGCCAGTTGCTACTCGAGCATCTCACATGGAAGGTCTTCTATGTGAGACCGAGCCAGAAAACGTCTGTCTCATCAGACTGCTGTAAAGGGTTATGTTTCCTTCGATAATCAAGAGAAGTATTTTCTTCTTTTAATGCTCAAGGAAATGGTCTGCTCCTTGAGGGTTTGGTAAAACTCACCTGTTACAACCACCTTGTGAAGGGACAGGTCTTTGATAACTTTTAATTCCTTCCATGGTAATTGGTCTATTTGGGCTTTCTTCTTCAATTTTGATAATTTATATTTGCCTATAAAACGATCCATTCCATCAAGATGTTCAATTTATTAACACAAAGTAAACCCAGAATTAAAATGAAAATTTCCTCAGCATGTGATGATATTCCCATTATTGTTTCTAAGTGTGAGCTGACATGTTACTACCTTTGCCAGAGGTTTCTTTCTTTTATCGGTCTTCCTGAGGAAGCAGCTATGGGCTTTTCCAGTCTGCTATTTTAAGTCATTAATTTCTACGATTCTCTTTCTCTTATGGCTCTTTCGCTTTTCACTTTCTAGCTATTTGGATTGAATGCTTAAGTCTTTTATTTCTACCCTAATTTACTGTTAAATTATCCCAAGCAACAGTATGGTGGTAATCACTATGACTGTCCCCCGTGCGAGGCTCCGGGCTCGTCCAGTTACGTTCCCACCGTGAACAAATACTAGATAGTCCAAAATACATTTTTCAATTTCTATTTTTACCCAGTATTTGTAAGAGTTCTTTCCCCTTTGAGTTCTATTTTTTAAACAAGCTTATTACAGGTTTCTAGTTTTACACAAAAGTGCCATCAGTGGCAACCCGCCAGGCATGTGCCATGAAAACCGCTGCTTAGTCTGTCTGGACACTGACCCTAAGGACAGCCGCACAGGGGCGGGAGCCGCGCGCAGGCTCCCCAGTGGCACCTTTCAAGAGTCTTGGCGCCCTGCGGCTGGCCTATGCGACGCCCGCGGCTGGTCTGTGTGTACTGCGACCCTTTCCACACACTGTCTGCGCAGAACCAACTCCTGCTCAGCACACACAGACTCAGGGCGAGGCATGAGAGCGAGACTGAACCAGTGCTGCCTGGCCCAGACTCACCTCAGGGAGGGGCGCCCAGGGGGAAGCAGGTGCCTGAGCGCTCCCACACCCCAACTCAGGAGGGGCCGCTGCCCCCCTGACCCCTGCTGTGAAAACACAAGGCACAGACAGACAGGAGAGGCCGCGCTGCTGCGCCGGGCACCTGATGCGGTCGCTGGTCCCGCTGTAGCCCCAGCGGCTCTCCACCTGCTGGAAGCGGCTCACGCAGCACTCCTTCCCCCGCAGGCAGCAGCGCGGCCGGTCGATGTACTCCACGCGCGGCTTGGGGTTCACGGTGAAGTGGAGAAACAGGGTCACCACTTCCCGGTCTGACAGGATCCCCGACTGCGCAGGCCCTGCGGAGACAAGCACACGTGGGGGTGAGCGGCTGAAGGACGTTGGCGGGGCCTTGGCTGCGGTGTTACCTGCCCCACCCGCAGCCGCCCGGCCAGAACCCGAGAGCCAAGGCCTGGAGTGACTCGGCCCCGCTGCCGACGCTCCTCGCAGGCTCTGCAGGGAGCCAGGTCCCCCCACTGCCTCGATGAGCGCACACAGGGATGGCCCTCGAGGGGTCGACAGGCCAGGTGGGGCAGCACAGACATCTGAGGAAAGTTCCAGCAGCGGAAACGGGTCAGGAATGGACGCAGCTGCATAGGGAGCTACGGGGAGAAGCCTGTGCTGCTCTGGAGACCCGGCTTTTAAAGACGCTTATGTATCACCCACGGACGCAGCGGCTGATCCTAAACACACACCTGCATGTTCACCTGCGGGAATGTTGATGGTTAAATACTTAGAGATATTTAACCATAATAATAAATAAAAATACAGCTGAAAATTGCTGCTCTGTACATTTATCTCAAAAAAGCCATAATAACTGACATGATTAATAATTCCCAATAAATTAAAATCAAAGAAAGGAAGTTAATCTGGAAAATGAGTCATTGTAGGTCACCATATTAAGAGAAAACCAGGGACCAACATCTCCAAGGATGAGAAGCATCTGGTAAAGCTCATGATGAAAGCTCATAGTAACAGGAGGGGCTGTCCTTAGCAAATGAAGGTTGCAGGAAGCCACTAGCACCTCGAAGTCCACAGGGCGCGCAGAGGGGGTGTCTAAGGCCGAGAGGGAGAGACCAAACGGCCGACGTGGGCAGGAGGCAAGTTGCCAACTTGGGTCACACACCATGACCTGCAACGTGGTCAACATGGACGTCCACTTACGTCCAAATGCCAGTGGAGAGCCCAACAGGATGTGAATTTAAAAAGCATCTCCTGCGATAGCATTTAAGAAATGTAACTCCTGGGGAGTAAGCCTACCAAACACATAAAGACTGCTACCAGAGCTCAAAATGTTATTAAGGGAAACTCTTTAAGACATAAAGAATTTAATTTAAAATTTTAATTTAATTTAAATTAAAAAAAGTAAAGACAAATCGGGAGTTCGCTATTATCAACATAAAAATGTCGATAACCCCGCCTTGATCTAAACCCAGCACAACTCCAACCAAATGCTGCGACTTTCTGGGGTGGAAAGTGACAAACTGATGTTAAAAATTATATGAAAATGCAAAAGATCAGCAATAGCCAAGGAAATCTTGAAGAGCAAAATTGGAAGACGTTCACTACCAGATTTCAAGATTTGTTATAAAACTACAGAAATCAGCTGGATAAGAACCCCCACCAGTGGAGCAGGATGGACGCACAGCCGGAGGCCTGACACAGGGCTGGCCGCAGGACACGGTGGCACGGGCAGTTTTTCACTTTCAGTGCCTAGTCATGGGGCCAAGACTAACCCTGACCTCCCTCACTCCACACAAACATGTGGGGAAAAAACCACCCAAAACCCGACAGGACCATAGCCCCACAAGTTACCTGTGATGCAAAGTTCCTAGGAGAAAAATGAATGGATTATCTTGACCTTGGTGCAGGTGAAATATCTTAAACAGGAGACTAATTAACAAGCTCTTTCCTTAACAAATTGTTAAGAAATTAGCTTCATTAAAATTAAGATCTTCTGTCTCTCAACACAGCGAACACAAGAAAAAGGCAAGCTGTGGACTGGGGCGCCAGCAACGCACACATCTGACGAGACACGTGCAGCAACAAGTCAGCAGAGAAAGAGCAAAGACCCGACAAGCATCTCACGAGCGAGGGTGCCCCGTTCTCCACGGTCACCGTCACTGATCATCTGAGAACAGTTAAACGAGCCCTCGCCCCGCCGCCCCCCAATGACTAAACCGCACAATCTGACATGGCCACGCGGCTGGGGGAGGGCGTGGGCACCAAGGGCAAACTCTCCATTATCTTCACTGTGCGGCCAAGGACGCCAGACACCTCTCGGCTCATGGTGTGTCTGAGACAGCACGTGTTTTACAAATCAAAGGTCTGCAGCACCCCTGCTTCAGGGCTGACGGCATTGCTTTCCCGACAGTGTTTAGGCATAACGCCATGCACGCGGACTACTGTGGCGCCGCCAGCCTTCAAGGGCTGCTTCAGCCGCCATCCAGCCACGCAGTTTGGCCTTTTCAGTCCAAAGTCCATATGGCCCAGTCAGTCAATGACCTAAACGCAAAGAATCAAAACACCGACCCTGCAAAAGTTCCTCTCAGGTTAAACAAGAACAGGCACTTGATCTCCTTGGATGAGTAAATGTCAGGAGGTGTGACCAGGATGCCTGGGGAGTCCTCGACTGATACGCATGCAACTAACTTTGCATCCCAGAGACTGATCAACGGATGCCTTGCTAATAAGATGGGAACTACAAGTGGGGGTTGGAAGCTTGATTTCGATCTTCAAACACGGGCCATTAAACTAACCCACATCCACAGACTCCCCCCAAAAGCCTAGACAACCTCAGCAGACATTTGCTTCTTTCTAGCTTTTTTCTCCTTGTCCTCCTGCCCCAGTTACTGACTCTGTAAAATCACTCAATCCATAAAAAGGCCAGGTTTTGCCTTCTCGGCAGCGTCCCACCACAACAGTCTGCTCCACGGCGCCTGTTCCTTTGACAGCGGGGTGCTGCCTGACACGACACACTACGGTATTGTATAACTGTGTCTTTTATATGCACTGGAAGCCAAAAAAAAATTGTGTGACTTGCTTCATTGTGACATTCAATTTACTGCAGTATTTGCTTTATTGCAGTGGTCCAGAAACAAGCCTGCAGCATGGGGAGGTGTGCCGCATGAGGAGTCTGGGATGGCTCCCACACAGAAGCCAGCCAAGGTCAAATAGCGGTGAACTGAATCACTAAATCATGGCACATTCCTGTACAGAATATTATACACTACTGAAAAGGAAAGCACGCCATCCAGAGACAAGCCTAACAGGCGCGGTGTTAGGAAAAGCCACACACGAAAGAACACACGTCTGTCTGAGTTCTTTTACATTAAATTCACAAATGGGAAAAAGCAATGAATTGAGGAGGGAGTGAGGTTAATGACTTAGAGGGGCATGAAGGAGGTTTCTTGGGTACTTTTTATTTTTTTAAAGATTTATTTATTTATACAAGCACTGGGTACAGTCAGAAGCATGGGAGGGTGAGAGAATTCACCAGAGCCAGAGCGGGGAGCAGAACAGGCAGAAGGACGGAAGGACACTGCTGAGGAGAGCAGCGGGCGGCAGGAGAGGTCTGTGCGCCATGTGGGACCCTCACTGGCGGCCGGGGATTAAACTGGCGCTGCAGAGGCTGCGGGCACCTTTGCAGCCCAGCGCTTAACCGCTGTGCCATTGGGGAGGCCCTTCTTGGGTACTATTAATGGACTGTACATGGTGATATTAAGTGCAGTTAAACATTTACAAAAAAATTGATCCTGACCAGCAAAAAAAGCTACCTGGGAGAAGCTAGGGGTTAAGTCCAGACTCACCTGCAGCAAACTCCTCAATGGTCATCAGCGGGAACCGGATCAAGGACAGTGCTTTTCCCAGAACTTTCTGCTTGTTTTCGAAAGTCACAGGCAATTGTTGTCTTTGACACTCTGCCTCTGCCCATCGTACAACAGCTCCAAAAAGCCGGCTTTCTCGAATACTAAGTGTGTCTCTTTCTAGAACTGCACATAGTGTGTCTAAGGAAATACAAAAGTAACTCAAGTTAGGAATATTTACTCTTTAACAAAACAAACCTGACAAACATGATTATATTGTTTGAAATCACAAAAAAAAACAGGTTACACAGCCCTATAGACTCTATGCTTAAAAATATTCAGAATGGAAGACATTACACTGCAAAGTTTCCCTTAAAAAAATTATGATCAGGCTGAACATGCAAGATATTCCTCATCACACCGGAGATGTTAAGATATGGTTTCTCACATAGTCATGCCAGTCGTCAAACTCACTCAAATGTCGAGATTGTTGTCAGAGGAAAAAAAGACTCCTGCCCATAAATCCCCGAGATGACAGATTACAGTCCACTCAGGGGTACTGAACACAGAGCACTGAACACCCGCTCGGCCTGCCTCTGGACACTGAGGACTCACATTTCAAACCCCATAGGAGAGGCACAAGCCCAGAATCAAAAATAGCTCTGAAAGAGCTCCGACAGCCAGGCCCCGCTTTCCCTCAGGGTGTGAGAGAGGCGCTCTTTCCATCCCGATGTCCACCAAGCACAACTGAGGCAAACAGGACGGTGGACACACAGATCCTCCACTGGCAGATGTGTCAGGAGCAGAAATTTCCACTGAGAGTCTAACATGGGATTTTAATATAAACGAAGCGAATCACCAACTGCTTATAGGAGTCTACTCTGTGCAAGGCACCGACTTAAGATTCTGTTTATCAAGCAACTCAGGAGTTCAGGGGCCAAGATGCAGCCAGAACTAGTGCCAAGGGAGAGACGGAGAAGCAGCGGCGCTCTGGACTGCCCCTTGGAGGAGCGTGAAGACCAAGGTCCGCTTCCCTCAGAACACAGGCCAGTGACTCAGCAGAGACGCCACGCGCGTGGGGGCAGGGCTGGGAGGCGGGCCGGCTCTCAGGACGCCTCCAGGTGAGCATAAATCCCCCGAGGCCCCACGTGATAGAGCACTGTGCCCCCAGCGCAGCCGGTGTCCAGCAGAGCGTGTGTCCAGGCTGAGGGACAAGCGGCAGGAGGGAGGGGGCGCTCCGGGCACAGCGGGCAATCCTGCGGGCCAACATGCGCACCTGGGTCGGTGTTCGAGGGACAGTGGGAGACGGGACCTGGGCCTGCCTTCCAAGAGCTCACAGCGCAGAAGGGGAGGGCACACAAGCAAAGTCACGTTCCCAAAAGCTAGACGGGAATGTCTGAGCATGACAGGTATCAAGAAAAATAAAATAAGTGAGAGGAGCCACAGCAGCCTGAGGTGGCCCGATGGGACCGGACCTGAGCCTGGCCGACTACAAGGAGGCAGCTGCCACCGGGACACGGGCTCTGGCCCGAAGGATAGCACCTGCTGGGCCTAGAACAGAAGGCCCCAGCCCAGTGTCCTGGGTCAGGGCAACCCGGGAGGAGCGTGAGGGAGGCCAGGCTGGATGGAGCTGGAGGGATGTCGGGCAGCTGTTCACGAGCTCGCCGCTCCTCCTCCCGGAAGGGTATGGTCTGCACCTGGGGGCTGGGGTCCCCTGATGAAATTCTAAGAACAAAGTAAGAGCCAAAGTCAGGGCACCGCTGCGAGGGCCCAGCTTTGCACATGGGTGGGTCCCATGGCCGGCAAGATGCAGAGAGCAGCCTCCGGCATGCAGGGCTGCGGGCGGGGAGTGCTGGTGTGGCCAGCACCACCCTGATGGGGAGGCCGGCCCACCTGACCACACAGGATCTCACTGTGGGAGACGCCGGAAGGCAGCCATGTGGTCTGCTCTGACTGCGATCTGTTCTGCGCGGAGAAGGGGTGTGTGACAGCACAGCGGGCGGAGCACAGGGAGAGGACAGCGGCTTAGCTGCGGCGGAGGCAAGGGAGAGGCCAAGAAGTGGCCAGTTCAGGCCACATTTAAAAGGCAGATCTGAGCATTGCTGGTCAACTGCACACGGAGGTGAGAGGAGGGAGAGTCAAGAACAAGGCTGGCTTTGGCCTGAGTCACCAGGTGCATGCTGGGACCGTGAGAAAGGCTGGGGAGGAACAGAAAGGGTGTGCCAAGGAGCAGGGCGTTGCCAGCTGAGCTGGGCCGTTTGGAATGCCTATAAAATCTCCAAACGCAAACGTCGAGGAGAGGGCTGGGTACCTGAGCCAGGGCTGAGAACAACAGTTTGGGTTGTTGATCACGACGAAGAGAATATTTAAAGCCACAGCCCTGGAGCATCAGCTGGCTCTAGTCTGCAAAATTCAGAACCCTCAAGAGAAACTAAGTGGGTGAACCCTAGTTTTGAAACAGCTCGGTCCCCAACAGGGCTGGCTGGTAGGGTGTGACTGCTTGAAAGGCACATTCCATACGATACAAAAAGGAGCTCACCTATGTCGATGTCCGTAAACCCCTCGGCGCTGATGGCATCCACGGTGCTTTTGTCGATTGTGTCCAGACACAGGCTGGCAAGCTGAGGTTCGTCGAATAATCGAGCCTGGACAGACAGAAGGACAGTTTATATTCAGTCTCCCTTCACACGTACACAATCGACGTTAACGCGGTACGGTCACAACTGCTAAATATGTAGAAACAGCCACTTAAGACACAGAACCTGGCTTGCCGGAACACTTCATTCCACCAGAAACAAAAAGCTCAAAGCACAAACACCCCACTGAGGTCACAATTCATACCCCCAATAACCCCGTTGTGTTCATGGCTGGCTGCCCCTTGCAGAGGACTTATGCTGGGCCTCAGGGCTCCCTGGGTCAGACATGGCAGACAATTGCACCTCGTTTTACAAACGTAGCTTCGGGGAGCTGTACTGGCCAGCGAAGATCAGGTTAGCGCGGCTCGAGTTTTTGATGGCACCGAAAGTCTACCATCTCCTCACTAAAGTGTACCCCAGCCATCAGCACACCAGAACCCACACATTGGACCTCCCCCCCCTTTCCTGTTCTAACTGTGGGGAGCGAATGAAGTATAGGGGCTTCCAAGCATGAGCCCCTTGGAGACTTTAGAAAATACTAGGCCTAGGGCCTCCCTGGTGGCGCAAGGGGTTAAGCACCGCACTATGAAGCAATCCGCAGCCTCTGCAGCCCGAATTCGATGCCCGGCTGGCCAGGGAGCGACCCACATGGCGCAGCAGACCTCTCCTGTCTCCCCGCTGCTCCCCTCAGCAGTGTATTTCAGTCAGTCTGCCTGTTCCGTTCCCCGCTCTGTCGCTGGTGGATCCTCTTACCCCCAGCATCTCTGGCCTGTGCCTGCGCTCTCATATGCATAAATAAATAAATCTTCTGGATTAAAAAAAAAAAAGAAAAAACTAGGCCTAGGACAGAACAAATAGCCCACGTGATGGAGTGTCACATGACAAGGAGAATGAACACAGTGCGGGGGGCGGGCTGGGGATGCCCCAACAAACTTCACATGGAGCCTGTACACTGCCAACAAAGCTAATCTAACCCACAAGCCAGAAAACGAGCTTATAAAATGTGCATGAAAAAGGATGCACATAATTTAAAAAAGTTTAAAAGTAGGGTTTAAAAAAAATTAAAAACTGAAAAGGGAGCTGTGATGAAGGCACGTCAGTGATGCTCGCCCGCCCGGGGCCAGCTGTGCTCCGTGACAGCCGGACACACACGAAATGGGAGAGGCGCTCGCTGGGACGTGGGTGAAGCCACAGAGAACAGGGAGCCGTCAGCAGCCTTCGAGCCTCGGAGTTTGGTATGGCTGATTGCACTCCCCTTATTTATTTATTTATTTATTTAAAGAAAGATTTATTTATTTATGCATACAAGAACTGGGATACGGGGGCCTCCCCGGTGGCGCAGCGGTTGAACGCTGGGTTGCGAAGCTGCCCGCAGCCTCTGCAGTGCCGTTTCGATCCCCGGCTGCTCCCCGGCCACCAGAGGAGGGTCCCACATGGCGCGCAGACCTCTCCTGCCGCCCGCTGCTCCCCTCAGCAGTGTCCTTCGGTCCTTCTGCCTGCTCTGCTCCCTGCTCTGGCTCTGGTGAATTCTCTCACCCTCCAGCGCTTCTGACTGTACCCAGTGCTTGTATAAACAAAACAAACAAATAAATAAACAAACAAATAAATAAAATATGTGCCTCTTAAAAAAAATTAAAAAAAAAAAAAAAAGAACTGGGATACGGGCCAGAGATGCGGGGGTTGAGAGGACTCCCCACAGACAGAGTGGGGAGCAGAACAGGTGGATCTACTGAAATCCACTGCTGGGGGGAGTAGCGGGGAGACAGGAGAGGGCTGCTGTGCCCTGTGGGTAGCTCCCTAGCCGGGATCGAACCCGTGCTGCAGTGGCTGCGGACAGCTTCCCAGCGCTGCGCTCAACCCCTTGCGCCTCCAGGGAGGCCCCTCGCCGCTTAATTTTAAAGTAAAATGTATTTTCGAAAGATTCAGTGACTCAGATGTTGCAAACAAATGATAAAGATCCCTAAATTCAATGGTTACCTTGTGTTCTGTGAGGGGAGAACAGCTAACACATTGGCTCAGATGTCTGACAATCTTTACACATGTGTACACACAACCTTCTAAAGTTAAAGGTTATTCATATGTTTGTGAAAATACTCTTCTCAGATTATATATTGAGCTTTTTATATTAATTTGCTTTTAGTCAAATTTTAATGAAACCCCGGCTCTACAAATAAAAATGTGTATTAATAGGATATTAACTCTCGCTTGTATGTTTTCCCTTCACGTTTCTATTTAGAAATAACTTCAAAGTTATAGAGAAGTTACATGCCTAAAGGGCACCTTACACCTTCTACCCAAACCTGCCCACCTGAATGTGACGGACGCACCTGCCTTGTTCACCGTCCCCCGCACGCCAGCACCCGCCGTGCGGCTGTGGCTAGGATGACACATCTGCTCCACCTAACCCCGGGCTGGGGGAGGATCAAGTCGAGCGGCGCCTGAGGAAGCAGGCGAGGTGCATTTGATAATTATGTGCATGTGCGTGGACTTTTTTGAGGGGGTTCTGAACCTCCTGAGAATAAATTACATGCATCATAGGACTTTACCCTGGAACACCTCAGTGTGTGTTTCTCTTACGCAATCCTAAGGACATTCTCTCATATAATCCCAGAATTAACTTTGGGAAATAGCAATACAGTATTTTTTACACAGTCTGCTGTGTGCACTTCGGTTTCCTCAACTGACACCATGTTCTATAAAGACACTTTCCTTCTAGGGGAAGATCCAATCTAGGATCACAGTAGATGTATTTGTTAAATGTGAAAACTGGTACATTTTTAACAAGCATAATTCTGATATCTGTAGATATTTTAATTGGCCAACTCAACTGTATTTTTAATGTTGATAAAAAAATTGAATTTCCACCCTAGGAAAAACAATGATTTTAAGTATTTATTGAGAGTAGCAACTCTGCAGCCGCTCCTCCGGTTACGCATGCAGCGTCAAGTTTCCTATGGCATCTACTGCTGCCAAACACAGCTTCCCAAGATGCGGCCCGAGTCTGGCTCTATCTCTGACGAAGTGCCGGGGGACGGCGCCCCGCCAGTGAGCGTCTCCGTGTACGTCATGCTACTGCGTGCACAGCCCGTCTTAGTGAACACGCTCCGTGCAAATGACTCACTTGGCAGGAATGAGGGTCACATGACAACCGACAGGCTAGTTCACATCACCCCACCAAGCAAAGATCTGGAAAAATGCATCCTCATACCCACCCAGGCCTGGAAAGTTCCTTTCCCTCTCAGGGCACCACCAGCCCCGCCAGCCCCGCACCCACAGCGGCTGGTCCGCCCTGAGCCAGAACGCCCTGTGAGCCATCCTGGTTAGGGTCGTCGGCTCCTGAGGTTTATGATTCAACCTTTAAAATACATCTACACACGTTAAACCCTTTCAGACTTTCACACATTCCAAAGGGGAAAAACCCAAGAACACTGCCTCGCGCTGATGTGGCCTCTAGTTACCTCAGCTCTGTGGGTCTCCAATTTCTTATCTATAAAATGAGGGTGAGCTTAGATCACGTAGAACATCCACACCCTGGAGCGCCCGTGATGAGCAGATGCCCGCGGGGGTGCTGGGGAACACCCATCACGCAAGGTCACCGGGTGGGCTCCACCTCTGCACCCCCACGGCACCTGCTGTTAAGTTTAAGGCTGAGGCCTCGGTCGTGCCTGGTGTTAAACTGGAGGTTGATTTCTCTTAGCTGCCCCTTCTTCATCCTTAAAATGGGGTACGAGAAGGAAGTCTGAGTGTGCAAGGGGGTGGGGGGCTGTGCACAGGCGTCTGCCCGTGGCAGCCCAAGGCTGTGCCCCGGGGCCAACGTCAGCACGCTCACCCTCCGGTCTTGGGGACAGAAACAAACAGCAGAGGTGCCAGCGGTCACTGTCCAGGCGACAGGGTGCGTGTTACAGGGAGAGGCGGGCCCCAGCTTCAGGTTTTCCTTTTGAAAAACAACAGGGTCGAGAGGGAGGCTGTCTGGGACCATTTCCAGTAGCGACAGCCAACAGGACCTCGATGATCAGCTAGAGCCGTGCAAGCACTTGCAGAGGCCGCCACAGGCCACCACGGCGCCAGCAAAGCAGAAAAACAGCAACCTCGTTTCCCTTTGAAGTGTGAAGTGCGGGGCATCTGACGACAGCTAAGTCGCATGTGTCAAGGCCTGGGTGTGCTCCACAGGTGTGCCCAGACTGTCCACTCGTGTGTACCGGTTTGCAAGTGCACTCTTCCAGGGGACCCCTGCCTTCTCTCAGACCGAAGGCTAATCACCCTGGGGGCAGGCTGCCCACTGCAGGCCCAAGTCCAGACAGACCCCGGTCTCCTCTCCAGACGCAGCATACGTGGGGGATGACGCTCAGGTAGCACCAGGTGCTCCGCCCTGCCTGTCCAGGCCGCCGGCGGCGGACCCTAGCCCGACCCTCCTCCAGGCCTCGCTTCTGCAGCGGTGACGCCAGGCTCTGCTCTGTTTCCCTCTGAAGCTGCGGGATCTGAGCTGGTTCCCAGGCGGCTCTACACCCTACACCCGCCACAGTGATGCGTGCGTTAGAGGAAAGGGCACGCTGCACGCATGCGCGCGTGCAAGCTGACACACCGGGTGGCCGCTCCTACCTGCGTGAGCAGCATGAAGGCGTTGTCCGGCCGGAGGTGCTTGGTGAGGAACTCCACGCAGTGCGCCTCCAGGGCCGGGACTGCGTACTTCTTGGCGGTGTAGAGCGTGGTCATGACCGTCTCCGGGCCAATCTGGACCTCATCTGAGTACAGAAACCTGGAAGGCAACGAGGGAAGGGCAGGAGGGTCAGGGGGCTGGAGAAGCCCCCACTCGGGTGCGGCCCCTGGGGGCGTGTGAAAGGAGCGAGTGGAAACCCGCCCACACCTGCCAGGGCCTGCAGTGAGTCTGTGGAGCTGAGGCGACGTCTCTGAACACCCAAACAGCCCACCCATGAGTGGGATGTGTCTCATTCTAGGCATCTCCAGCCTTTCCATTTGCCCAGGACGAGCGTGATGGCCGCGCCAGGGTGCTGGCCTTGGGGCACGAGAGGGCCCAGGGTGCGCACGCTGGCCTCACAGCGCACCCCCACTCGGCCCCCTGCTGCGGGGGTGGATGGGTGGGTGCTTCAGACAGGACCAAGCCCGGGGCTCTGGGGGACCGGGGTGGCCTCTCCTGAGTCCCAGCACAGCACTGCGGACCCCCGCGGCCTCCCCAGGGGCCAGCTGCCCCGGACAGCCGAGGGCGCCGGAGAACGAGCGTTCCGCCTTAACGACACTAAAGGCGCCAGAACACTATTCCCAGGACCCAGGCTGTAAAGTGAGCCTGGGATCAAGCACCAACTTCCAACCTCTTCCAGAGCCGCTTTCATATTGGAGCCAGGACAGCGGGCCTCGACCTTTCAACTTCCTCCACTTCGTCCCTGGGGCCGCCGTCGCCCCGCGGCCTGACAGAATGCTGGCTTTCCTCGACACCCCCAGCCCCCCGCCCCGCCCCGGCGCTCATTCTCACGCTCCCCAGCCTGGTGCACGGGGGAGGGCTGCGGCTTCCCGGCGTGACGCCCTTCTGAGGCATTTTTTCCAAAACCTTTTAGGCACTCAAGCCTCAAGTCTACGCCCTCACCCTCACAATCCCTACTTGACGTGCGTCACGCTGTGTGATGAACGCGGAGCTAAAAATCAGGCGAGGCACAGCCCCTTCTAGTCCGGGGAGAGGGATGGGTCAGGAGAGAGTCGGTGACATCACTGGGGGATGGATGATGCCCCCCCCCCCCCGCCCCCGGGGCCCGCAGGGCGGTGACTCAGCCCAGGGCCTGGTGTGAGCCGGAGTCCCTGCCTCAGGAGGCTGGGCTGAGGGCACCCGATGGGGAGACACAGCCAGTGACCCCAACTACCGGCCAGGTGTCAGCCTCCTAAATGCCAGCTATTAATTCACGCCAGCTCACTTGTCTCCTCTCTGCGGCTTTTCTGGCTGTCACCCCCAGCTCTTCTCTCCGCGCAGCCAGCCCATGCCCAGACTGTCCTGCTTCTTTCGGATCCCTGTTTTCTTCCATAACACCACACCGGGCTTGCTGGACGCAAACATTCCCCGCGTCTCCCGTCGTGACGCTCCCTGGTGTTCCCGGAATCACCTCGTCCCTGCGTGCGGCCGGCTATTCTTGGGCCTTGTCACTCATGTCCTACATTAAACGGCCGAGGACTGGCCCAGCTCCAGTATTCCAGCCGTTGTGGAAGCAGGCCTGTTTTCCAGATAAAACCATTTCTTGCCTTTGCATTTGAGTAGCTCAAATTTAAGAGACAAGTGCCCTGTTAAGTACCTAGGTCTAGAAGAATCTGTAACGGGCTGACAGGGCGATCTGGAAAAGCTTCACAGAGGAATTTCTACCTGAGGTAAGATCTAAAAGATGACAAGAGAGTGGGAAGAACATTCCAGGAACAAGAGTTTTTATAGCTTGTGCTTTTTAATTATACTTTATGAGAAGGCCCCCATTCAAACTTTTTAGCCAGTTGTACTTTGGCAACATATCTCTGGCGGATGTCAAGGAAGAGCTCAAAGACACGTCTCTCTCTAGAGACGGAGACAGGCACAGCTCGCCTTAGTGCTGCTCCCGGGAGGCCCGCACCAGGGCGCTTTTTCTGGTCTCATCATGAGGTAAGCGCCGTGCGTCTCCTGAGGAGCCAGCTGACATCTCACCTGGCACCAGCCGTGATGCAGATGAGGGGGCAGGTTTCTCTTCGCGTTACCTGCTGGAACCACTGACGTGAAGTGCGTGGCCTCCCTGCGGCGGCCTGTGTTAGCTCCAACTTGGCTGTTTCACTTCTCGCCCTTGTGCTTCTTGAGGGCATTTTCAAATCTCTTTGGAGCAAGACAAGTTATAAATAACTACTGCACTTTAAACAGTAAGAACAGTAACTCCGAGTGTCTTCTCACTCTCCTTCCGCCTCCCGCCCAGCACCAGGCACGGCGCGGGCACAGGGCACAGCGCGGGCACAGGGCTGGGCCTGGACAGAACTGTGGGACCCCCCAGGCTGCTCACGGCCTCCATGGAACAAGGATGGGGGGCCATTTTCACTTCTATAAAAAAGGTAACTTAAAAATCTAACAATTACCTTGGTTCATATTTTACTTACATGTTTCATCTACACTTTGTTTAGTGATTAAAACTGCAATATAATAAATAAAACTAAGCCAAGGTTTACAAAACATAAAAATGAAACTGACGTGACCACGCGCTTCATACTTTAAAGTGAACATTTCAGGGCCTCCCTGGTGGTGGAAGGGGTTAAGCACCGCACTGTGAAGCTATCGGCCGCCTCTCAGCACCAGTTTGATCCCGGCCAGGGAGCTGCCCACAGGGCGCAGCAGACCTCTCCTGTCTCCCCGCCGCTCCCCTCAGCAGTGTACTTCAGTGGACCCGCCTATTCTGCTCCCCACTCTGTCACTGGTGAATCCTCTCACCCCCTGCCTCTCTGGCCTGTACCCCAGTTCTTGTACGCATCAATAAATCTTTAAGTGAACATTTCAGCTCTCATACACCACTGCCAGCGACCAAAGCACAGAGAAACAATAACTTCATTTCATGAAACTGTCCCTGTTTTCTCCCCAATTACGAGTGGTTTTCTATAAAGATAACGTGTAGGCTACATTTAACCTAATTAAAAAATCTTAAGACAAAGGTGAAAACTTGATTTTAAATAAGAAAAACCACAAGACCTTCTGGAAGAAACCGAACCACCCCGAGCTCATTCATTCTACGGGGCTGCGCGGTGCCAGGCACGAGCCAAGTCCCGGAAAAGCAAACACAAGCACGGGCGAGATGTTTTCCCTTAAAGGGTATGTTTGGTGATGCAGTGACTGAGAAGCAACGTCCTGGGTTGAACACACATGAGGGGCAGCGCGAGGCCTCACCCCTACCTCTGTTACTCATGCTGTGACAGAGGTTTGTCCCATAACGTTCCTGGGCTGCCTGTGACCTGCTTTATCAACAGACGCTGTGCCGGGGCCCCGACCTGGAGGATGCGGAGGGAGGATGCAGAGGAGGATGCGGCAGCTCCTGCACCTGGGCTCTCAGGCCCTGAGACATGATCAAGGACCAGCACCCCACTGGAGAGCGCGGAGGGGAGAACGCGCGGTCACCCCTGAACTGCAGTCGAATATCCAGAACTCCGCGCCGCTGCCACCTGAGCTCGAGGATGCGGGGGGTACCAGGGAGAGCCCTCTGACCTCGGTGACCCGCAGGCAGAGAAAGACATGACGGGTCGAGTCAGTAAGCAGCTGCTCCACAGCAATAGGTGACCAGAAAGGCCGCGGCGAGGAGAGCAGGTGTGACAAGGGCCTCTAGGAGCAGAATCCAAGGACCCAGGGGGAGAGCCGGTAGAAAGCAGCACAAAGGCAGAGGCCCGGGGAGGACAAAGGCCACCAGTGCCGAGCAGGTGGAGGCGGGGGTGAGGGGGAAGCGGAACTCCCCTGCCGCACCTGGCACCTGCTGGTGTCTGCACCCGGCGGGCAGAAAGTCACTAAAACGTCTGGGCAGCGCATGAAAATACCTGCTACCAGCAGGATTTTCACCGCTGAGGCCGCCCCAGGGCGGTGGGGCCGAGGCAAACAGAAAGGACCAAGACACAAGGCGGCGGGACGTCAGGAGCTGTGCCGAGACAGTGAGGAACAGATGGACCCTCGCTAGTGACTGCAGCCAAGCCCACCCAAGTCGGTCACTCCCAGCTGACCCAGAGAGCTGGGACTTGCCAGCAAGAACCAAGGGTGGTTTGGCCAAGCCCCCACGGTTCCTCCCCCAGGACGTGGGCAGGCCGTGAGCGCGCCTCTCCCAGCTTACAGCGCCGGCACTCTCCCGACTCCACCGCGTCCTCAGCGCTCACCAGATGACGGCCAGGGGAGCAGGACGCTCAGGCCCACCTCTAGCCAGGGACCGCTCAAGGGAGGCGCAGAGTGGCTCAAAACGAGCAGTTTCCTAAGGGGCTTCAAACTCAAATTCAACAGCTTTTAAATAATATTAACCCATCCAAGTTGCAAACGTTAAGTGTGGGAGTGACCTGCTTTTCTACCTGAGCAAGGACCGGGAGCCACCTTTCGTCACAACAGCAAGCAGGAGCCTGGCCCACACCGAGTTGATTTCTATTTATTCATTCATTCATTTATTTTTAAAGATTTATTTATTTACTTATACAAGCAAGGGGTACAGTCAGAAGCGTGGGAGGGTGAGAGAATATACCAGAGCCAGAGCGGGGAGCAGAACAGGCAGACTGACAAAATACACTGCTGAGGGGAGCAGCAGGCACGGCAGGAGAGGTCTGTCGAGCCATGTGGGACCCTCGCCGGTGGCCGGGGATTGAACTGGCGCTGCAGAGGCTATGGGCAGCTTCGCAACGCAGCACTCGACCACTGCACCACCAGGGGAGGCCCTATTTATTTTTTTAAAGATTTATTTATTTATACAAGAACCGGGGTACAGGCCAGATGCGCGGAAGGTGAGAGGACTCATCAGAGACAGAGCGGGGAACAGAACAGGCAGACTGACTGAAATACCCTGCTGAAGGGAGCAGCGGGAGAGACAGGACAGGTCTGCCATGCCATGTGGGATTCTCGCCGGCGGCTGGGATCGAACCTGTGCTGCAGAGGCGTGGACAGCTTCACACCAGGGAGGCCCCCCCACTGAGTTTAAACACGTGTTCAGCCATCACTGCCAGAAAAGCCCGCTGAGGCCGGAGGAAAGACGACGCCGTGAAGTAAGTTCGAGGACTCAGATGGATCCACTTATTCTCTACTGATGGGGAAGCTGATCGAGTAACAGCTTCGCCCTGAAGGTGAGATACGTGTTTTCCCTCTAAGTTCTTCTCCTGGCCATCTCCATTTTTTTTTCCCCCAAAGAAAGGGGGCTGACACTGGTTTTAGATCCATGGCTCTCAAATTCAGGTCAAACTTACCGAATATTAAAAATAAAATGATCTCAGGGTCCCACTTCCAAACCTCACCAGACTGCAAGGAGGGGACCTGAGGTTTAGCGAGCAGAGAGGCATCACCAAGCGGGTGACCGAGAGATCACTGCAACTGGTCTAGAAAACCTCTACGACCACGTCCAGCTTCCAGTCAACTGCCAGCCGAACGAGAAACCAGACTGACCCAGACGGAGCTTTCAGTTTTGTTGTAACCCCCCTGTCATGTGTCACTGAACGAAATTACCCAATCTACAGCCAACAAGAGAAAGGGAGGGGATAAAAGATGCACCATCTCGCTGCCCCCCACAACCTGGCTGCATCCGGCGCCATTCCTTCCGTCCCCCTGGGCAGCGGCCCTGTCTGCGCCTTTCTCTTCAGCTTTAATGCAGCGCCCAGCTCAGGACACGACTCCCCTGACTCTGCGATCCGGGTCCCGCCACCCGGATCGGATCCGCCAAGCCCCTAGCAGCTCCTCCCAGCACGGGCCACGAACAATCCTGCTGCAAATGTTTCTGAAGAGAAAATACGTTTATTCCTTTAACACTTCCTGCCTTCGGGGCAAACACTGCAGCACTGAGCTGCTTCCCGCGTCTCTGCCGGGCAGCGCGCCTCAGGGTCCTCTTCCAAAGCCTGGAGGGGCCGGACTGGCCGGCAGGGGTTCCCTTGTGCTTCCTTCTTCACCAACGAAGCTGAACATTCTCCTGTTCTTTCCCTAAGTGTCCCACTCCTAGGGTTTTTTTTTGAGGGGGACCTTAGCAGGAGGCAACCTAGTGAGCACCTCAGGCTCCTTCCGATGGAGGCGAGCCCACCTGGGGGGCCTGCGCCTGGGGTTCGCCCCTTCGGGCGGCCGAGGCCACTGGGTATCAGGAGCCGCCCGCCTCCGTCCGGGCGCGGTCACCTCCAGCACGACCCGCGCCTTTCGGGGGGTCAGCACCGCTTCTGAAACGGGGGGAACCAGCCCCACACTCCCTCAGCGCCCTTCTGAGTCAAAGCTAGCGACGCCAAAGTGTCACTTTCCCCCGCGGCACAAAGCCGACCAGAGGCCCCGCGCGGCCGGCCGCCCCCCGCCCGCCCGAGCGTCGCCCGTGAGAGAGACCCCGTCCCCGAAGGCGCTCGGGCCTCGCGGTTCCCGACGCCCGCCCACGAGGCCCGCCGAGCCCCGAGGGGCAGCGGGAGGCCCGGCGGCCGGGGGCCCGGGCTGCGCCCACCTGCCCGTTCGCGCGGGGCCGCCCCTCCCGCCGGCCCCGGCCCCGCCAACCCCGGCCCCCGCCCGACCCCCGGCGCGGCCCCCGCCCGACCCCCGGCGCGGCCCGCGCACCTCAGCAGCGCCAGGAAGGCGGCGGGCTCCACGTCGGGCAGCTCGATCTCGGCCGACGTGGTGGCCATGCCGCCGTTGAACATGGCGTCGAAGACGGCGCTGCCGGCCGCCAGCACGAAGCGGTGCGCGGGGACGCGCGGGGGGCCCCCCGCGGCCGCGGCGCCGCGGCCCTTGCCCAGCACGAAGCGCACGTCGCTCAGCAGCTCCGAGTTGAAGAGGAAGGCGAAGCGCTCCTTGAGCGACGCCTTCGTGGCCTGCCAGTTGTACAGCGGCTCCCGCTGCAGCGCCGGCGCCGCGCCCGGCGGCGACGGCGGCCCCGCGGCGCCCGGCTCCGCCTCGGCCCCCGGGCCCTGCTCGCCCGCGGCGGCCGGCCCCAGCGCCGCCATGCTCGGCGCGGCTGTGGCGCGGAGAGGCCGCCGCCCGCCGCCCGCCGCCTCCGAGCGCGCGCTTCCGGGCCCGGCGCCCCGCCCCCGCGGCCCCGCCCCCGCCCGCCGCTTCCGGGCACGCGCTTCCGGGCCCGGCGCCCCGCCCCCGCCCCTAGAGCCCCGCCCCGCGGCCCCGCCCCCGCCCGCGGCCCCGGCGGCCGCTTCGGGGCGCGCGCTTCCGGGCCGGGAGCCCCGCCCCCGTCCCTAGAGCCCCGCCCCCACAAGTCCTGCCACCCGCCGGGGGGCCCCGCCCCCCGCGAGCCCTGCCCCCAGCGCGCACGCCCCGCTCGCAGCCCGCGCGCCCTGTCCCACGCCGCTTCCGGGAAGTCGCTTCCGGAGCCGCCCGCCCCGCCCCCCGCGCGCTCTCGGGTCCGCACGTGACGTCGGGCGCGCGCCGGGGGCGCGCGCGGCGCTCAGGTCTGGGCCGGGGGACTCGGTGAGTCCGCGCCTCGCGGGGCGGCGCCCCCAGCCGGGGACCGGGTCTCCCCACGGGTTACAGGCCCCCGCGGCTCCCTCCGGCTCTCGGCGCGGCCCCGTGGTGACCCCGGGCGGGGCCGGGGCCGGGGCCCAGCGCCGAGGGGACGGGGACGCGGCGGGGCGGCCGGGCCTCCTGAAGACCGGGCGGCCGCCGCTACGCCGGGCCCCGGCCGCGATCCCGCCCCGGCGGCGGAGTGACCTCTGGGGGCCGGGGCCCTGCTGCGCCGTTTTCCTCCTTCAGGTTTCACTCTTCGCCTTTGCGGGGGCCGGCCCCGACCCCGGGCCGCCGGCGGCAGGACGGGCAGGGCCGCGCCGGTGTGGGCGGGGTTGGAGGGCGGGCGCGCACCCCCAATAAATCCCGGACACGGAAGGGGCTGAGATAGCCTTAGGGGCGAGAGTAATGGCAACACCCGCCCCCCAAACCCGGGGAATGGAGAAAACCTGATTTCCAGAGTTACCACAGTACTGGAGTCCAATGTTCAGAGTTAAAAATTAAAGGAAAAAAAAAAACACACAAAACAGGATTCCAAAGAAAAGTATGGCCCATCCAAAGGAAAACAACAGAAAATGTCACTCAAAAAATCCCAGTAGCAGATATATTAGACTTCAAAGTAACCATGAAAGAGGCTCAAAGAACTAATGGAAAATGTGGAGAAAGGTTAAAAAACGTTGAAAGGGAAATATAAAGAAAAATGAAACCAAAAGGAAACTCCGGAGTGAAAAGTACAGTAAGGGAAACGGAAAAATCCAGGAGAGGATTCAAAAACAGGCTTGTGCAGGCAGAAGGGGGAGCCGGCGAACATGAAGACGAGGCCGGACTGAGGCTGAAGTAAAGAAAGAAAAGAGGTTGAAGAAAAACAGAACCCAAGAGACCTGCAGGTCACCATCGGGTGGAAGAACACACATTTTGGGGACCCCAGAGGGCCAGGGGAAGAGACCAGAGAGGCTGTTTGAAGAAATAATGGTTGAAAACTTCACACGCAAAAGCGAGCAGGATTGAAGGGAGAACTAGACCCCGCCACACTCATAGTTGGAGGCTCCCAAATTCCACTCACAGTAACGGATTTAACAACCAGACCACAGAAAGGTAAGGAAATAGGGAATTTAAATACTATAGGCCAACCGGACACTACACAGCAACACACACCTTCCTCTCAAGCCTACATCTGAGTGTGGCCAGGAGACACCATGGCAGGACATAATTTAACACTCAGTAGATTTCAGAGCTAGATATCATACACTGCATCTTACCTGACTGCAATGGGATGAAGTTAGGAATCAGTAACAAAAGGAAAACTGGGAAATTCACCAAATTGTGGAAATAAAACTATGAAGATATCAAAGATGAAATCATGGCATCCATTCTCATTCATTCTAAGTATTTTCTAATTTTGTCAGACATGCTTAAAGATGAATCATCCAGAAACTCAACAATTTTTCTTCTACAATGTTGGGAAAAAATTAAAATTATGAGATATGCTAAAAAGGATAGAGAGAAGGAGAACGAATAGACAATGGAATTAATTTATGAATGATTCAGATTATAAAACACTGTTAAAAGAAATAGAAGAAGACAAAGAAAGGGAAAGACATCCCCTGCTCATGGATTGGAAGAATTAACATTATCAAAATGGCCATCCTACCAAAAGCAATTTACAGATTCAACGCTATACCAATAAACATTTCAATGACATTCTTCAAAGAAATAAAACAAATATTGATGAAATATCAATATGGAGCCACCAAAACCCCCGAATAGCCAAGCTCTCCTGAAAAAAAAGGAAGGGAATGAAGGCATCACACTCTCAGACTTCAAACTATACTACAAAGCCATAATCATCAAAACTGCATGGTATTGGAACCAGAACAGACACACAGACCAATGGAATTGGATAGAAAATCCAGAAATAAACCCACAGATTTATGGTCAACTAATCTTTGACAAAGGAGCAAAGAATATGCATTGGAGCAAAGAAAGTTTGTTCAATAAATGGTGCTGGGAAAACTGGGTTGCTACATGCAAAAGAATGAAGCTTGACTACTACCTCACACCATGCACAAAAACCAACTCAAAATGGATTAAAGAACTAGACATAAGACCTGAAACCAAAAATATATAGAAGGAAATATAGGCGAAACACTACATGCCATACACCTCAGTAACATCTTTAAAGATTCATCACCCAAAGCAGTGATAGCAAAGGCAAAGATAAACAGCTGGGACTACATCAAATTAAAGAGCTTCTGCACAGCAAAAGAGACAGTAACCAAAACAAACAGACACCCCACCGACTGGGAGAAAATTTTTGCACACAACACGAATGATAAAGGACAGATCACAAAAATCTACAAAGAGCTGAAGAGTCTCAACAAAAACGAAGTAAATAATCCAGTCAAAAAATGGGCAGAAGAGCTAAAAAGGAACTTCTCCAAAGAGGAAATGTGAATGGCCAACAGGCATATGAAAAAATGTTCAGCATCACTTGCAATCAGGGAAATGCAAATCAAAGCTACAATGAGATGCCATCTTACACCAGTGAGAATGGCACATATTTAAAAAACTAGCAATAACAAATGTTGGCGAGGGTGTGGAGAAAAAGGAACCTCCTGCACTGCTGGTGGGAGTGCAAACTGGTCCAACCACCATGGAGAGCTGTCTGGAGGTTCCTCAACCTGCTAAAGATGGAATTTTCATATGATCCAGCAATTCCACTCCTAGGTATTTACCCAAGTGACACAGAAACATTAATTCAAAAGGGCACCTGCACCCCTATGTTTATAGCAGCACTATTTACAATAGCTAAGCTTTGGAAACAACCCAAATGCCCCAAAATAGATGACTGGATCAAGAAGATGTGGTCCATATACACCATGGAATATTACTCAGCAATCAAAAAAGATAAACTCATACCATTTGCAGCAACATGGATGGAGCTGGAAGGGATCATGCTCACCGAAATAAGCCAGAAAGAAAAAGAAAAATACCGGATGGTCTCACTCATAGCAGGAATTTAGAAAACCTAAATAAGGGACCAGGAAAAAGACTAATTATAATAAAGTAAAAATCAAAATCAACAAGCAACTATAAACCAGAGACACACTACAGGGGTGGGGAGAGGAGGGATCATGGTCAAAATAAGGGGGTGGGAATTGTATGGGGACTATAACCAAGATGAAAAAGCATACATTGTGCAAAAATGAAAAATGATGTAAAAATATATAAAACAAAATATATTTTAAAAATTAATGATGTAAAAAATAAAAAAAAATTAATTTTTAAAAAGATTTATTTATTTATTTATTTATTTATTTATTTATTTATTTATTTATTTATTTATACAAGCACTGGGTATAGTCAGAAGCGTGGGAGGGTGAGACTTTACCACAGCCAGAGCAGGGAACAGAACAGGCAGACTGACAAAATACAGGGGAATTTTTTTCCCCGCTGAGGGGAGCAGCGGGCGGCAGGAGAGGTCTGTTGCACCATGTGGTACCCTCCCTGGTATCGGGGGATTGAACCGTTGCTGCACCCCACCCCCCGGCTGGCCAGGGAGCAACGCACATGGCGAAGCAGACCTCTTCTGTCTCCCTGCTGCTCCCCTCAGCAGTGTTTTCAGTCAATCTGCCTGTTCTGCTCCCCGCTCTGTCTCTGGTGAATCCTCTCACCCCAACCCTCTCCCCCGCATCTCTGGACTGTACCTCAGCTCTTGAATGCATAAGTAAACAAATCATTTAAAAAAAAACAAACAAGGGCCTCTCCGGTGGGGTGGCGCAGCGGTTGAGCTCTGGGTTGCGAACCTGCCCGCGGCCTCCCCGGCGCCGGTTCGATCCCCGGCTGCTCCCCGGCCACCGGAGGAGGGTCCCACATGGCGTGCAGACCTCTCCTGCGGCCCGCTGCTCCCCTCAGCAGTGTACTTCGGTCCTTCTGCCTGCTCTGCTCCCCGCTCTGGCTCTGGTGAATTCTCTCACCCTCCCGCACTTCTAACTGTACCCAGTGCATGTATAAACAAAACAAACAAACAAACAAATAAATAAATAAACATGCCTCTATAAAAAAAAAATTAAAAAAATAAATAAAATAAAAAAACAAACAAATGAATACTTAAATATTTTGCATTTAATAACAAATTAGACATAAGATGATTAGTAAAACTGGAGGAAAAGTCAGTAAAAGACATCCAAATTGAAACAGGGAGACTGAAAGACAATACAAGAAGAACACATGCCTGTTTGTCTTTTTTTTTTTTAAGATATGCAAAGCAGTACATTTCATTTAGAGGTAGTATAAATGTAATTGGATTTTAGTGGAATTAGTTTTTATTTTTTTATTTAAATATTTTATTTTATATAATTCTTACATCTTTTTTCATCTTTGCACAATGTATGCATTTTCTTTTTTTTTTTTTTTTTATAGAGGCATGTTTATTTATTTATGTATTTATTTATTTGCTTGTTTTGTTTATACATGCACTGGGTACAGTCAGAAGCGCGGGAGGGTGAGAGAATTCACCAGAGCCAGAGCAGGGAGCAGAGCAGGCAGAAGGACCGAAGTACACTGCTGAGGGGAGCAGCGGGCGGCAGGAGAGGTCTGCGCGCCATGTGGGACCCTCCTCCGGTGGCCGGGGAGCAGCCGGGGATCGAACCGGTGCCGCAGAGGCTGCGGGCAGGTTCGCAAACCAGCGCTCAACCGCTGCGCCACCGGGGAGGCCCTGTATGCATTTTCATTTTGGTTATATTCCCCATACAATTGCTCCCCCCCTTATTTTGACTCTAGTCCTTCCTTTCCCCGCCCCTTCCCCCCACGTAGTGTGTCTCTGGCTTATAGTTGCTTGTTGATTTTGATTTTTACTTTGTATTGATTAGTCTTTGTCCTGGTCTCTTATTTAGGTTTTCTAGATTCCTGCTATGAGTGAGACCATCCGGTATATTTCTTTTTCTTTCTGGCTTATTTCGGTGAGCATGATCCCTTCCAGCTCCATCCATGTTGCTGCAAACTGCATGAGTTTATCTTTTTTGATGGCTGAGTAATATACCATGGTGTATATGGACCACATCTTCTTGATCCAGTCATCTATTTTGGGGCATTTGGGTTGTTTCCAAAGCTTACCTCTTGTAAACAGTGCTGCTATAAACATAGGGGTGCAGATGTCCTTTTGAATTAATGTTTCTGTGTCCTTTGGGTGAATACCTAAGAGTGGGATTGCTGGATCCTATGGAAGCTCTATGTTTAGTAGGTCAATAAATCTCCACACAGCCCTTTGAATTCTACCAAACATTCAGAGATGAATTAGAGCCTATCCTTCACAAACTCTTCCAAAAAATTGAGAAGGAAGGGACAATACCAAACACGTTCTATGAAGCCAACATTACACTAATACCAAAACCGAACAAGGACAACACAAAAAAGGAAAACTACAGGCCAATCTCCCTAATGAACACTGATGCAAAAATCCTCAATAAAATTTTAGCTATCAGAATCCAACAATGTATCCATAAGATAATTCACCACGACCAAGTAGGATTCATTCCAGGGACACAAGGGCGGTTCAACATCAGAAAATCAATCGACGTTATCCAACACATCAACAAAAAGAAATATAAAAACCACATGATAATATCAATCGATGCTGAGAAAGCTTTCGACAAAGTGCAACACCCATTCATGATAAAAGCCCTTGAAATTCTTGGGATACAAGGACCATATCTCAACATCATAAAGGCCATATATGACAAGCCAACAGCCAAGACATGCCTGTTAGTCTTATGTGACGAAGTGAAAGGGAATGGCACACAGGACAGCCTAGAAGGGCCAGAGAGAAAGAGGCGGAGCAGGATTTCAGGAAATACTGGCTAGAACTTTCCTAGCACAAGTGTTCCAAGAAAACCAGGTGGGGATCGCAGAATTTTTACCAACCTCACCTCAAAAGTCGTGTAAGGGAAGGTCAGATCTGCATTCCACTGGTTAATAACACAACCCCAAGACTGGTCCAGACTCAGGGGGAGAGATATATGCTTTTGCCCCCGCCCCGCCCCCAGCTTGAGGGAGTGGTAGCAAAGCATGTGTGGATATGTTTTAGAACCACCACACCAGTAAAGCTAAACAAACTTAAATCCCCCGCCCCAACCGCTCCGCTCTTGGGTACAACAGAAACGGATACTTCCATCCACCAAAAGAAAGCACACGAATAGGCACGACAGCTTTTTAAAAAATAATAAAGGACCAAATGATTATCAACAGCAAAATGCATAATGGTGGATTATTTACACAACGGGTAATAAAGAACAAACCCTAATACTACAACTAAATATGGATTAACTTCACAGACATACTGTCGAGCAAAAGCAGCCAGACACAGAGCACATCAATAGGCCAACTGCTATGGGGTGCTGAGATCAGAGCAGCAGTTATCCTGTAGGGAATTGCTGATTAGGATCCTGGATATAGGAGGGATCCTTTGGGGGTAACAGAAATGTTCTGCATCTGGAACTGGCGATGGGGGCATGGATGGAGGCTATTTTGGTTATCCATTAGTGTGCTACAAACCAGCTCAAAACTCAGAAGCAAACAAAGACCTCAGACGATTTTAGACTCAGGTCTACCCCAACCCTGGGTCATCTGGGGTGACTTGACGGAGGGTCAGAGGATCCACTCCAAGGGGTGGACTCACGTGGTGGGCAGGCTGGCGATTGCTGCCGACTGGGTGCTCAGTCGGAGTTGAGGACCCAGGACCTTGGTTTCTCTCCATGCGAGTCTCTCCATGTGACTGGGCTTCCTCACAGCACGGCTCTGAGGATCAGTGCCCCAGCGAGCGTGCACCAGGGGCACTCACTCCCTGTTTATGACCTAGCTGCGACAGAGTGTCTCGCTCCATGCTGGATCTGCTGAGGTGGTCACAAAGGCCCATCCTGGTTCAAAAAGGAGACATGGACTCTGCACTAGGCAGGGCAGCGAGACACGCAGGGAACGAGACGCGGTGTCGTCTTCAGAAAATGTACTTGGCTGTAAGTGCTTCCACACATGCAAATGTTTTAAACTTTATACCTGAGACTGTGTCCTTTACTCTGTAGAAGTTAGACCTCAATAGAAAATTAAATAAAATTGTTTAAAAAAAGAGGTAACTGTACAGAGGAAAGAGCGACAATTCTTATCCTTTCTTACACGACCATTCTGCGGGGTCGCTGCCATTATCCGCTTGGTGTGGACACTTTGAAACTTTTCATAAATGCTCTGCGCACCTCTCTAAATGTACTACACACCTAAATACATTTTAGAGTGGTATTCTACACCTAGTGCTCTGAAACTTGCTGTTTTCTTTCTGAATACATGGTGGAAGTCCTCCCATGCCAAGCCGCTCTGGAGGGGCATCCTTTCAAATGCTTGGAGAGTAGATGCTAAACTACGGAGACGGTGGATTTCCAGAATCATGCCTGAAGTTGAAAAATGGCAGAACTGGAGGAAAGCGGCCGCCCCAGGGGTGAGTCCTTACCTGCAGGCTGAAGAGCACAGAACATCACCCAGAGCAAATTCATAGAGAGAAACAATAACAGGATTTATTTACCCAGGGAGTGAGTGGAGAGGGAGAGAGAGAGAGGGGAGCAGGGGGGAGAGAGCATGTGGGAAAGAGAGAGACTCACAGGCTGGCACACGGTCAGAAGTGGCAGCATCTCCTGCTGTTGACGGCGCCCCCGCACCTGAACTTTCACTGTTATGCCGAGATAAAGGCTGCACCACAGTCCGGCGGGTGTCCGGGTCTTATGGGTCTGAGGCTTATACTGGGGAAATAACATCTACGACAAAGATGACAAACTGAGAAAATTGGGGTACGTGGGTCTTCACTGTGCAAGTCTTTTGAACATTCCTGTGTGTTGGAAATTACTAGAAAAAAACGAAGGGTAGTTACCTATGATGAGAAAAAAGCACAAAGAATCACGTACCTGGAAGCAGCTGAGCGACATCACAAGCCGCGCAAGCCCAGAGTTGGGGTCGGCTTGGGCCATCCGGCGCAGGCACCATCTGTGCGTCCTCCCCAGCTCGTCCCGCGAACTTAACTTTGAAATGTCGCTTTCTAGAGAGACAACAGAAACATCATGCTTTTCATCTGGCAGGGTCGAAATGCTTGTTATCAGCTGCGTACAATGGTTTCTGCAGTCACAGACCTCGCCAGCTGTGACGCGCTCCGAGGCCAGGGCTGGGGGGCCGTGGGGCGGATGGGGGGGGGTTGTGAGGCTGGGGGCCCTGAGGCCAGGTCTTTCCATGTCGCCACCACAGCTGCTTCTGGCTCGTGCCCTGCAGACAGGAACTCCACCAGCTCTGCTCTGCCTGACCCGACCCGTCCCATGGGCCTGATTAACTCAGTGTCATCAGTTAGTTCTGCAGAGCATCCCTGACGCGAGAGGACTCCCTCTGCAAGTCTGCACTTCGATGGGCTGGAAGAATTTCCCAGACTCGTTCCTGCTGCTATTTCTCTTTGACCTCACCCTCCTCCTCCACCCACACATGCCAGGTTGTCCTGGAGGAGCCACTGGGAGGGTTTTGCCTCATGGCACGGCGTTGGCTGGCAGTCAGTGGCAGGAGTGTTCTGGAAGCTATTCCAACAGTGAGCACCTAGCATAGGGGCCTGAGCGCCACCTGAAGCCGGAGTCAGCTGCTCCTTAGCGCCAGAGGCCACTCCAGTGCCGGCCAGGGCAGGGGAGCTGCTGGGAGGCTGGCCAGAAGCAGCAGCCTCAACCACCTGTCACTAAAATGGCCAGTTCTTCAAATTTTACAGAACTGTGACACCGGTGCACATCCTGCTGGGGCCCCTCTGGGTCTCAAGGGCATGGAGGTGCAGACCTGAGGCCGCACGCCGTCTCCTTGCAGGAGTCCACCCCTGCGCAGAGTCTGCTGAGGACCGCCCAGGTTGATACACGGAGCTTTGGGAACAGCTGGCAACAACGCACACTCAAGAAACCCTCTACTGTGTATGCTGGACCCGGAACAGGCACGGAGGGCACGCGAGGAGGCCCAGTGCAGAGTAGGTTACTTATTTACTGCAGTTACATTATATTTCATGCCTTACTCCAAAATATATGCCGGAGAGAATAAATCTCTATATATTTTTTGAAATGATGACGAGGAGAAGGGGAGGCGAGAAGAGGAGGAGAAAGGAGGAGAAGAAACGAATTGGAGTACAGGGTGAATGAGTGGCCTGGTTTAGAGGTGGGGAGCACCTTTCAAAACATAACGTCAAAGACCAAGACTATGGTCTTGGTCTACTGGCAGATTAGATGACGTTAAGATATTAGCCTTTTGACCTATACAAAGAAAACTATATAACACTGTTAAGAGAAATAGAAGAAGGGGCCTCCCCGGTGGCGGAGCGGTTGAGCACTGGGTTGCGAAGCTGCACGCAGCCTCTGCAGCACCGGTTCGATACCCAGCTGCTCCCCGGACACCAGAGGAGGGTCCCACATGGCACGCAGAACTCTCCTGCCGCCCGCTGCTCCCCTCAGCAGTGCACTTCGGTCCTTCCGCCTGCTCTGCTCCCCGCTCTGGGTCTGGTGAATTCTCTCACCTCCCGTGCTTCTGACTGTACCCAGTGCTTGTATAAATAAATAAAAGAAATCTTAAAAAAAAAAAAAGAACTAGAAGAAGACACAAAGGAAAAGACATCCCCTGCTCATGGATTGGAAGAATAAACATTATTAAAATGGCCATCCTACCAAAAGCAATATATAGATTCAATGCTATTCCAATAAAAATTTTAATGTCATTCTTCAAAGAAATAGAACAATTATTGACAAAATTCATATGGAATCACCAAAAACCCTGACTAGCCAAAGCTCTCCTGAAAAAAAGGGAAGGGAATGGAGGCATCACACACTCCCAGACTTCAAACTATACCACAAAGCCATAATCATCAAAACTGCATGGCATTGGAACAAGAACCAATGGAATCAAATAGAAAATCCAGAAATAAACCCACAGATTTATGGTCAACTAATCTTTGACAAAGGAGCAAAGAATATGCATTGGAGCAAAGAAAGTTTGTTCAATAAATGGTGCTGGGAAAACTGGGTCGCTACATGCAAAAGAATGAAGCTTGACTACTACCTCACACCATGCACAAAAACCAACTCAAAATGGATTAAAGAACTAGATATAAGACCTGAAACCATAAAATATATAGAAGGAAATATAGGCGAAACACTACGTGACATGCACATCAAAGACATCTTTACAGACACATCACCCAAAGCAGTGACAGTGAAGGCAAAGATCAACAGCTGGGACTACATCAAATTAAAGAGCTTCTGCATAGCAAAAGAGACAATAACAAAAACAAAGAGAAACCCCACCAACTGGGCGAACATATTTGCACACAACACTAATGATGAAGGACTGATCACAAAAATCCACAAAGAGCTGAAGAGTCTCAACAAAAACAAAGTAAGTAATCCAGTCAAAAAATGGGCAGAAGAGCAAAAAGAAACTTCTCTGAAGAGGAAAAGCAAATGGCCAACAGGCATATGAAAAAATGTTCAACATCACCTGTAATCAGGGAAATGCAAATCAAAACTACCATGAGATACCATCTTACACCAGTGAGAATGGCACATATTAAAAAAACTAGCAACAACAACTGTTGGTGAGGATGTGGAGAAAAAGGAACTCTCCTGCACTGCTGGTGGGAGTGCAAACTGGTCCAACCACTATGGAGAGCTGTGTGGAGATTTCTGGACCTACTAAACATAGAGCTTCCATAGGATCCAGCAATTCCACTCCTAGGTATTTACCCAAAGGACACAGAAACATCAATTCCAAAGGGCACCTGCACCCCTATGTTTATAGCAGCACTGTTTACAATAACTAAGCTTTGGAGACAACCCAAATGCCCAAAAATAGATGACTGGATCAAGAAGAAGTGGTACATGCACACCATGGAATATTACTCAGCATTCAAAAAAGACAAACACATGCAATTTGCAGCAACATGGATGGAGCTGGAAGGGATCATGCTTAGTGAAATAAGCCAGAAAGAAAAATATCAGATGGTCTCACTCATAGCAGGAATCTAGAAAACTTAAATAAGGGACCAGGAAAAAGAATAACTATAAGAAAGAAAATACCAAAATCAACAAACAACTATGAACTAGAGACACTCTATGGGGGGTGGGGGGCGGGGAAAGGAGGGCTTGGGGTCAAAATAAGGGGGTTGTTTTTGTACGGGGAATATAAAAAAATAAAATTTAAATAAAATGTGAAAAGAAATAAAAATAAAAATAGAAAAACAAAAAAAAATGCCAATAAAGTAGCAGAGTTGAAAAAAAAAAGATATTAGCCTTTGTCCACCTACAAATAAAGCACAATATTATTAAAAGGAAAAAGACAAATTAGGAAAATGTTTGTATGATTTACGACAAGAGGACAGGATCCTTAATAATACATAAGGAGCCCTTAAGAATCAGCCAGACCCCCACCCCTTTTCTTGAAGAACAAAGGACACAGCAGAGCATGCAGAGAAGTCTCTGAAGAATGACTTAGAAATGTATGTCCACGATTTAAAATCCACGCATCCCAGCAAGTGTGCAGGGTGATTTTTCCTGAGGAATAATAGCTGCATGGAGAATTTAAAAAACAAGGATATCCAAGCATTATAACATTTTTTAAAATGGAAACACTCACCACTGCTCTTCAATATAATACTGATGGTCCTAGCCAGGGCAATAAGACAAGAGAAAGGCATACGAGGAATCCAGATTTGGAAAGAAGTAAAACTATTGCAATTTGCATATGATATGATAATATACATAGAGAACCCCAAAAACTCCACAGAAAAACTACTCAAAATAATCAACCAGTTCTGTAAATTAGCAGGATACAAAATCAACACACAAAAATCAGTAGCCTTCCTATACACAAACAATGTGAAGAAGAAGAAATTAAGAAAATTATCCCACTTATAATTGAAACAAAAAAATCAAATACTTGGGAATAAACCTAACAAAAGAGGTGAAGGACCCATACAAAGAAAATTATAAAACATTGTTAAAAGAAACAGAAGAAGACACAAAGAAATGGAAAGACTACTCATGGATTGAAGAATTAACATTATTAAAATGTCCATCTTACCAAAAGCAATATAAAGATTCAACGTTATTCCAGTAAAAATTTCAATGACATTTTTCAAAGAAATAGAACAAATATGGATGAAATTGATATGGAACCACAAAAAAACATGAATAGCTAAAGCCGTACTAATGAAAACAAAGGAGGTATCACACTTCCAAACTTCAAGCTATATCACAAAGCCATAATAAGTAAAACAGTTTGGTGTTGGAACAAAAACAGATACACAGACCAATGGAACCGAATAGAGAGCCCAGAAATAAAACCAAACTTATATGGACAACTGATCTTTGACAAAGGAGCAAAGAATATACAATGGAACACGGACAGTTTGTTCAATAATTGGTGCTCTGAAAACTGGGCCACCACATGCAAAAAAAATGAAACTAGACCACTACCGGTCACCGTGCACAAAAATCAACTGAAAATGGATAAAAGAACTGAACATAAGACCTGAAACCATAAAATATATAGAAGAAAATATAGATAAAACTCTGTAAGACATACATCGCAATAACATCTTTAAAGACTCATCACATGGGCCTCCCTGGTGGTGCAAGGGGTTAAGCACCGCACTATGAAGCAATCCGCAGCCTCTGCAGCACGAGTTTGATCGCCAGGCAGCCAGGGAGCAACCCACATGGCGCAGCAGACCTCTCCTGTCTCCCTGCTGCTCCCCTCAGCAGTGTATTTCGGTTAGTCTGCCTGTTCTGTTCCCCACTCTGTCTTTGGTGGGTCCTCTTACCCCCCACATCTCTGGCCTGTACCCCAGCTCTTGTATGCATAAATAAATCTTTAAAAAAAAAAAAAGACTCATCACCCAAAGCAAAGTCAAGGAAAAGATAAACACCTGGGATTACATCAAACTGAAAAGCATCTGGACAGCAAAAGAGACATTAACCAAAACAGAGAGACACCCCGCTCATTGGGAAAAAAAATCTGATCACAAAGATATACAAAGGGACTGATTACAAAGATATACAAAGAACTCACATGGCTCAACAAAAACAAAATAAACAATCCAGTCAAGAAATAGAAAGAAGGGCCTCCCCGGTGGCGCAGCGGTTGAGTGCAGGGTTGCGAAGTTGGCCGCAGCCTCTGCGGCGCCGGTTCGAACCCCGGCTGCTCCCCGGCCACCGGAGGAGGGTCCCACATGGCGCGCAGACCTCTCCTGCCGCCCGCTGCTCCCCTCAGCAGTGCACTTCGGTCCTTCTGCCTGCTCTGCTCCCCGCTCTGGCTCTGGTGAGTTCTCTCACCCTCCCGCGCTTCTGACTCTACCCAGTGCTTCTGTAAATAAATAAATAAATCTTAAAAAAAAAAAAAAAGAATATCATTTAAAAAAAAAAAAAAGAAATAGAAAGAAGGACTTAAAAGACATTTCTCCAAAGAGGAAATGCAAATGGCCAAGAGGCATAGGAAAAAATGTTCAACATCCCTTATCATCAGGGAAATGCAAATCAAAACCACAATGAGATACCATCTTATACCAGCAAGAATGGCACATATTAAAAAAACTAGCAACAACAAATGTTGGCGAGGATGTGGTGAAAAAGGAACCCTCCTGCACTGTTGGTGGGAGTGCAAACTGGTCCAACCATTGTGGAAAACTCTGGAGGCTCCTCAGTCTACTAAACATGGAGCTACCATACAACCCGGCAATTCCACTCCTAGGGATCTACCCAAAGGACACAAAAACATTGATTCAAAATACACCTGTACCCCTATGTTTATCGCAGCACTATTTACAATAGGCAAAACCTGGAAACAACCCAAATGCCCAAAAATAGATGACTGGATCAAGATGTGGTCCATATACACCATGGAATATTACTCAGCCATCAAAAAAGATAAACTCATGCCATTCGCAGCAACGCCGATGGAGCTAGAAGGAATGATGCTCAATGAAATAAGCCAGAAGGAAAAAGAAAAATATGGGATGGTTGCACTTGTAGCAGGAATACGGGGGAACCCAATAAGACAGCAGTGTAAAAAAAAATAATAACAGCTCAAAACACAGCAAAGCAAAAATGGACAATTATAAACCAGAGACACCTGGCAGGGGGGAGGAGGGGAGGGTTCAGAGGGAGGAGGGAGGAGCACAGGGGACTGAGGGGAGGGTGCAGGGGCGCCTCGGGGAAGGACACTCAGTGGGGACTGCACCTGAGGGGGTGGAGGGGAAGCAAATATTGTTTAGAAATGAACAATGATGTAAAAAATAAAAAACAATTAATATTAAGTTAAAAAAAGAAAAAAAATTGGAAACATTCTAGACGGACACTCAGTGGGCAAACGCTGGTACACTCCAGCCTCGGGGCGCCGCGAGCCTCCTCGGGAGCTTTACCTGGATGGCGAATTCTCCCCACCCGCCCGTGGAAGCGCAGGCCGCGGCCCCAGGTCTCCCGGGGCCTACACCGGAGCCAGCCGTTGGCTTCAGACGTTTGCGCTGGGCACATGACACAGGGCCAGAGGTGGCCCTCGGGCATCAGACGCTGCGCTGTCACAACACAGGGCGCTCACGGCCGCCGGTGCTGGGACTGGGCACCTCCACCCACTTTTTGCCCCTTTTCATATCTGGGGTAAGGAAGCGTCTTTTAAAAGGAAAGCTTTCGTCATATCTAACCTCCGGTCTCTGGGGTCAGCTGGCTGGTGAGCTGCTTGCCAGGCTGGGGCCCACACGCCTCTGTGTCCCCGAAACGCTGTCAGAGCCAGGGCCCTACCTGCGCCCGCGCCAGGCAGGGGTGACGGGGGGCCAGACCACGGTCCTCGCCCCAGAGATGCTCACGACTTAGTCAGAGGGGGACACCCGCTGGGGCCTGCTGACGTTAAACCTGTTTGGGATTTAACAGCAACGAGGCAGCCGCAGGGCGCTGTGCCCGCCCCGCCCGGGTGTGCCCTCCTCGGCCGCGTGCTCACTGGAGCGCAGCCCGGGAGGAATGTGTGTCAGCGCGCGCCGGCTTATAATTAGAACAAATGTGAGGACTTACAAGAAAAAGACCGATCGGCAAAAAGCACTTAGTGGAAAGAGCGGGAAGGCAGTCGGGGAGGGGACGAGGCGGAGATCTGTTTTGGAAAAGAACTCACTGCCGAGGGAAGAGGAGCCATTTAAAACACAGGCCGGCAGTCACTGTGTCCCTGGGTTTGATGGCTTCATGTTTCGGGGCGCAGAGGGCACCACCGCTGCCGGTCACCTTCTGCCTGAAGGATGAATGAGGCGCCTATAAATAGGAGCTGAGCTCAAGGAGCTAAAGGCAGAGGCCTCCCGAGTCCAGCAGGGAAGCAGCTCCCCTCCCCCGGGCTGCCTGCGGCTGGGCCCGAGTCTGAGCTCCAGGACAGGGCTGGAAAGCCCAGGGCCCAGGCAGCCCCTCCTCCGCCTCCACCCCCAGCCTCGGCTACCCCCGGGACGACCTGGAGTCTCGTGTCCAAGACACTGAGCCCCGAGGGCCATTTTCTCCCCAAGCGTCATCTGTTTGCACCTGAGCAGTAACTTTCCAGAAAGATGTAGTTGCCCTGAGCCCCAAGCCTGCATCCCCTCTTTAGGGCAGGTGGGGACGCCCTGGTCTGAGCAGGCTGGGGGCACCTCCCTCACCCACCACGCTGCACGGACCCTCTGGCCCGATTACCACCCTCTGCCCGCCCCCCCACCAGAGCAGAGCCGTCCAGCCGTCCCCCACACTGGCCGCTCGGGCTCCAGCAGGGCGCTCCCACCCCCGCCTGCCTTGACTGTCCCCTTTGTCTCGGGCTCTCGTCCCAGCGCCCACGTGGGACACAGTCCTGGAGGGTCCTGTGCCTGGTGCCCGGGGGCGGCCCATGTTCTTGGGCCTGAGGCGCTTCTTTGACGTTCTCTGAAGAACTGGCCAGAGGGCGAAGGCGGGTGCTCGAGCTCTGTCCCTCCGTAGCAGCGCTGCCCAGAGCGCTGCCCCTTGTCTGCCTGCCCCGGCTGAGAACTCAAGGGCTGCTCGGGAAGAGTCTGTGAGCGCCAAGGGCCTGGCCTGGCCACCCTCACATGCAACCCTGGCGCCTCCCAAAGGGTTTGTGTCTGTCTCTGGGCCAGGCTTTTGTTTTTACCTTCTATTATGGAAGATTTCAGATCTGGACATGTGGGAGGATCCCCCCACTCGGCGCCGGCGAGGCCCGTGGAGACCCGCCTTCTCCCTCTCAGGTCCCTCGGCGCCGGCCCTCACTGCGGAGCTGGGTTTCCTTCCGGGCCCGAGTCCGAGCGCAGGGCCTGCTGTCGAGTCTGGTTTCCCAGTGACATGTGCCGTGAAAACGCTGACTCTGGCTTGATGATGGTTATGACTTCATCAACTCTCTTCATTCTTCAAACATGGGCTCCAGTGCGCGCCTCTTCAGATCTCCGTGTAAACTTGTGATGTGCTCCATCAACTCCAAGATGCCTCTGCGCTCGGCCAGACTGTATTTTCTTTTTTTTTTTTTTTAAAGATTTATTTATTTATTTATTTATTTATTTATATAAGCACTGGGTACAGTCAGAAGCGCAGGAGGGTGAGAGAATTCACCAGAGCCAGAGCGGGGAGCAGAGCAGGCAGAAGGACCGAAGGACACTGCTGAGGGGAGCAGCGGGCGGCAGGAGAGGTCTGCGCGCCATGTGGGACCCTCCTCCGGTGGCCGGGAGCAGCTGGGGATCGAACCGGCACTGCAGAGGCTGCAGGCAGCTTCGCAACCCAGCGCTCAACCGCTGCGCCACCGGGGAGGCCCCAGACTGTATTTTCTGTCTCTAAGGAACGGAAGAAGCTGCCGGTGAAACTCACACATGTTCCTTTATCAGCTAAGTTTTTTTTTAAAAGATTTATTTATTTATTTATACAAGCACTGGGCACAGTCAGAAGCGCGGGAGGGTGAGAGAATTCACCAAAGCCAGAGCAGGGAGCAGAGCAGGCAGAAGGACCGAAGGACACTGCTGAGGGGAGCAGCGGGCGGCAGGAGAGGTCTGCGCGCCATGTGGGACCCTCCTCCGGTGGCCGGGGAGCAGCCGGGGATGAACTGGCGCCGCAGAGGCCGCGGGCAGCTTTGCCCCCCAGCGCTCAACCGCTGCGCTACCGGGGAGAACCTCAGCTAAAATTTTTATTGTATACTTATTGAAATGGGTCTTTCTGACTTAAATTAGAAACGTATTTTTATCATCTATTACTTTTGTAGAATTTCACTTGTAACTTCTATTTGACTGTAGTTTTCGTTTTTTCCTCGATTGAATCACATTTGTTAATTATAACATGTGTTGTGACTTCAGAGATGTTAAAACTGGAAGGAACATGTTTAGAATTTGGTGAAATACACTGTCTAAGCCCCCCTGCAGGCCAGTGACTCCCCCAATTTTTTGGGTTTTGCTGTGGTCTTTGTAGGTTCTTTTCTAATCTAAATGTCTCTGACTGACTGCCGAACCAACCTTGATCTCCACACCTTATGAGGGGAACTTTAATTAGTCTGCTATGAATTTTTATAATTACTAAAATTCTTGGCCTACTGGTCTTGGATATATGTTCTCTTTTATCTCTTATATAAATTAATGATGGGCCTCACATGATATAAAAACGCCATCCTAAATTTAAATGTGAAAGACTCAAAAAAAAAAAAAAGTTAAGACCCAATCTTACAGCAGAAAACATGAAAGAACATACTGGAGCAGGCAAAACTTTCTTAAAAAGGGAATACAAAACAATTAGCAAAGAAAAATAAATGAAATAAATGTTAGACTACATTAAATTGAGAATCTGTTCATCAAAGACACCAATTAAGAGAAAGAGGGCTGCACCGCTGCGCTGGGAATGCGTGACTCACTCCCTCCATGGGTAACGTTTCCTTGCACCTTCCCTCTCGGGCACGGGGAGCTCCTATTCCCCGAAACAGGAAAGAGCAAGTATCTGGCCTCCTAAACAAGGCGGCTGGTTTAAAATTAGGGTGGTCAGGGAGAAGGCCTGGTGTCCAGCGAGTCCCTCTCAGCCCCAGGAATGCAGAGCTGAGAGCCAGCAGCGCTGCCCTGGGCCTGCTGGTGGGGCGAGGTGGCCCCACGGCTGTAGCCGCCAGTCTGGGTCAGGTGAATAGTGTGGTAGTGCCCAGCCCATGGCCAGCGAGCCAAGGGGCAAGCGAGCCAGTTAGAGCGCCGGCCTTAGGCGCTGACCATGAGAAACAAACGGGGCAGCTGCAGGGGTCAGCTGTGGACAACTGAGGCCCCCAGGTCAGTGGGGACTCAGCAATCACCTGCTCCTTTAGACACAGCTAGAGGAAGGGGGTGGGGGGCGGGCCAGCGTGGGGCCCAGCAACTGCAGGGCTGGCCATGCTCTGCTGTGGACACTTGAACTGGGATAGGCTGAAACACTGCAGTAAAAGCAAGCAGGAAACAGATGTGAACATGGTAAATATTTCCTAATAAATTAGAAAGTTATTTCCTAATAATGGAAATGAAATATGGGAAAAGTACTGCCTCGCCGCCTGGGCAGAGGGACCTGCGCGGCTGTGAGTTGAGCGGTGCACCATGTCTCGCACTTCTTCCCTGCACCCACCTCCCAACGGCTGTGCCCGGCCCAACACTGCCCGTCTGCAGCCACGTGCCGCAGGCGGCCGCCGCCCTTGCCGCACGCTGGAGCCGAAGGCAGGAGGAACAGATTTTGGAGGGTGAAGGAAGAACCATTTTCCCTCATTTTTCTGTTATCGGTCTTCTAGAATGCAGTTTTGATTTACACAGGTGTCCTCCAAATTAGGTTCCTCCTTTTTCAAAAGACCCGCATCAGCCCCTGTGAGCTCCAGTGGCAGGAAATCTGAAGAGACCTTTGCACTTTAGGCAAAAAGTGGAAAAAGGACACTGCACCTGGCCCGGGTCGGGGCTCCAGAGATGGCGAGTGGCCTCAAGGGATCCCCGGGTCCTGCGCTCCACATGAGCAGGTGCTTCTCCCAGTGCCCCGCTTCCACACGATGTCAGGGCTACTTTAGGGCTCATGTGTGACTTGGTAAGTTATTTTTATGGCCTGGCAACAATAAGAAAACTTCCTTCTAAGTTGATGGTAATTGCTTCCTTACATTACTTCATGCAAACACCCTACTTTCTGACAGTGGTGGAGACCTGGATATAATTTGCAAATATTTGCTCCCATTTTGTAGGTGGCCTGCAAACTTTCTTGGTAAGGTCTTTTGATGCACACGTTTTTAATTTTGATAAAGTCAATTTATCTAGTTTTCCTTTCGCTTCTCGTGGTATAATTTCGAAGAATCTTTGGCCAAGTCCAGTCACAAGGATTGACCCCCGTTTTCTTCTAAGGATGTTATGGTTTTAGCGCTCACATTTAGGTCTGTGATCATGGTGAGTGAATCTTTGTACTTGGTGTGAGGTAGGGGTCCAACTTCATTCTTTTGCATGTGGGGGTCATTGTCTCTGCACTGACTGTTGAAGAACCCAGCTACCCCCATTGCATGGTCTTGGCACCATAGATGTTTAGCCTCATGCCAGTATCAAGCTGTTTTGAAATTGTGAAGTGTTGAGTCCTCCAACTTTATCAAGATTGTTTTGGCTATGTGGGACTCCTTATAATTACTTATAAATTTAAGTATCAACTTGTCAATTTCTGAAAAAAGGGTCATTGGACTTTTTGTAGGAGTGCATTGAATCTGGAGTTGCAACTGGCAGTGTTGTCTTCTTTACAGTAATGAGGCTTGTAGTCCATGAACCAGAATGTCCTATTTATTTCAATCTTTATTTTCCATTAGCAAAGTTTGGTAGTTTTCAGAACTTGTACTTCATATTTTATTCTATGGGACCCTATTATAAATGGAAATTAAAAAAAAATTCTGGATTGTTCCTTGCTAACATGCAGAAATACAACTAATTTCTGTGTATTGATCTTAAATCCTGCAATCTTGTTGAATCCACTCATTTGTTCTAATAGTTTTCTGAGTGTTCCGTGAGATACTCTGTAGACAGGATTATGCTACCTGTTAATAAAAGATAATTTTACTTCCTCCTTTCCAATCTGGATGTCTTTATTTCTGAGTTGCCTGCTTGCTCTGGCTCAGACGTCCCACACGGTACACCGCATTCCACAGTAGGACACTTGACAGGGAAAGTTTCCAGTCTTTGTTACTGAGTAGGATTTAGTTGTGGGTTTTCATAATGCCCCTTGTGAGACTGAGGAAGTTTGTCTATTCCTAGTTTGTTTCATACTTTTATTATGTAAAAGGGTCTTGAGACTGAGAAGTCTGAGAACTGCCTTAGAAATCAGTATGCCTGGTTTGGAAACACGGTGTGGACGCTGTTAGTTATGACTTTTTCCTTTTTAGTCTATTTTAACGGTCCAGTTGTGCTCTTGTTATTTGCTGTCTCACATACCTTTTTTTTTTTAAAGGTTTATTTATTTAGACAAGAATTGGGGTATAGGCCAGGGGCGCAGGAGGGTGAGAGAATTCACCAGACAGAGCGGGGAGCAGAACAGGCAGAAGGACCGAAGACACTGCTGAGGGGAGCAGCGGGTGAGGCAGGAGAGGTCTGCTGTGCCATTTGGGTTTCTCTCTGGCCAGCCAGGGATCGAACTCATGCTGCACAGGCTGCGGACAGCTTCACAGCGTAGCGCTGAACCTGCTGCACCACCGGGGAGGCCCTCACATACCTTTTTGATGCAGTCAAGTGTAAGATTAAATCACTAAAATTAGCCCAGTTTACGCTGCATTTTCAAGGTGACTGTCGTGTTCATAAAACACGATCAGGACCCCAAGGGCACTGCAAAACCTGCCCCGCATGTTCTTCACCTTTGCGCTAAGCTCTTCACCTTTGCGCTAAGCCGCGGAGGCAGAGCCCAGAGGCTGTGATCCTGTACCGTGCTACAGACATGTCCCCCACGAGAAAGTGCGCTGTGGCCAGAGTGGAATTTAAAGCGGGAGGTTGAGGTGCAGGGCGCACCCCCGGCCTGCTGCTTCTCTGGTCACAGCCCATGCGGGTACGCGAGCACCTTCCATCTAACTGCCACCCCGCTCCCTCCCAGGCACGCGCACAGTCAGCTGTTGGAAGCAGGCCTCATTCTCCCACCACCCAGGCACTTCCCTTCAAGGGAAGACATTTCCCTCCTTGGCCCATGCGCTCCCCTGGCCCGCTGTCTGGATGCAGCACCGGTGACTTCACCACCCCCGTGCCCACTGTCCCTTCTCAGCTCGGGGGAGCCTCCAGGCGTCCCTCTCTCCTCCTGCCAGGTATCTCCCTCCATCCCAGGCCCGAGTCCCCTCCACCAAGACCATGTGGCCTCGGCCTGCTGCGGAGCACCCTTGAGGCCGGCTTCTGGTCCGGCGGGTCCCTTTTCTGTCGTCTGACTTGACCTCGGTGCGCACGCTGGGACCTCTCCCGAGACTTGCTTCGCGCAGGTTTTGTGACAGAGTCTTGTCACTTTTCATTCCTCTCTGACTTTTCCTTCCTGGTCTCCTGCATCACGAGCATCTCTTCCGACCCCACCCTCAGGCAACCCTGTTCCCTCTCTCTGTCCCCTGCCGAGATCTCATGCGGCTCCTCCGCAGCTCGTGCTTCTTTCACGGCTCTGGGCTCCGGCTTCCTGCACTCCGCGCCGTCCTGTCTGGAGCTTGAAAGAAATCGCTGGAACACACACGTGAATGACTTTGTCGTCTCGGCTGCACGGATGGGACGGCCCTGAGGTCTGAGGTCTTCTTACTCCACTGCCCTCTCAGGCTGGCAGGATGGGGGCGGGGTGGGGGGGGCCTGTGAACCGTGGAGAGCGCACTTCCCGGCCCCGACGTGTGAACGCTGGAGAACCATTCTGTTCCTTGTTCTTTGGTAGGAAACCCCAAAGACTTCGGGACTTCCTGTTTTTGTGCAGCTATGATGACTGGCCAGGATGTGTCCAGCTAGAGATTTAATCCCAGTCCTGCCAAGTATCTCCTGGTGCCTACGGTGCCAGGCTGCTCGAGGACTGGGCTTCTGGGAGTCCTGTACAGTCAGGCAGAGACTCAGCAGGGGAGCGCATGCTCACTGCGGCGCGGTGGGGAAGACAAAGGCACAAAGGTGTGAGTGGGCCGGGCACGCCGCGGGCAGCAGCTGTAGGGCCAGCGAGGGATGGCGGAAAAGAGCCTGATTTAACCCATTTCCTTACACCCGAACCATGCACACCTGCAGGCAGTGGCTTCTCTCCATGGGGCCCAGGGGGCTGCTGGCAGGTGCCAATCGGCGGCCTAGGACGCGCTGAGAGCAGCTGCTCGGGACGAGAGTCTATATTTGTCGTGGGAATGTGTCCATGAGGCACTGCGCTCCCTGGGAGGGGCCGGGAGTTCTCAGAGCCACCGTGCTGTGGTCTAGGACACTGGATGTTGCAACTGATTGTTTCCCTCCTTGCTTTGGTTGCTAGGAAACCCGGGGCCGGCGCAGGCCTCGTCTGCACATGCACTGGACATGGAGCCGCCTGCACTCGCCAGCTCTGTCCCTCCTTCACCTTAGCTCCAGTGGCTGCCCTGCCCCGCCCCCCTCCCAGCCTGCCCCTCCCTCCTCTCCTCCCTTCCCAGGGTTGTCTTCAGTGAACACTTCCAGGGCCGCTGCTCTGAGCGAGGTGCTGGACACCCACCATCATCACCCCAGAACGCCCTGCTAATCGCTGGGCTACAGCCAGGGCACTCAGGGGCTGGAGAAGTCCGGAGTGGGTGGCAGGCAGAGCTGCCAGGCGCGAACTGCTGTCTCCACCTTCTTCTCCCGACAGGGCCCTGGCCCACACCTCAGGCCCGCACCAGGCGAGGGCCTGGGCTGCGCCCGGGCCTCTGTTCTGCCCTTCAGGCCAATCTGCCTGCCGCCCATTCACTGCGAGGGCTCGGCCTGCCCGGGAACACAACCTGGCTTTCACCAGACAGAGAAGGCAGGGCTGGGGGGCGGGGGGTGCTGGGGCTGTGGGGGTGCCTCAGGAGTGACGTGGGCATCCCCCCCCCACCCGCCCTCCAGATGAGCACCCGCCCTGCCCACATACCCTTCTCAGTTCCTGCTTCCTACATGAGCGCGCTCCCCGAGCTTCCCCTTTCCCTCCCTCCGCCGCCGCAGAAGTGGACCAGACGTGGCCCCCCCCCCCCCCCCCCCCCCGCTGATCTCCCACAGATGAGGGCTGCCTCCAACCGACAGAGAGCAGCGCCAGGCTTCTCACCGGGAAGGGCAGCGCATGGGCCGCCTGCGTCTATCCTTGCTGCCACGACTGGGGTCAGAGCTGCAGCTACAGGATCAGCCTTCAAGGTTCATGCTCCTAAGAAGACAAAAATAAAATAAAAGCAGCGAGCGCAGGCAGCTTTGTGGCCTGAGCGCCCTGAGTTCGTCCCGCTGCTCTCGGAGCAAAGAGGACCGTGGGGCCGGGTGATGCCCGAGTCAGGGTGCCTGGTCGGTGCTCTCGCCTCGGCCCTCAGCTCCCGGCCCTTCCTGCACGTCGCCCAGCTTCAGAGAGCATGTCCGGCGCGAGGAGATGAGCGCCTTAGCTGCGCAGTGTGGCCAGGGGCTAATCTCGGGGGAGGGCCCTGCTCTCCCCTCACTGCCCTGTCCAACGTGAGCAGAAGCAGCTGCCCCCCCAAAGCCACACCCTGGATATGCACCAGGCTCCAAGTAGTCCCTGTCCCCGGCCCCCTGCGGACCCCGCCATGCCAGGAGCCCCCCTGCTGGCGGCCCTGCTCCCACCCCTCCCCGTGGCCTCCTTCTTCCTGGGACACTCACCTCATTTCTTTGATTCTAGGCCACAACTCTAGGCCGATGCTCCCAAATCTGAATTTGCCGCCTGTGCCTCTCCTGGAGCCACTGACTTGGCATGTCTGTGGGGGCCCCTGGGTTCTGGAATCTGAGAGGAAGGGCTCTCTGCAGCCACTTCCCACCCTCTCTTCTCACAGCCCCGCCTGGCTCTCCTCATGGCCCCCCAACACCCCAGAGTCCCCCCCACCCCCTACTCTGGCTCAGGTCCTCACTCTCTAGGGGACATTGGTAAGCTGCCTTCTGCCGCCTCTCCCTGCTCTCTAATGGGGGTCACCCACGGAGCGCTTGCTCCCTCACCCAAGGGAGCTGCGCCTGGCCCACCTCTTTCCTGGCTCCTGCCAGGTCCCCTCATGCAGACACCCCAGTATCTCCGACCAGAGCGGAGACAGGCTGGACGTCCAGGGAGGGCCTCGCCCCAAGTGCCTCGGGGGCCTCCACCCCGGCCCAGGGACAGAAACCCACCCAGGCCTCCGGGGCCCTAGGTGTCAACTCTCAGCGGGCACCGCGGGAGGGGCGCCCAGGGCGGGCGGGGGCTCTCGCTGCTCCCTGACTCGGGGCAGCTGCCCACCGGACAGACAGGCTCAGCGAGGTCAGGCGGCCGGCCAAGGTCAACAGCTGGCCAAGGTCAACAGCTGGCGAGCGCGCAGCCCGCGGGGCGCAGGGCGGAGGGGAGCGGGGCTGGCGCCCGAGAGGTCCCGAGGCCGCGCCCGAACCCCCCCCCCCCGCCCCGCCCCCGCCGGGGTCCCGCGGGCTCCGCCCCGCCCGCCTCCCCATCCCGGCCGTGCCGCGGAGGCTGGTGCGGGACCCTGGGCGGCGCGGGAGGGCGCGGAGGGCACGGCCGGGGGGCGCGGGCGCGGGGCAGGCACGGCCAGGGGGCGCGGGGCGGCGGGAAGGGCACGGCCGGCGGGGGGGGGGGGGGGCGCGGGGCGGCGGGAAGGGCACGGCCGGCGGGGGGGGGGTGGCGCGGGGCGGCGGGAAGGGCACGGCCGGCGGGGGGGGGGGCGCGGGGCGGCGGGAAGGGCACGGCCGGCGGGAGGCGGGGGGGGGGAGGGGGGGGGGGGGGAGGCGGGGGGGGAGGCGGGGGGGGAGGCGGGGGGGGGGGGGCGGGGGGGGGCGGCGCGGGCCGGTGCGGGGCGCGGGGCGCGGGGCGCAGGGCCACGCCGGGGGGCGCGGCGCCGGAAGCCGGGGCGGGGCGCCCGCGGGATGCAGTGAAGGGCGAGCGCGGCGATGAGCGCCTCGGCGGCCACCGGGGTCTTCGCGCTGTCCCTGTCGGCCATCCCGGCCACCTACGTCTTCAACCACCTGGCGGCCCAGCACGAGTGAGTGGGGGCCTGGGGGGCGCGGCCCCCGCCCCCCGGCCGAGCCGGGACCGCCGCGGGGCGCTGCGGGCCGGCGGGGGGAGGAGGAGCAGCGGCGGCCGCCCGGCAGCCTCCAGCCCGGAGCCCCAGGGAGGGGCGGCCTGGCCGGCGTCCGCGCCTCGCCCTGGGGTGGCCCGGGCCGGGCTGTCCGGGCGCCTGGGTCCTGGGGGGAACGGGGCGTCTCCCGGGAAGGGGCCCCGGCCGGCCTGGGGCGTGTTGGGGCGCTGGCTGGGGCACGCCCCTCCCCTGGAGGCGGCGGCGGGGCGCAGACCCCCAGCCCGGCGGGCGCCTCGGGCGGCTGCGGCTCCCGCGCGCTCAGCTTCTTCAGAAGTGGCTGAAGGACGAGCTGACGCCGCCCGCTGCCCGGGCCGGCCTCGGCGTGCCGGCCTGTCAAATGGCCGCGACTTCTGCGCAGCCTGGGCCGAGGAGGCTGGCTTGAAGGGGCACCGCGGAGGAAGCGAGGAAGGAGGGGGCGGCCCCACCAGGAAAGGGGGGGGGGCTGGCCAAGGCCCTCCCTGGGCTTGGTGGACGCTGGACCCTCGCCCCGGTTCAGCTGCAGCCCACGGGGCGGCGGGCTGGGCACAGCGGTCGGCTCAGGAAATTGCATCCGCCCGCCCTGCAGCCCCAGGCTCCGGGCTGCCTGGAAATGCCCGCCCGCAGGGCAGGCGGCGACTTCCTCCGGGCGGCGGCTGCTCAGGGCCCACCCCAGGGCACAGGGCTCTGGACGCCGAGTGCCCCGGGCACGGCTCTGCCCTCCGTCTAGACTTGGGGATGTTGCTCCTGGGAGCAACAGCTCTGGGCTGGGACTATAACGCCTGGGGATCCCACGCCCCTAAAATGGCATTGTGGGCACTTCAAGCAAATGTCTTCTGAGCGGCTACCCTGGCGCCTGGCACTGTGCCAAGTGCTGGGGAACAGAGCTGGGAACAGGCCCAGCGGGGTTGGGAGGCATGGGCCGAGATGGCCGGCACACACCTAGGTGTGTGGGGTGACTGGGGAGGGGCTGCTGGTCAGGGCGGGCTTCTTGGAGGTGACACGCGCTGCAAGAGATCCAGGTTCTGGGGAGATGTGGGGACAGTCTTCCAGGTGGAGGAATGGGGAGCAGTGCTGGGAGAGGGAAGTGGCTGGTTGTGGGGATATTTTGGGGGGCAGCAGGGGTGGCATGGAGGGGATTCGAGGGGACAGGTCTGGGCATCAGCCACTGGGAGGACAGTGACAGCACAGAATGCCCCCCAAGGGTGTGTCACTGCCGCCACCGTGGGCTCTTTGCCAAGCCCTGCCCTGCTCTGGGCAGCTGGACCTCGCCATCCTGTCCTCCCGCAGCAGTGACCCCTTCCCTCCCCCCACACCCTCCTCCTCACAGGCCCTGGGTGCAGCTCACATCTGCTTCCCCCTCCGTCCCCCTGGTGCTGGCCCTCTCTGACCTGGGCTCCCCCGCCCAGCCCGCCATTGCCACGCCAGCCACAGTGCCCACTGAGGCCTTGTCCACTCCCCCTGGCCGGGGCCTTCCTGTTGGCGGCTGCCGCGGAGGCCGGGGCAGGGGGACCTACATCCTGGACCCCACTACCGCTTCCTCTCCCGGCCCAGCGGACATGGTCTCTCGGCTGAGCCCCTGGGATGGCGCTCGCTCCAGGAGGGCTCTTTGCTGGCGTCAGAACTCACCTGCCCAGGCCACAGCTGCCTCCTGGCCTGTCTGGCCCAGTAGGCCGCGAGCAGAGCGGGCCGGGCGGACATTGTTAGGCTGCGCTCGGTCGCACTGGCTGAAGCCTCCTCTCCACCAGGATTTTCACAAACACCTGAAAAACAGAGAGTTAGGCTGAACCAGGGGAGCGCTGGGCCCTTCCTCACAGCACCGCTCTCCGCAGGGGTCAGTTCAGGGAGGGGCCCCAGGACCGTCTCTCCCCCTCCTAAGACCGAGTGAGGTCAGCCTGGGCTTGGCCGTGGCCTGCCACCCGCCTGCGCCCCGGGGGGCCCGCTGATCCCTGTCCAAGCAGGCCCTGCGCGGGCGGGCGGGCTCAGGGAGACCCAGACGGTCGGCTGCCCCAGTTTCTCTTGCTTCTCGTCGCCTCCCCTGGAGGCCTCAGACCGGGCCACACTGTGTGGGGTGCCCGAGAGCGCAGCTGTGCGCCCGTGACCCTGGCAGGAGGGGGGCAGGCAGGCTCGTTCCCCTGGCCCCCACCTGTCAGCTCACCCTGCACCCCAACCTCGCCCCCCTGCAGGGGACACTCCCGCCCAGGGTTCCTGACCTGCATCAGCTTCCCCTTCCTTCGTCTCATCTGTCATCCCTCCGGGAGGAGCCTGGAGCACCCCGAGGCCACCACCAGAACCCCTCTCCCTCTCCCGGGTGTGGACTGTCATGCCCCTCCTTCCAGAGCTGGGTCTGTCCATCCATCCGTCACCTTCCACCCCCCCCTGCCATCTGCCATCCCCCGAGTCTACCCACCACTCACCATCCACGCACCAACCACTTCTTTCCTCTCACCCCCCCATCCGTCACGGAGGCTTGTACACCCTCACGGGGGCCCTCGCAGACCCCCACATCACACTCGCTGGTGTATCTTCAAGACGACGTCTATCCCCGCATACCTGCCCGTAGCGTTCTGGCTCTGGGCCTGGGGTGGCGTCTGGAGATCTCCGGGTGCTGAGATGCCAGACCCCAGCCCCCAGCCCCCCAGGCCGACAAGGTGGCCCTGACCCTGAGGCGTGGCAGGAGGGCACTGTGGGACTGGAGACGCCCACGAGGGCCCCGGGGGGCGGCAGGGCACCCCTGCTCACCCAGTGCCCAGCCTGGTGCACGAGCTGTGCCGTCTGTTCCTTTCTCAGTGTGTTTCTAATGAAGTCGTAAGAAAGTGAGGGAGGACCTGGCTTCCCTGGGCCGTGCTGTTGGCTGTGGCAAGTGGGTGCTCAGCCCTGGTGTCCAGCAGGCTGACTCGCCGCGCTGGCCAGTGCCGCCTGGCTGCAGAGCGACATTGCCCAGGCTCCTGGGAGCTGTGCCCTCTCCGGGCGGGGTCGGGGCCAGCCCCACCTCACCTGGGCTGGGGTTGCGGCTTCATCTGGTCTCGGGTCTGGCCTGGCTGGCCCCCCCCTCGCCAGTGGGCCTTGTCCTCTGGCCCCTGGACTCCACACAGGACCATGGCTCTTCGCCTTGTCCCGAGGGCCGAGGCCCTGGGGGGGCGGCAGGCTCAGGGCTGAGAGGGGAGGCAGCGGGGGCGGGGGGCGGGCAAAGGACACTCCAGACAAGTGGTGTGTGCCAGCGAGGCGGGTGGCAGGACACGGGGTGGGCACTGAGGGCCAGAGTGCCTAGAGCCACTGCACGAGCCGCCCAGGCATGGGCCGCTTTCAAGCCAGGCCTGGCCTGCTTCCCCAGTAAGTGACCGCCTCCCTGTTTCGTCCCAGCAGTTCCTGGACAGTCGTGGGGGTCGCGGCCCTCATCCTGCTCCTGGTGGCCCTGCTGGCCCGCGTCCTGGTACAGAGGAAGCCGCCGCGGGACCCACTTTTCTACGGTGCGTCTCTCAGGGGCTGTCTGCCTCTTAATGCCCCCGGTGAGAGTGGGGCGGGGGGGGGGGGTGTTTGGGCCTCACCCCTCCCAGCGGGCAGGATGCGCAGCTGCTCCCAGCCAGGTCCGGCCTCTGACCCAACTCTAGTACCAGCTCCTTCCTGGCTGCGGGCTTTCCTGCTCGGCCTCCCCAGGCCCCGCACGGCGCTCAAGTGAAAGCACCTGGCCCTGTCTGACCATATTATAAGGAGCACGATGGCTGCGGCCAAGGAGGGTCGGCACAGACATCCCGGGAGACAGCACCCGTGCAGCAGGGAGAGCCGGCCAGCAAGAGACGAACCCCACCCACCAGGCTCCACCTGACCCCCACACAGACGTGCTCCACGCGGCAGAGACGCTCCGTGATGGGGGACGGGCGCAGCCGGCAGGGAGCCACGCCAACCAGCGCCCACACTGTCCTGCGTCCTCGCGCCCCACAGAGCCGGTGCCGCTGCGGAGCCCCTTTCTTGCCGGGAACTTTGGGTGTTTGCTCGCTTTCTGCTGTAGACCGGCCTTGGGGCCCCGGTCAAGAGGCGTGTGACACTGTGTTAGGTTAAGGGCACGACGTGACGCCCGAGACGTGTGTGCACAGAGGCCGTCCCTGGAGACGGGCCCGGCTGCCGTCCCAGCGACTCCTGCGCGTCCGCGCGCGCAGCACGAGCCCTCTGGCGGCTGGGGGGTGTCTCACATCTACCTCTCCTGCGGCCTCCCACCCCACGCCTGGCAGGCCCAGTCTGCTTGGCTCCCCACCCGCTGCTCCCAGTCTACCCGGGGCCGGCCACCAGTCTGGCCTGTCTCTGGCCTGTCTCCTCAGCCCAGGGCCCCCGTGGTTCCGGTGGCGAGACTTCCCCTTTCTCATGGCTGGGTAACACCCACCGCGCATACCCCACGCCTCCTTAGCCGTTCACCCCTGGTGGACAGCCGCGGGGTCTCCGTGGTCTCCGTGTCTCGGCCACATACACTTGGTTTATCGCGCGCAGCAGTGCAGCTGGTTGGGGCTGCTCCCCGGCAGGCCGGGGGCTCGGGGCTGCCCGTGCCCTTTGTGCTTGGACCATGCTCCCCGCGAGTGCCCTTCTCACAGCGGACAGAGGCACCACGGGGCTGTCTTCAGGCCCGGCCTCGGAGCCACCGTCCCTGCCCCCCAAAGCCGGGCCCAGGACAGAGGCCCCTGGAACAGGCTGCTCTCCAAGCGTTGCTGCGCCGCGCCCCGCTGCCGGCAGTCTGGGACAGGCTCACAGCCCAGCGATAGCCCCGGGCGTTCGGACCCCTCTTCTTTGCTATGAGGTCGTCCCGCCACACATCCACGTCACATCTCTGGCTTCACTGTCTCGAGGCCACTGTCACCTGCCCAGCAGCACGGTCCTGGCAGCCTCGGGGGGGGGGGGGCGGCCTGGCAGAGTGCCCCGGGCACCTGGGTTGCCCCCGAGGGTGTGGTGGCCAGAGTGGAGTCTGGCCCGTCTGTGGCCCTGGGGGAAACATGGAGAGAGACGGTCCGGGTGCTTGGTGACTGCAGGCTCCGTTGCCGCCCCCGACGGACTGCCTGAGCCGCTGCTCTCTTCGCCCTAGTGTACGCGGTGTTCGGATTTACCAGCGTGGTGAGCCTCATCATAGGGCTGGAGCAGGACGGGGTCATTGATGGCTTCATGACGCACTATCTGCGTGAGGTAGGTCTGCCTCAGCACGGCCTGGGCACGCGTCCCTCTGTGTGGACGGAGGCCCTGCACGGGCGGGAGAATAGGGCCCAGACAGCGTCACATCTGTGTGTCCACGGGACACACTGAACACACAGCCGCCCCCTGCAGCTGAAAGCCCAAATGCGTGACGAACGGGACCCGGGGCAGGGGCTCTCTGTGCCCGAGCTGCCTGCAGAGTGCCCATGCTCTCTTTCTATGGGGTGACGGCCAGCCCAGAGGGGCTGCACAGTTGCCCTGGCCACAGGGGGTCAGAAGCAGAGCTGAGGGGGCCTTCACCTGCGTCTCCAGTAAGGGGGAGCTTTGTGGGCGAGCAGGGGAGTCAGGGTTGGGCTCTGTGTGTCCGGGGCAACAAGGCCGCTCTGAGGATGGCGGGTGTGGCAGGGAGGACCCCTGGTGAGGGCCAGACCCCGCAGGAGGCTCTCTGGCGCCGTGAGGGCCTGGGATGCCAAGAAGCAGAGGGGCCGAGCCTCAGAGGATTTGAGTGGGGAGACTGGGGGACCTCCACTGGGGTGCTGGGGAAGAAGGCTGGAGTCACCCACCAGTGGGAGGAGAAGAGTCGGGTATGAGGACGCGTGGAAGGAGACCTGGGCTCCGGCCCTGCTCCCTCCTCCAGGGCTCATGGTCGTGTGGAGGCAGAGATGCCATCCCTGTGTGCTGGCCCTGGAATCCAGAGGCCTCCGCCGTGGCCACATGGCTGTGGTGTTTCTTAAATGGTGGTGTGGCCACGGACACCTAACATTCCCGGCTAGGGAGGCACAGCTGTGGCCAGGAGCCCTGAGGGGTACTGGAGGGTGGGGCCAGAGAGGCGGAAGGAAAACTGGGGTGCACAGGGCCCAGCACCCCCAGGAGGGGAGGATGCTGCAGGGAGGGTGCCAGGCCCGATGGAGCTGGGAGGGGCCTGTGTGGAGCTGGGGGCCCACAGGGCCGGGCCGGGCTGCTGCAGGGGAGGAGATGGGGCTGGACCCAGGTGGCCAGCAGGTTCCAGAGGACTTTGGGCCCCCTGTCCAGAGCTGGCCTCGGGCCGCTGCAGCTGCCAGCAGGACTGTGGTTCCGGGGGGGCCAGAGGAGGCGGCTACCGGGGAGGGCCAGGTGGGCACTGAGGCCTGGCCTGGCCCCGGCTGCCCGGGGGTGCCTCTGAGACCAGGTTGCTGGGAGAGAGTAGGAGGCCGAGGAGTGAAAGCCCAAGACCCTGTGATGCCCCCAGGAGGGGCCGGGACTGGAGCGCGGCAGGTCAGCCCGGTCAGCCTGAGGAGGGCAGGGAGCCGCCTGGGGAGGGGGCCGCCTGGCCGGGGCCGGCTCTGTGCCACTGGGGGATGCAGCTCGTGGAGGACCTCCGGCCTGACGGGAGGGCCTGCGGGACAGGCGCGGGGTGCTGAGCCGCAGGTGCCGCCCCCCCGCCCCCCCCTCGGAAGCCGAGGCCTCAGGCGCGACCAGCGCGACCCGGGGGAGCCCCGCCCCGCGGCCACCGCCTCGCCTCTGAGCCGGCCTGCCGCGCCGGCCCTCGGCTGCCCCTTCCCGGCGCCCGCGCAGCCTCCACAGGCTGGGGGGGGGGGGCGGCACCCCAGGGTGCGGACGGCGTCTCCGCTCGGCGGGCGGCCGGCGCGGCCCACGCGCGCAGATCCCCGCGTGGAGGCTGCGGCGCCCGTCGTGCGCGGGCCGGAGCCCGCCCGCCCGCCCGCCGACGCTGTGTCCGCCCCCGCAGGGCGAGCCGCACCTCAACACGGCGCACGCGCACCTCATCTGCTACTGGGACGGCTCGGCGCACTACCTGCTCTACCTGGTCATGGTGGCGGCCATCGCGTGGGAGTGAGTCCGCGCGGCGGTCGCGCCCCGCGTGCCCCTGCGTCCGCGTGCGTGCGTGCGCGTGCGTGCCCCTGCGTGCCCCTGCGTGCGCGCCCCTGCGGCCTCTTGCGTGCGTGCGTGTGAGTGCGAGTGCGTGCCCCTGCGTCCGCGTGCTTTCCCCTGCGAGCGTGCGCGTGCGTGCGCGTGCGTCCCTGCGAGCGCTCCCCTGCGTGCGCGCGTCTCCCCACGCCCCTCCCCTGACACCCCTCCCCCGGCCCGGCCTGGCCCCGGCCTCCCGCCACCCCCGCCTCTCGGGCGTCGCCGCCTCCTGCGGGGGCACGTGTGGGGGCACGTGTGGGGCCACGTGTGGGGGCACGTGTGGGGGCATGTGTGGGGGCACGTGTGCGTCCCGCCCGGGACCCCCGAGTGAGCCTGAGTCCGAGCAACGCCCCCGGACCTCCAGGCTGCGCCCCCCAAGGCCCCAGGCCCGGCCCCTCCGCGCTGCGGGCTGAGGGCCCCCAGCACCCCGGCGGGCGCAGAGGGGGGGGCCTCCGCCGGCGCGTCCCTGGGGCTCCCGGGCGTCCCGCGGGGACTCGCGGCGGGGCTGCGGGGGCGCCCGGGACTCCCCTCAGGCTTCCGCGGCCCCGCGGGGCGCAGGGGCAGCCGCTCCGGGAGCCGCCGTCCGCCGCGGGGCCTGCGGGGAGGTCGGAGTCGGGGCTCCCGCCGCCCCGAGCCCGGGCGCGTGTGTCCCGCCCCCCGGGACGCGTGTCCGCCTCGGCCCCGGGCCCGGCCTGCCTCGCGGAGCCCCGCGCTGACGGCGCGCCCCGCAGGGAGAGCTACAGGAGCGTCGGGCTGTTCTGGGCGGGCTCGGTGACCATGAGCGTCGTGGTGCTCGTGCCGGGCAGCATCGTGGGTGAGGCCCCGCCTGGCGCGCCCGGGCGGCCCTGGGGCCGGGAGCCGCGCCCTCAGCCCCTCCTGAGACGCGCCCCTGAGACTCGGGGTGCGCCGGGCCCGCCGCCCGCGGCCAGCAGCTCCCGCGCCTCGGGAGGACGGGGCGTCTGCGGCCGGGCGAGCGCGCGAAGCCGGCCCGGCTCCTCGGGCGCGGGGGCGCCTGGCGCGCGGGGCGCCCCGGACACGCGGCCCCCGGCGCCCGCGGACGGGCCGCTCGTGCCCCAGCCGCGCCCGGGGCGCCGCCCGGGGTGGACGCGGGCGCGGGCGGGCGGGCGCGGCCCGGGGTGGACGCGGGCGCGGGCGGGCGGGCGGGCGGCCGCTCTTCCTGCCTCCGTGAGGAGAGTCCGGCCCCGGGGCCCGGGGCGCCAGGGGCACCGCCAGCCCGTCGGCTCGACCGCCTCTCCCCGCAGGCAAGTACGGGACGCGGCTGTGCCCGGCCTCGCTCCTGAGCCTCCCCTACGCCTGCCTGCCCGTCTGGGCCGGGTTCCGGATCTACGCGCAGCCGCCCGACAGCCGCGCCCGCCCCGCCAAGGTGAGTCTCCTCACTCCCCGCCCGCCGTCCGCACCGGCGGGGCTCGCGGGGGCCACTGACCCGGCCGGGCCTCCCGCATGACCCGGGGCGCCGCGAGCTGTTGGCCCGGGACAGTGGCCGAGGGCATCCGGCCCCGGCTTGTCCACCTGTGTCCACCCCCAGACGGGGCCTTCGGCACCCGGGCCGGCGGCCGTACTGGCTCAGGTCCTTGGGGTGGGCGCTGCCTGCGCGCTCACTGCCGTGGGAGGGGCTGGGCGTGCAGGGCAGCACACTGGGGCGCGCTCCCCTTCTCCTGCCCCGGCGTGGTGCTGCCCGGCCGTCCGGGCGCTGCTGGCGCCCTCTCTCCAGGTGGTGCAGGAAGTCCAGGCCAAGGGCCTGCTGAGGAGACCCCTGGATCTGATGCTGGTGGTGGGTCTGCTCCTGGCGACCGCGTTTAGCCTGTTCCGAGGCCTGGTAAGCACCGGCGACGACAGGCCGCGTGGCTCAGGGCGCTGGAGCGTCCACCCCAAGGACCTGGGCGGCACTCCCCTGCCCGACCCGCCCTTGCCCGGCCGGCCCTCCCCGTGGTCCAGTCCGGAAACACTGCCCCCCACCCCCCTGCCTGCCCGGCCCAGAGGCGCGTCCCTTCCCTGCTGCAGGGCGCTCGGAGGATAAGCCCGTGGGCTCCTCCCTTCAGCTGCTGACCTGAGGGAAAGTCTCTTGTGAAGGCGCGGCTGGACCCCGGGAAAGCCGGCCCGGTGCACCCGTGCTCGCCTGCTGTGTGGGGCCGGGGAGGCTGCCGGCCGGGGCTCCAGTCCACCCCACCTCACGATCCCTGGGGGGCAGCCAGAAGGCAGCATAGCGCCCGGCCCTGCTCCCCAGTGCCGCTGCCTCCTTTCCGGGCCTGCCTCCCGCCCCGGCCCCACGCGGCGTGGGGGCTGCAGGGGCGGCGTCCTCACCGCCGCTTCGCTCTGGCTTCAGGTTGCTCTGGACTGCCCCGCCGAGCTCTGCCGCGTCTACGCACAGTCCCAGGAGCCCTACCTGAGGGACCCTGCCGCCTACCCCAGGATCCAGGTCAGGGGCGACCCTGCGGGTCCGGGACTCTCCCTTGCGAGTGGGGAGGCGCGGCCCTGGGGGGCAGGTGCAAACGCCCTCGCGGCTGCGCTGCCCACGCAGATGCTGGCCCACCTGTTCTACTCCGTCCCCTTCTTCGTGTTCGCGCTGTACGGCCTGGCCGTCCCCGGGTGCTCGTGGCTGCCGGACCTGGCGCTGGTCCACGCGGGAGGGCTGGCCCAGGTACTGTGCGCACTGGCGGCTGGGAGGGCCCCTCCTCCTTGTGCAGTGTGCCCCGATCGCTCCTCCTGATTTCAGACTAACTGGAACTCACCCCCCCCCCCCAGCCCCGCTTCCAGTGGGGGAGCCGTAGCTAAGACTCTTCTGGGTCTCCTGCACCAGAAAATCTCCTGCTCCAGGCCCGCTGTTAAGTGCAGCAGAGCTGTCGAAACTGCTTTCCTCCCCCTCGTGCCTCTTCCTGGGGGTCGGGGATGTCTGGCCTCCGGTTGTGCATGTTCTCCCTGCATGCCCTTCCTCTGCCTCTGGACCCTCACGTGCTGACTGAGCCTCTCGCGCAGGTCCGAGCGGGAGGTGGGTCATGCAGGGGTGTGCAGCCTGAGGGAGCCCCCGGAGAGGCTATGCCGGCCAGGTTTCAGGATGGATGCCCAGGGATGCTGGGCCTGAGAGGGTCCTGCCCTACACTGTTAACTCGGATGCTTACTAGCCCAGGAGGCAGCCCCGCGGCTGGCACCGTGCCCCCCGCCTCAGTGACAGCTTGTGATAGGGGCACAAGAAACCCACAGATGATGAAGCCTAGCCCCCAGGCAACGCCTGGCTCGCAGGGGCGGGGCTGACAGGTGGGGCTGGGTCCCGTGTGCCCTGACCGTGCCCGTGCCGCCCGAAGCAGGCTGCGTCTAGACTGCGCTGTCTTAATTTTGCCCCACGCCCTTCTCAGGACCCCAGCGAGCCCCGCGTGGGACTGCAGGCTGTGAATCAGGGAAAAGTCGAGGTTTTGTTCGGGTTTCCCCGGCAAGTCTTGTCTCAAGCGTGGGCCCCAGATGGGTTTTTCTGCCAGGTTCAAGGTGGGCTCTGCCGCTCAGGACTGCCCAGGCCATGATGGCTGAGGCCGGGGACTGCCCAGTTCTGAGCCCCTGGAGCGCTGGGAACCCCAAAGCTCCATGAAGCTCCGTGCTCACCTGCTTGCCCCCGTTTTCAACGCAACAGGCTCAGTTTTCGCACATCGGCGCTTCTCTGCACGCCAGGACGGCCTACGTCTACAGGGTCCCCGAAGAGGCCAAGGTCCTTTTTCTAGTGGTTAACGTGGCGTACGGGGCCCTGCCTCAGCTCCTAGCCTTTCGGTGCCTCCACAGCCCAGAGTTCTTCATAAAAACGAAAGCAGATGAAAAGGCTGAATAAAATGCTATTTCTGCTCTTCCACTGTGGATCTCTGCCCGCGCTGCCCCGCCCGCCGGCCCCTGCACCTTGCACATGATGCACAGGGGCCCTGCACCCCACTCCCCCTTCCTGGGCCCCGCAGGCGCCCCCCCCCCCCCCGGCCCTTCCGTGCCGTGCGGGGAATTCTCTTTCTGAGGGAAAACTGAAGGCGAGAAACTCCGACTTCAGAGTCTCAACAACGTTGTTTACAGACGGGGGCTTGAAACCCCCTGGGACCAGGCCTGGTCCCGTTTGTCCACGTCACACGGCGGGAGGGCGCCGTCCGGGGCCCACACTGGGCAGCACGAGGCGAAGCTCTCCAGGCCGGCGGGAAAGGGCTGCGGCGGCCTCGGGCTGGTGCCTCCCTGCCAGCCTCCCGCGCGGGCCCTCAGAGCTTTACAAAACGTCACTTGAAAACTGTTTTCCCAGGGAAAGGAGGATTTAATGCTGTTCTAAAATTTGCTTTCACTAAATTTTTTGGTGAGTAAATAGCTTGAGGGATGGATGACTTACCAGTGTCCTTAATGAATTCTCTTTTATTGCTAACTGGAAAACTATTGTATTTCTGTGTATATTTTTCATAAAATTTTTTGGGCTTTCTCGAAGACAAATCTTATTAAATTTGCCACATCTTACTTTCAGAAAAAGTTGTACTCTTTATGCTTTTATTTAAAAAAACCTGTTACGTGTTTTAATTAAATGTCATCTACATCCTCTGCTTTAGTGTGCGATGAATTACATTTTATTAATTTTAAATAAATTAACATACACCAAATTTAAAAGTGCCTGTTTAGGAATAAGACCTGGACGGGCGTCCCGACTGTCCTTTAATGATAGAGAAAAACCGGTATGTGCTGAATGAGAGCGAGAAACTGAAGATAAAACCACCAATCAGTGCCCTGGAATAAATAAGTGCATTGGTGCTTCCATTCCCTGGGGCTGCCATTCCTGCCCCCACCACTCCCACCATCACCCCCACCGACACCTCCACCCCCGCCACCCCTGCCGACCCCTCCACCACCCCCACGTCCACCACCCCCACCTCCACCAACGGCCCAGGCTTCAGAGCGTCTCACATTTTCTCATTTCATTTATTAGCTCTTCGCTAAAAGAATATAGGGGTCAGTGTCGAGTATGTGAATTCGGGGTCTGTGAGCTGGCAAATATTCCCTCAGATGCGCAAGAAATCACGGGCCATTCTCCCTCCCCCAGATGTTTTCAAAAAGCTCCAAGACCAAAGAGTGCTTGAAAAAAGAGAGAAAAAGAAAACCCTCGCCTGCGCTTGATTCTACTGTCAACTTGGAGTGAACAAGTTTTGCTTTAATATATGAATTACATTGATACCTCACGTTACATGTATGAAGCCAAGTCACACTAACTGAGGCATTGACAGCCTCGAATCTTACTCCCGGTACACATTCCAATAAATTTATTCTGTAAAAACAATACATTTTTTTTGCTTTTGATTTTTTTTTTACAGTAAACTTTTCAACTACAAACCTTGAGTACGCGAAAGATGTTCCAAGGACGAGCATAACAGGATCGATAAAACCCAAACCGACTAGTAAATGTGTCCTCACGATATGAGCTGGCATAAAAATAAATAAAATTCTCTATTATCACAATAGCAACAATAATGTGCACATAGTAATGGGTGTGGATGAAGGTCAACTATTCTAATTCTAGTCCCAAAAGAAAACGGAGTTGGTTTTGGAAATCTGCATGTAAAAGTCAGTGCTTTGTCTGTTCCCAGGGCCGCTGCCAGCTCCAGCCTCAGGAGGTAAAGGTCACCTGGGGTGAGAGCTCGGAGGGGGCTGGCCCTGGGCACACCAAGGGTGGCCTTTGCGCTGGAGGAACACAGAAGGGGTCACTGACCTCACATAGAGAAACCGAGTCTGTGCGCGCGGCGACGCGAGCCTGGAGGAGTGTGCGCTAGCTTATGTGGGATAGGTATCTTACAACGAGGTGGACGTCACACATGGCCTCAGAACTGAAGGACAGCTTCCCTGGCGGGTCACACGCCAGCACTGTGTGTCTAGAACTGGCTCCGGTTCTGTCGGGGGAGGAGATCCCTTAAACGCTGGAGGTCGTTAAAAAATGCTGATTTCTATCTGAGTGTTTGGTGGTGGCGGCTAAAGGCAGGAGCGTCAGGGACAGAACGCCTTGGTTGAGAGGATCCTAGACACGGTTAAGTTTGTGCAAAAATCTGGATAATCCTTAGTGGTTCAGGGCAACTTCATGCAACCGAATAACATGAAATCAAATCAGTAACCTTAAAAAAAGACTAAAATGTCTTTTTTTTTTTTTTTGCCCAAACACAACAGAGAGGAATGTGAACATGTGCATACAAACTGGGGCTCTGCCGGTGACGACGGGACTGTGTGTTGTTCCTGTCAGATCCGAGGACGTCACGGCCGACACAGGAGCTTCCGTGGGTCTCTCCGCAGGCGGCGCTCGCGGCAGCGTTAGGTCTGCAGGAGGACACGGCGGTGGGCCCAGGGCCGCGGGGAGGACCACCCCGAACCCCGTGCCCCAGCACCCCCCAGCTGTGCCTCCGTCCCCCAGCTGCGCCCCAGACCCCGCGCCCTAGCCCCCCATCCCACGCCCCAGCTGCTTCCTGGTGACCCCTCCCCCATCTCCCCTGAACCTGCAACGCTCCCTCCCGCCCCCCTCCCGAGCACCCACAGGGCCCCCAGGAGAGAGCAGCAGCCACGAGGCGTCTCCTCAGCCCTCCCAGCGCCTCGGCCCTGCTCCAGGGGTGCCTGAGTCTCCCCCCGCCCGCCGCTCACCCCCTCGCCGCCCTTCTGCACGTCCGCAGCGGCGCTCCTCGTGTCGTTGCCGGCGTCGCCCCCCTCAGAGCCGCTCTTGTCCTCCTCCTTGCAGTCCTTGTCGTCTTCGTCCCCCGGAGACTTCCGGGACTGCTTAGAGGATTTCTGAGTGTTCAGACGGCAGAAGTCAGCGGTCAGTCAGCACCCGGAGGCCCGGGCCGTCACCGCCGCCGGCCCAGCCAGGCCTCTGGGCACCGGCCAGGAAGCCAGCACGGCCGCCCCGCTCAGCTCCTCCCAGCGGTGGCACAGTCCTGTGCCCGGGTCACCACTGGGGACACAGCATGTGATGCCACCGCCTGGGAGGGCCGCGAGGTCACCCCAGCGCTGGCCCCCTGGACAGCGGCAGAAACCGAGGCCCCGGGGAGCAAGGCCCCCCCCAGGAGCGAGGCCCTGGGGAGTGAGGGGAGCCGGACATGAGGGCGTGGGGTGTGTGGGGGCTCTGGCCACAGCACGGGGCTGGTGGGGCGCAGTGGTCCTGCCGAGGCTGGGCACGTGAGAACCTGGACACTGACTTGGGCTTTTAAATCAAGGGCAGTTACTTTAGGGCCCGAGACCAGTCGCGGGGACAACAGGCTCTTGCTCCTCTCCTTATCATCTTAGAGCTGAAGCCACAGGAGCCTCGGGAGGCAGGTCTGGCCACGCCGCTGTGCAAACCAGCGTGGAGACAGCAGGGCGGCTGCTCGCAGCCATGAGAAAGGCCCGTGCGGCCCTGGGGGGCATTTCTTGGGGAGTTTTAAGGATGGGTGAGCAGGAGGCACGCGGGAGCTAAGAAGTCACCTGCGGCCTCCCAGGAATGAGCTGGCACGTCGGGACCCCCTCCTGGCTGCGGAGGGGGTCTGCGTGGCCCCCCCTTCGCTGGGACACCCATGCCCCGAGGCCGGCTCACTGGGGCGCGGGGGGCGGGGGCTCAGGCCGGCGTGACAGCACAGCAAGGGGTCTGTGTCTCCCGGTGAATAGGCGTCAGGGTGGAAGCGCGGCCACCGCTTCTAGCCTGGCCTCCGGCAGCCGTCACCGTGCCCCCTTCTCCCCGGGACGCCCTCCGAGCACCGTGGGCACCCGAGTCTGTAAGCAGCGCCGCCCTGCAGACACAGGCGGGTTTGCTGAACGCTCGCAGGCGTGTCCGGCAGGGGCCTGGAGCCCAGCCCCCCGGGCTAGCCCCGGCCCGAGCTCTGAAAAGCTGGCGTCTTGCGTTCAGCCCCCAAGGGTGACGGTCCCGCGGTCCCGCAGCTCCCGCACTGTGCTTCTGAATCAGCGGTGTGAGAAGCCGAGACTGCGGCCCGTGAGCCCGTGTGCGCCGCTCGGAGCCTTCCGTGCGCTGCCCTCGCCCCTGGGGCCAAACCTAGACTCCTGCGGGCTCTGGCCTCTGCATCGGTGGCATCTGCTGCCCCCTCAGAACCAGGGTCAGCACCCGCGCTGGCCTGCTTTCTGTCGGGACACGCCGCCCCCAGCCCTGCCGCTGGCTCCTCCCGCACGGACTCGCCTCTTCCGGAGGGCCTGGCCACCGTCTGCGGAGGTGCCCGTCATGGCCCAGTGCGCCCCAACCACGCCACCCTGCTCGGTGCCCCCAGCCTGCTGGGCCGCGAACTCGCAGGGAGGGGCTGCCCCTGCTGGCTGGGCAGAGCCGGGGCTTCCTTTGAGCGGGAGACAAGAGGCCCAGTCCTGCCGGCAGGAGCGACCCTCGGGCGCCCGCACCCCTGTGCCTCTCACAGCACCCGGGCGGCCGCTCTCTGCCCAGCAGAAGGCCACGTCGGCGCTGGAGGGGCGCAGCAGATGTGCCCCCACCTGGGGCCGCCCGGCCCACCCCTCGCGCTGTGCTGGAGGCAGAGGCTCACAGACAGGGTGCTCTTATGTGCTGCATGAGGAGTCACAAGTAACCTCGGAGCAGCCTCGCGGGGACTCTAGAGGCTTGTGATGTGTGTGCATGTGCACACTCACATCATCACGCGTGCACACACAGGCACATGCAGCCACATGCACACGCGTGCACACACAGGCACACCCCCCCGCACGCACGGAGACAGCGTGTAGACACGCCCAGCCCTGCGGGTGGCCGGGGCGCCGCGCCTCACCTTGGAGGGGTACGGCTTTTTCCGCTTGGAGCCCGCCCGCTCGCTCTTGCGCTTGCCCTGGCCGTCCTCCTCCACGCGGCCGCCCTCGTCCTCGCTGCTGGCGTCCGCGGTATTCCCGCCCTCCCCCTCGGTCTCCGAAGAGCTCTGCTGCTGGATGGCCTGGGACACGAGAAGAGGCCAGCCAGGGACACCTCAGACGTGCAAGGCGCTGTCTGTCTCCGTTGGAAGGGTCAGCTCACGCGGAGAGCCTTGACCCCGTGCCTCTGCCCGACTCCCCACGGCCACCCGCCCAAGGTCCCCCAACCCGAGCCGCCCCCGCCCCCGCCCCACATTTGCTTCAAATGCTCCTGGAGCCGGAGGATGGCGACCCTGAGCGGGAGGAGGGTGACGGTGGCCACTGGCAGAAAGACCCGCAGGCGCACGATCACCGCGCAGGGCCAAGCTGGGGCGACCTACCTGGTACCCCGTGAACTTCACGCCGGGGTTGTTCTCTATTTCCCACAATCCTTCGTTAAATCCTTTCCGCTTGTTTGACTTTCCGAACTTGTCTTTGTACTCCTTGTAGGGGAAGAGGTCCTTGGGGCCGAGGAACGCCCTGTGGAGACAGCACAGCGCTGGCGCGGCCCCGGGGCACAGGCTGGACCCGCCAGTCAGCCCTGTCGGCCGCGGGTCTGCTGAGGTAGCCCCGTTCTTTTTCTTGTTTTAAAGTTGATTTTTCAGTCCACAAGTAGTTTTAAGGACGTCACCTCTGCCCGTGACGCCATCATCTTGACCAGCCTCACTGCGGCTCATCTGCCCTAGGAGCTTTGTGACACTCACAGCGACCATGTAAACACCGGCCTGAGAAAGCGATTTGCCTCTGTACACCCCACGGACATTCCCTCACCGCATGCACTTAAGAAAGAGTCATGTCCGTGTTCAACGAGGCGCCAAGCAAGAAGAAACACCGCACACAGCGAGGAAACAGGGTCTCACCAGCTCCCCCCAACTCCGGGGAGAAGCGGGTCAGAGCCAGCAGGGGCGACTCCCAGGGCCGTGGGGGGGCGGCTTTTCCTGAGTCCAGCCAGAGCAACAGCCTGGAGCAAAGAGGCCGGCTCTGCAGGGACCCCACGGCCCGGGGCGGGGGGTGGTGTCGGCAAGGTGCCCGGGCACTGCTCCAAGGGCGCCCGCAGGAACACCCAGAAAGCATTTCCTGAGAGCACCAAGCGCCACCAACAAACGGCTGGCTCTGTGCCCAGAGCAGGGACTGGCCCCGTGTGCCAATCCTGCCTCGCGCCACAGACGCTGCTGATGGTGCCGAGCCAGGCCCCACGGGTGGGGGAGGGGGCGGGACAAACGCTTGACCCAGAGGCCCCGCGCCCGCTGCGGGTGACGAGAGCCCCCGCTCTCCAGCCGCACCCCTCGGAGGAGGAAGAGAGGTCCCCGGCACGGGCACTGGGTTCATGCGACGGAAACAGAGCTGATTCCCGACACGGACTCAGCTGTCTCCCCTGCGAAGCCAAGAGGAGCACCCTGAGGGCCCCTGGTAGGTGTCAGCAGCAGAGAGCAGAGAGGGCCACGGCGCCAGGGGGTCAGACCAGAGTCATCGGACTGGAGTCACGCGCTGACTTACGTTTCATGGGTGCCGAAAAAGAAGATGGGGTACTTGTTGGCCGGAGGCTTCACGGCTCCCTCGGGGAGCTCGTCGATCTGTGAAAGAGAAACGCAGCCGTGAGACTGCCGGCCCCGCGGGCAGGCGACTCAGCCATGGGCTGGTGACTGGTGGCTACTTTCCAAAGAAAACCAGTTAGTCAAAATCCTGATCATCGTTTCCTTGACCCGTGTAAAGTGCCCTGAGGTCCATGTCACCCAGCGCGGGCAGCGACGTGTCATCGGCTGTAACCGCGCCAGCAACGTGCTTAAGGAAGAGACAAAATGACTCGGTTCCTTGGACCAACACAATCACTCCGAGGAATCTGTCCCGGCAAAGGCGCTCAAAAAAATAATGACAAGGGGGCCTCCCTGGTGGCGCAAGGGGTTAAGCACCACACTATGAAGCAGTCCGCAGTCTCTGCAGCACGAGTTCGATCCCCGGCTGGCCAGGGAGCTACCCACATGGCGCAGCAGACCTCTCCTGTCTCGCCCGCTGCTCCCCTCAGCAGTGTACTTCAGTCAATCTGCCTGTTCTGCTCCCTGCTTTGTCTCTGGTGAATCCTCTCACCCCCCCGCATCTCTGGCCTGTACCCCAGCTCTTGTATAAATAAATAAATAAATCTTTAAAAAAATGACAAGGTCAACAACCAAATCCCCAAACAAAGAGATGCGCTGGGGGGTGAACACTTTCACCCACTCACTTGCTCGCAGGGTGGGCCCCCAGGAGGATGCGCAGTGCGGGCAGGGGATAGGCTCAGGGAGACCTTGCTGCTTGCCTGACTGTGGACACCTGCCCAGCCCCGAAGCAGAGTCGCTTATTACGATGCACATTGGATTCTGTCCCTCTTTGTGTCTGACACGCGGTAGCCTCTGGTGGCTTGTTCTCACAGCCATGCTCCTGAGACCTTTTTACTTATTGATCTATTTTTAAAGATTTATTTATTTATGCATATAAGAACTGGGGTGCAGGCCAGAGGTGGGGGGGTGAGAGGATTCACCAGAGACAGAGTGGGGAGCAGAACAGGCAGACTGACGGAATACTGCTGAGGGGAGCAGCGGGGAGACAGAAGAGGCCTGCTGTGCCCTGTGGGTAGCTCCCTGGCTGGGGATCAAACTCATGCTGCAGTGGCTGGTGATAGCTTCATAGTGCCGTGCTTATTAACCCCTTCCGCCACCAGGAATGCCCCCCTGGAGCTTTTTAAACATGAAGATGCTTTATTCCTTCCCAGACTGGCGTGTCCTTAGGTCTAGCAGACAGACCTTCCCCTAGGCGAGCGTAGGCTCCTTAGGACAGTCCACAGTTACACAGACTCTACTCCTTCGAGTAGACCATTTCTCAAGAAATGGTCCTGGGCACCCAAATCTCCTCCCGTAGCCCCAAACCTTTGAGCTCCAGGCATGAAATTACAAACATCTGCAAACTCCTTCCACACATGGGTCCCACCAGCAGCTTGACCGAAGAAAGGCCCGAGCAGAAGGGCCGCAGCCACGGGTCAGAGGGGGCACAGGGCTGGTCTTCAGTCTCTGGAGAAACCGCAGCCGTGACTCACAGAGAGCAGCCTGGGTGACCCGGCGCTGACCACGCAGAGGCCCAGGGCACAGAGCAGAGGCCCTGGCGCCCCGAGCAAAGACAGGCTCGGGCCCGGAAGCCCGGAGCTGAGCTGCCCTCTTGGTGGTGGTGGTGGGGGGCGTCCTCCCCCGGGGCCTCGGCTGGTCGGCCTGCTTCTGCCTGGCCCTCCTGTGGGCACGCCCGGTCACTAAGGACGCCACGTGGGGCTCTTGCCGCACCCGCCCACCGGCCCCTGGCTCGCGTCCCGGATCCATGCCATCCCTGTCACGGAACTGAGCTCCCAAACCAAACCCCGCCATCGCACGCGGAGACCATCACAGCAGCCTTTTAAGACACCCCCTTGGCTCCCCACGCAGCCTCTAGGACGCACCCCCGGCGCTGCCCGGCAGACACAGGTCACAGCCAGCAGCGTCACTTTGAAGAGAACCGACCACACACGCGCCACTGTGGCAAAAAACGCTTCACGTGATGCTCTCCACGGAAGCCGCCGTCGAATGCTCAGGTCAGTCCTGTGAGGACAGCCGCGCTGCAGCGGACACGTCGGCGGAGATGGTCGGGCATGTATCTCCAGGGGACAGCAGAGGGCTCCGCGGACCCACGGCCGCGCGGTGACAGGCGTGAGCCGTGCTGACGGGGCCGCCAGGGCCTGTGCTTTCCCTGGCGAGAAACCCGACAGCGGAAGACTTAAAAAATGGCCGGGAGCTTCTCTTTCAAACAAAGACAGCTTTTGGCTAAAAGTGCCCTTGGCCTGCTGCAGGGGCCGCGGGATGGCCCGGGCCTGCTGGCCGAAGCCGTGGCTTGTTTGGCTCCCGCGGGGGTTCCGAGCAGGCACAGACGCTCCTGCCCGCGGGGTTGGCACCGCCCTTGCTGAGGAACATCCCCGCGGGGACGTGCGCTTCACGACAGCATGTGCGCGCTGCTCCCCCGTACCCCACGCCGCAGCAGACCACACCTGCATGGCCCCGGAAGTCTCCGCCGGCCCGACCTCCCTCCCCCACAGGCGACGCGGCTCCCGCCACACGCGCCGTCTGGCCTGCTAAAGCTCGAGACAAGGTGGCCACTGGCTCCCTGGGTTTCTGCAATGGACTCGCCTTCCTGCGCAGGACAGCAGGGTTTCCGCAGGGACGCCCGGGTGAGCTGGGCCCGCGGCAGGTGGGGCCCCTCGGCCGGGCCCCGTCCCATTCTCTGCCGCCCTGCCTGGCTCCCTCTGTCGGGCCCCGTCTCTCTGCAGGGACCGAGGCCCACGGCCAGGGCAGGCCTCCGAGGAAGGAGCAGGACGAAGGCTGACAGCGAGGTCAGGGTGAGCTTGTCAGCGAGCGGCGCCCCAGCTCTGCAGGTGCCCTGGGGTGCTCAGGCTGCCCGCCAGGCTCACCGAGTGGTCGTGAACCCTGTGGGCGTCAGCTCTGGCTGACAAGAGGGAACCGGGGTGGGGGAGGCCCAAGTGGGCTGCAGGTCAGGCTGGAATTAGGGGAAGACACGTCGTGGGTCTCAGCCTACTCCGGGGCTCGGCTGGGAAGCCCTGACACTGCAGCACCTGGAGCGGGCAGGCCCCGAGCCCTGGTGCTGGCCACTCTCAGAGTCCTGAGGCAAATGCTGACATGGCCTGAGGCTAGGGTAGCGGGGTGGTGCCCACGGGAAAGGTCTGTTCCAGGGGACTGGGTGAAAGACGGATGTGGGGGAGCTCTCACAGGAGAGCACTGTGGTGTCTTCCATCCCATTCCAGAGGGCGCCTCTGTGGCTGCGGGTGGACATGCACCCCGAGGAGTTGGACCACTGCTGCGTGTCCAGCTGCAGGTGCGCTGACCCGGCTCCAGGTCTCCAGAGGGGCGGTGCGTGTGGCGCCTGGCCCTGCTGCGGTGGCCCGAGGTGAGGCCCTTCTGGCTTCCAGCCTCGAGCCCGCTTCCGCAGCCTCCAAACAGTCCGGGCATCTGACCCCCCGAGGAGCCCTCTGCACTTCACCCGGGGTGAGTCCCGCTCAGTGACACCGACCCCAAAATGTTACGGGAAGCAGAAGATAAGGTACCCAGGAAACGCCTGGTAAACAGCACAGTGTAAGGCCAGAAATGAATCTAAGAATAATTAAGAACCACATTTCACTCTAGTAAACACCCCCCGTTCAATCTGAGAACCTCCTCCTGCCCTTCGTTTCCAGATTCGCCTCTGCCGAGAATTCCTTCCAGTTTGTTAAGGTCTCTTAAAAGCAACATCTTAATCATTTTTTAAAGGGAACAAAATCCTGCAGACGCCCAGCTGTCATAAAACGTTATCATATGTTCTGAAATATGCAGCTATAATAACAGTATCTGAGCCGCACACCAGAAAACCAGGATGAATTTATACATGAAGGAGACGTAAAACGACACCAATACAATCAAAATTAACACAATTAACTCAACGCCACTGTTTTTCTCTCAAGAAGCGTGCGGGGTCCTCCTGGGTGGGCGCCCCGCATGCCCTTCCCAGGGCCACGGCCGGCCCCCACCCCCAGGCCTGGCTCCTCAGTGGGCAACCAACATTCCGCAAGGCTGGGCCCGCCGGAGGGGAGGGGGGCGAGGATGGGAAGGGACGGGACTTGGGGCCCCTCCCGGCAGTCACCCTGCCTGCCTCCCAGGACCCCACCCATGAGGCCGCCCTGACGTCCCCGGGCGACCCCTCAGATGGGGAGACGCGCGTCCTCTCGTTGGGGACCGGCCCCCTGGGGTGGAGAGCGCTGGGTTGGCCTCGACCCTGAATTTGCAGCAGCCGAGGGATGGCTGGAGGGAGCTGGGCCTGAGGCAGGTGGGAGACTCCTCTAGAGAATGGCAGCTGCGGCCTATGAGGAGCTGCTGGGTGGCAGAGAGCTGGAGGGGCCTAGTTGCTCCCATCGCAGGACACAGGCGAGCCAGAGGGAGGCGGCTGCAGCCCGTCCAGGGTGTGCTGACTGGGGCGTCCCGAGCCCCGTGGTGCCCTGCAACGGCCGCCGTCCCCGGCGCAGAGACAGAGAAAGGAGACCTGCCTTCTCCTCCGCCCCCCGTGTGAGACTGGACGCCCTGGGCTCAGGGGAGCCCAGGCCGGGTGGAGCAGCGCCCATGGGCAGAATCCTAACCCTAACCTGGGACTTGCAGGAGGGAACGTCAGGGCCCCACTCACACGGCCAGCCAGCGCCACAGCCAGAGCTGCGGGGAGCCGAGCGCGCAGGAGCCCCGGCCAGGGAAGAGGCCAGGCCGCGGCTTCCCGTGCAGCAGCGACGGAGCCCCGGGAAAGGCTGAGGGCCCGGGCCTGAGTGAACCGGCCAGAGGAACCAAGAGCGTGGACATCTCACTCTGCGCCGCTCCTCAAGTGACGCCCTGACACCACACAGCTGGGCCTCCACAAACAGGCCCGTCGCCTGGCAGCTTCCCGTCAAGCCAGAGAGACCGGAAGTGCCAAGGACCGGGCTCAGGGCTGCAGCACTTACACTAACAGAGGACGCAAAACACTGTCTCTAGTTGTAATCACGGTTTTCAAACTGTTGAGGGAAGCGCGAGGAACTTGACCCAGCACCTGACACGGCAGCTGCGGGGCAGCGTCCAGGCCCCCGAGCTGTTGAGGACGAGGTGGCCTCTGCACGCTCACCCTTTACCCCATGAGACGCCTGAGGACGAGGTCGCGGACGCCAGCAACGGGGCAGCGTGGAGGGCACCAAGACCAGCAGCGCTAACAGACAAGATGGAGGCAGGGACCAGACCTGAAAAGAAGCCGAAGGAGGCGCGAGTGTAAATGAAGCTTCCAGAACCATCACCGTGGACAGAAGAGGCTGCGTGTGGGACCACAGCCTTTGAGGAAGGAGTGTTCTCTTGCAGACTGAGAGTGTGGAGCTGGACCATTCCTCCCGCCTCATGCACAGCGCATGCCACGCCAGGCACAACTCGCACATGCACAGCACAGATCCCACATGTGAGGTCTGTTTCAAGGTGACACACCCACAAAGCCATCCCAGCACAAGAGAAGGAGGCCCGGTCTCAGCTAGGCCCTGAGGCCCTCCCGACCACACACTGGCCACCAATCCTGCTCTGTCCAGAGCATCACATGACGGGCACAGGAGGCCCCTGTCAGGGCTCTCGCCCTACATTTCTGAGATTCACCCCGCTTTTGTGGATGTCAGCAGTGCGCCCTTTTCACCACTGAGTGGTACTCCAGGCCCAAGCACGTGTGTATGTGGCCTCCCGGGCAGGACACCCTGGCTGACCTCTGTGCTCTGCTTTGACGGACAAAGCTGCTATGTGTGGGCACCTGGTCCAGGTCTTCCAGGAAACACAAGCTCATCGTTGGGGTGCCCAGGCCATGCTGCTGAGCCACAAGCGGGCATTTCTTTCGCTCCACGCAGAGCAGCTCAGGCTGAAGGATTTTATCAATGACAGCCAGCATCTGAGGGTCCTCACGTCAAGTTTTAGAATTAAAAATGTTCTTCAGTTTAAACACAAGCGTTTTTAGACACTTTGCGTTCTTGACTGTCTTTATGATTTTGGGGGGCAGGGCTAAGAAACCTTGGGGGCTCACATCTTGGGGGACACAGAAGATGAATTTGAAGGGTGAGAAGAAAGCAGGAACGCTGCTGTTCCGTTCCTTACCCTTTCACTTAAGAAGCAGACCTTGCTGATGTCTGACACGTGGGTTGAGGCTGAGCCCTTTCGCGGTGGCTGCTCCCTCTCTGGGGGCTGTGACCTGCAGTGTCGTGCTGCCGGGTCCAGAGGGCCACGGCTGGCCCTGCCAGGCACCCCGACTGGTGACCAAGCAAGTGCCCCCAAGACCTGTGACCAGTGAGCAAACGCCAGCAGACCGCCTGGCCGGTAGCTCATTCTAGAAAGTTTCTGAAGATGAAAACTGTGACTATCTGGTCAGATTTCACTAGAATCAGGCAAAAATGTTCCCTAAATGAATACTTTTAAAGTATGGACTTAACGTATCACAGTTGATGTTTTGCCATTAAGAATTTTTAAAAACAAAATTTTATGTCACGTTTGCCTTTTAGTTTACTTTTACATTCATTCTGTTACGTGTGTACAAAGCACACTTCTCTAGGATTTTACAGCACATTTGCTCGTAGTGGGGGTGTGGGCGGACGTGCTCCCCAGCAGGGCCTCGAGACCCATTGCAAGTGTCGCTCTTTCTTGTCCTCAAGGACTCCGGAGCCTCTAGTTTTTCTTCTAGTTTTTTGAGCTGATGCAATAACCCAGCAGAAGCAGCCAGCAGCTCTTACCACTAGCAGGGCTGGGGGTGGGGGGCGCAGAGTCCTGGGGGGTGTGAGGGCCGTGGGCGACGGCTGGGCCTCGTCCTGGGTGTGGACTGCACGAGGGCGGAGGTCACACACACCCGGGGCTACACGTGAGGTCTAGTCACACTTGACCGCAAAGGGGGTGAATGGATGCACAGAAACCCCAGGCTCCAGTGGGGGACGCGCCGGAGCCGAGGCTCAGTCCTTGTCTATTTGAAATTCTTCACGATAAAATGTTGGGAAAATTAACCAATTTGTCCAAGAGTTAAAAATTAAAAACAGTGCAGGGCTACAGAGAAGGAGTTAGAAATTCAAAAGGAGAGAAGGGGGGAGCAGCCGAGCTCCATCGGCGCTAAGTCTGGGGGGAAGGAGGAGAAGCTCCGCTAGGGACAGTCCACAGACACTCAGGAAGATCGCAGAAGAGCCCGAGGCTGGGGAGGGAGGCCAAGGCCCAGGCCCACCGCCCCTGGCCAGCCGCGGGGCCTCGCGCCACCCCTCTCCAGCAGGGAAGGGGTTCTCCACCCGTCAGGGCCCTCTGAGAGGCCCCACTGCCCGCCTGAAGGCCCCCTTCTCCCTCCTCCTGCCTGGGGTCCAGGGCCACAGAACCCGATCCCTTCCCATCAAGTGGGACCAACATCTGGTCTTTTCCCAGTCGGCGTTTTGTGTGGACACGCGGCAGCCAGGTGTGACGCGGGGCCCACGTCCAGGACTAGGGTAAAAACAAGGGTAGACACATGGCGGTCAGCGCAGAGCCGAACACCAGGCCCCGCACACCAGGCCCCAGACCTGGCCGCTCCTGGGGGCCGAAGGGGTGGCTGCGGGGCGGTGAGGGTGAGGTGTGTGCCCGGCAAGGAAGCCCTTTCCTGGGGCCCTGGATTCCTTTCCCTCGTCTTCTGTGTCTCCTCCAAGCACCTAACATACTTCATTTCCGCATTTTGTTATTATGTTGCCTTGGAGTGGAATTCAAAGTCTAGGGGTTCACTGCAAAATCAGATGCCCAGCCAGGACCCTGTCCAGCCAGGACCCTGTCCAGCGCGTGGCTGCACAGGCCGCCAAGCTGTGCCAGGATCATGCACAGTTTCCCGTCCGTGTCCGTGATTCTCAGCAGGTGTATGTCAAGGGGAGGCCAACGCGGGCCGCGTGCCACGAGGAAGCTGCCGCCGGCCTGGACAGTCTCGAATTCACCTCTGACCTGCGGCCCCAGCGCCCCGGCCTTGCGTGCTCAGTCCCAGCCGCCAAGGACCCCCAAGGCCCCCTAAGGCCGCCTGAGGCCCCGCGAGCCCGTGCGCCGAGGCCCGGTGCAGACCGGCCGGTCTCCCGGGGACGCCCGAGGCGGGCAGAAAAGTTGCCCAGCCGGGTGGGGCCCGCGCAAGGGTTCCCCCAGATCTGCGGGCGCGGGGAGCGGGCGGCCGGGCCTCCGGCTGCAGGACGGGAGCTCCCGCCCGCCCCGGCCCCGGCCCCGGCTCCTCCGAGCGCCCGCGGGAGCAGCGTCCAGGGCCGGAGCAGCGTCCAGGGCCGGAGCAGCGTCCAGGGCCGCGGCCGCCCGGGCCGCCCATGATGTCACTTCCTCTCCCGCGGGGATCCCGGGCCCGGCGGCGCCCGCCCTGCCCGCCGGGGCGCCCGGGCCTTGCCTGGGCCTGAGCCGCCCGCCGCGCCGCGCCGGGACAAAAGGCGCTCGAGGCCCGGCCCGGCCCTGCCCGCCGCCGCCCGCGCGCCATGGTGGCCCGGGGGGGCCGGGGGCTCAACAAGTCCCTCGCCGGCCGCGCCCGGGGGCGGAGGCCCAGGCGGAGGCTCGGGCGGGCGCCCAGCTCCTGCCCAGCGCGCGCCCCGCGCAGCCCGGCCCGGCCCCGCCGGCCGCTGGGCCCCCAGGCCGCTCGGCCCGCAGGAGCCGCCCCCCCAGGCCCCGCGCCCCGGCCCCGGCCCCGCGCCCCGCGCCCCGGCCCCTGCGCCCCGGCCCCGCGCCCCGGCCCCGCGCCCCGCCCCGCCCCGGCCCCTCGGCCCGGCCCCTGCGCCCGGGCACCGGCCCGCCGGCCTCAGGGCGCCCCGGCCCCGCGCCCCGCCCCGCGCCTCCGCGCCTCCGGCCGCTGGCCCGGCCCGCGCCCCCCACCCCGGCCCGCGGCCCTGGAGGCGGCGGGCGGCGCGGGCCGCGCCATCATGGAGGGGCGGCGCGGCCACTCACCCGGGCCGGCCAGTGCGGGTAGCCCTTCATCTTGGCGAAGACCAGGTCGCCCGCCTTGTACTCGCGGGGCCGCGGGCGCGCCATGCCGCCCGGCCGGCCGGACGCGAGCCGGAGCCGCGGGCCTGGACCGGCGCTGCTCGACGCGGGGCGCGGGCGGCGGTGGGCGGGGGGCGGGGGGCGCGGCCGGCCCGCCCCGGCCGGCCGCGGGGAGGGGGCGCTCGGCTCGCCCCGCGCGGGGTCCGCGCGCGCTCTCGGGGCGCCGCCGGCCGCAGGCCCCGCCGCTGTGGGCGGTCCCGGCGCGGGCCTCGCGCCTCGCGACTCCTCGCGGCGGCGCCGCAACCACCGCGGGCGCGCCCCGCCCGGCCCGGCCCCCGCAGCCGCGCCGGCCCGCGGGGGCGCCCCTCGCCGCGCCCCTTTGTTCTCGGCCCGCGGCGCCGCGGCCCAGCCAATCGCCTCCGGCCGCCCCGACCCCGCGCGCCGGCCCCGGCGGGACTCGAACTCGGGCCGCGGGCCGTGACCTCCGCGCCGCCGCCGCCCCGCTGGCCCTCGGCCCCGCGGCCTGGACGGCGGCCGCTCGGGCCCGGGACCGCGGCGTGGGGAGCCGCCCGCTCGGGCCCGGGGTGCCCGGGGCGCCCGCCGTCCCAGGCCGCGGAGGAGAGGCCGGCCGGGCCCGGAGGCCTTTGCGCGCGGCCCTCGGCCCGCCCGGGCCAGTTCTGCGGCCGGAGCCCCGTCCCCCGAGCTCCCTGTGCCGCAGCTGCCCGTCTCGCCGAAGCCGCCTTCCTCTTGCCCTGTAGCACGTGCGTGTGCATGGGTGTGCAGGCGTGCACGATGGTGTGGCAGAGCATGGACGCGTGGGTGTGGATGGCGCGGGCGGCGTGTGTGCATGCGTGTGCACGTGTGTGCACGTGTGCGTGGCCTGCGTGCTGTGCCAGCGTGTGCTTGGCTGGGCTCTTGTTCCCTGGTGCAGGCTGCCGGCGCCGGGCTGCGGGGCTTGGACTCCCTCTCACCGCACTGTGAACGGGCATCACCCACCTCCTGAGGCCACCGGCGTCTCTGATCTTCTTTCTCAGCTTCTTCCGTCTCCGCAGCAGGCTGCAGGCCCCTCATGCTCCGTCTCGCCACAGAAGACTGGCCCGGGTCCTTGCTGCGGCTGTCACGGCCCCTTTGGGCAGCTACAATGTGCCCCAGACGGGTGATGTACAAGCCACGGCGTAACCTTCTCAACAGCTGAACCCCGTGGCTGGAGGCGTGTGGGGCCGTTCTGCCTGGAGAGGCCCTGCTTCCTGGACACCGAGGACAGGGTTTGCAGTGTCCTTGGCGTGGGGGTTGGCGGGACTGCACCCTGCGACCTAGTGGCGCCCGAGGCCCTCTCGGAATCCCTGGGTCTTAGGATTTAACCTGAACACAGACATTGGCCCCTGGCCGTCTCCCAGAGTGTCTCCGGCTGCCAGGCCCACCGCAGTGTCCGTGTGTCCTGCTTGCAAGCCGCACGGTGGGCTGTGTGTCCTCTGCCAAACCCAGAGCCAGGGCCACGCTGCCGGCTGGCCTCCTGTAGGCATGGGTCGGGCCGAGAGAGAGGGCAAGAGGGGCAGGTTGGGAGCCGTGGGGGGCCTCAAGCAGGGCACGGGTTTAGACCGGTCACTCCTCGGGTGGAGTGGATTTGAGGGGAGTTTGGAGCCAGGTGCTCAGCAGCGGGCTCTCCAGGAGGGAGCTGGCATGGCCGAGACTCACTGACTCCCCGGCACAAGAGGGTGGGAAGGAGGAAGATCAAAAACCATCCCCTGGTTTCCAGCCCAGCCTCCGGGTTAGTTTTGCGTAGCCCACTTAGAGGGGAGCTGTGAGGCCCTGGGCGTGCGGGAGGTTCCTGGGCCGGGGAGAGTGAAGAGAGGAGGGCGGCGTGGAGCCCGGCCAAGGGCCAGGCGGGCCACAGGTGGCGACGGGAGCCAAAGCAGGAGGGAAGGCCTTTCTGCGGAGGCCACGGCCCCTAAACGGCCCGGAGCGAGCCAGGAGCCCGCCCTCCGCCTGGCCACGAGAAGCACAGGGACCGCTGTTAACCCGAGCAGCAGAGCCTATTGCCGAGGTGGCTGCAAGCCCAGGGAGCATCCGAGGGACACTGGGCCGGGGCGCGTGGCGGGTCTGGTCTCTGGGACAGAACGGTCACATCGAAGGGCGACCTCCTGATGGAGCTTCTGGTCGGGTGGCTTCGCCCTGAGGGCCTGCTGTGCTGTGCTGGGCGCGCCCCCTCCCCGGCGCCCTGCGATGAGGACAGGCCAGTGCCTGTGGGATAGGTTTACTGGCTCCAGGGTCGTTCCTGGGCGGAGGCCGGCTCCCCGCAGGCAGCTGACTTGAGGTGCACCCAGCCTCAGGCCTGTGCCGGAGGCCGCCCCACTGGCCTGCTGTCGTGCCAGGCCCAGGATGCCTTCCAGCAGGTGCACGCCACGCGGGGGCAGCTCCACGCAGCATGCCCGGAAAGGGCCCAGAGCAGCGGCCTGAGCCGGGAGAGCGGCGACGGTGGCGGCAGGAAGTGAACGGCCGAGGGGGTCAGCCCAAGAGCAGGAAGGGAGGGGTTTCCTGTGTGGTCATTTGACTTAAACATCGGGGACATTTGAATGGGAATGAGAGGCGCCTGGCTGGTCGCCGGCCACTGGAGGCCTTGCTTTCAGGTGTGCCGGGGAGCCGGCCCCTCCTGCTCTCCTGCTGAGTGGGAGCTGCCCTCGGGCGCCCTGTGTGCTGGTCGGGAGGGACCTCGAGTCCAGGGGAGATGCCCTCCGCTCTGCAGCAGGTGGGGCCTGCCTGCGGCTCTCAGACGGGCAGATGGCCCTGAGGACCCCAGGACGGCTCTGCGCAGATAGCCAGTGGATGATAGTAACCCCCAGACTCCACTGGGTCCGCGAAAGAGTCTGATGTATTTTAGTTTATTCAACAGGCCCAGGAGCTGGTGGATTTGCTGTGTCAAATCTACACATTGTTCTTACCTCTGAAGTGGAAGGAACTCCGCTCCCGGGGTGGGGGGGGCTCTCGCTCCCTTGACTGCGTTTGGCTTCGCACCCCCGCCCCTCCCTGCCCCCAACTCCCTGGCCTCTGGGACCCCCACTCACACACCCACACATTCCATTGATCTTGTCCTGTTGTCACCTTCCCATCGTGCCTTGACCCCTTCCCAATAAAACTGCACCCGCCTTCAATCCTGTCCCCCAGACGCGCCCTCTCGTGGGAACCCGGCCACACTTTCTGTGCGCGCTGGTCCGGTGACCGCGTCTGTGCTGCCGGGGGGGGGGGGGGGGGGGGGGGGGGGGGGGACACGCCATTCCGCAGCCACCACTCTCGCTCGCCCGCCATCGCCATCCGTCAGCCCGCCAAGGCGCGGGCCGGAGCGTGGAAGCCGGAGCCGGGCCGCCTGGACGGCGCTGTGCGAGCCCCCAGGCTGGAGCGCCCAACTCCAGGCCTCCGCAGGGCCGCCCCGGGAGAAGGCTGGGGGCGCGGGGGCGGGGGGGGGGGATGCTCGGCTGGCGCTTGGAGGGGCGTTACCAAGGCAGCACCTGCGCGCCCCTCCTGGGCACGAGCAAGCAGGTGAAGGACCGCAGATGCCCGCGGGCTGGAGGGGGACGGCTGCGGGGAGAGTGGGGCCCGCAGAGTCCGAGGCTGTGAGGGGGAAGAAGGGAGGATCACCCCGGCAGTCCCCAGCTTTCCCGGTCTCCCTGGTTGAGGTGCCGGGCACGTGGGTGGGGCCACCTTGGTTGTCAGCCCCTGGGTGTGGCAGCGCCGGGTCGCAAAATCGGGCAAGGGAGCGGTGGCGGCTGTTCTAAGCCCCCAAACTTTGGGGTGGGCTGCTGTGTCGCAGCAGCTAACTGACGCGGGGTTCAGTAGCAGATCAGATACCGCTAGAAAACAGTGATCTGGAAGACGGGACAGAAGGAAAAGTACTCAGGCTGCAGCCCAGGGAGGGGAAGGGAAGAAACGCCAGCCCCGCGCTCCCGGAGGCCAGCGCGCGCCTCTCTCTGTGAGACGCGGGGACAAGGCGAAGACCCGCCTGGACGACGATGGCGACGGTGAGGGAAGAGGGACCTGAAACAGGGCGGACCGCGAATTTTCTAAAACTCCTGAAAGCTGTCAAGCCGCAGAGTGAACTGATTTGAATGTCAATCATGATCAGAGAAGCTCACGCCCCGAGCATTGCAGCAGAATGACTGACGCCCACGGAGCCGAGGCAAAGGCCCACGTTATCTGGCCAGGTGCACAAGAAGGCTGCCGGGCAGCTGACTTCCCAACAGAAAGAAACTCGTTGGCACCCCAAATTCCAAACTAAGCAAACCGTCTTTCCGAAAGGAGACAGGACGTGCCAGGCACACGGAGCCGGGAGCTCAGCGGGCAGAGAGCTCCGGGGCAGGCGCTCCGGGCGCAGGAAGGGACAAAGAGCAGCGGGAAACCACCGCGAGTGGGTGTGACTGTGCTGGCTGTGTGGGGTCAGGTCGTGATGAATTATTTGGGTTATAGTTATGGAGAAATAAAAATTCACCAAAAGTGAGACTTACTAAGTGGAGCTGAAAGATGGAGCATCCTCAGGTAACACGGAGCACGACAGAAGAGTCAACATGCGGCACTTGAACAGGTGGCCGGTGCAGGTCAGCTCTGGGATAACAACGAAGACGAAAATAAAAGGACGCTCAGCTCGTGGCGGACAACAAACAAGTAACTGACACGTAACCCTAACAGGCGGGAGCAGAGCGAGCAGAGACCAGTGGATTCATGTGAGCTGTGTGGTCACCTGGCGGGGGAGAGCCAGGCGCATGGTGATCGCTTTAAAGGAAAAACAAGCAAATATTCCAACTACAATGAAGTCAGTCTGGCTTGGGAAGAGGGTGACCCTTCCAGGTATACGACACACCTTGAATGAAGGAGATTGAATGGTGACAGCAATGGTTTTCCATTGCAAATACCAACAGACTACGGCCTCACTAACATCAGATGAAAGAGACTTCCAGGCACAAAGCATTACTATAGGTCGGAGGCTCAGCCAAGAGCAACTTTGCGCCCCCGTCCCCTTGCAGTAGACCCTTGGAAACGTCTAGAGTTGTGGATGGTTGGGAACGTGGGTGGGCTGCTAGTGGATAGAGAACAGGGCCACTCTGGAGGCCGACAGTGTGCAAGACACCACCCCACCCCACCCCGTAAATAATTATTCTGCCCAAAATATCAGCATTGCCTCAGATGACAAATGGGCTACAGGACCTCCCTGGTGGCGCAGGGTAGTAGTAAGTCTCAGCACTATCAAGCTGTCCACAGCCACTGCAGCACGAGTTCCATCCCGGCCACATGGCGCAGCAGACCTCTCCTGTCTCCCTGCTGCTCCCCTCAGCAGTGTACTTCAGTGGATCCACCTGTTCTGCTCCCCACTCTGTCTCTGGGGAATCCTCTCACCCCCTCCACCTCTGTCCTGCACCCCAGCTGTTTTATGCATAAATAAATAAAAAGAAATCTTCAAAAAAAAAAAAAAGAGGCTATAGAGGTGACAAAAAAATAAAAGGGTCCATTGACCAGAAACACATAAAATGTTTAATTTGTAATTTGTATCTACTAACAACATAACCTCTTTCTCTCTCTATAGATATGTACCTGTGCGTATCTGTGTTTATATATGTAAAGGTGAGAAATGCATCCACAGTTGAGGTGAGCGATGTCAGCACAGTTCTGCTGAGAACTAACAGAACAAGTGGGCAAAAGCGTCAGTGGGAGCACAGTCGATCTGAGTGATGGAGAGCACCACTTGATCTGAATGACAGATTTGTTCCCAGTATCTGTACGATACATATCATTTTCATTTCTAGGTGTTTATTTTATTTTTTAAATTTTTATTTTAATTTCTGGGGCGACGCGCTTCTGTTAGGGGCACACGCCCCGCGCACCCTCCTCTGGATGCCGTCCCCAATCCCTCTGGTAACCAGCAAGAACATCCATCATTTTCAAACACACATGGAACATTTACAGAAATTATCTATGTCCCGGCTTCCAGAGTTAGTCCCAGTAGCCTCCAAATGATTAAGATTAAGTCTGGTGTAGTCTCTGACCAGAGCGAAATTAACCCAGAAATCAACAATACAGAGAAAAGTAGAAAAATCCTAAATGTTTGGAAGTTAACAGTATTTTTCTTTTTTCTTTTTTTTTCTTTTATTATTTATTTATTTATTTATTTTTATTAGATAATAAATTTTATTGTTATATTCCCCATACAATTGCAGCCCCCCCCATTCTGACCCCAATCCCTCCCCTCCCGCCCCCGCCCTCCTAAAAGTGTCTCTGGTTCATAGTTTTTTGTTGATTTTGATTTTCACTTTCTTATAGTTATTCATTTTCCTGGTCCCTTATTTAAGTTTTCTAGATTCCTGCTATGAGGGAGACCATCCGGTATTTTTCTTTTTCTTTTTGGCTTATTTCTCTGAGCATGATCCCTTCCAGCGCCATCCATGTTGCTGCAAATGGCATGTGTTTATCTTTTTTGAATGCTGAGTAATATTCCATGGTATATATGTACCACATCTTCTTGATCCAGTCATCTATTTTTGGGCATTTGGGTTGTTTCCAAAGCTTAGCTATTGTAAACAGTGCTGCTGTAAACATAGGGGTGCAGGTGCTCTTTGGAATGGATGTTTCTGTGTCCTCTGGGTAAATACCTAGGAGTGGAATTGCTGGATCATATGGAAGCTCTATGTTTAGTAGGTCCAGAAATCTCCACACAGCTCTCCACAGTGGTTGGACCAGTTTGCACTCCCACCAACAGTGCAGAAGAGTTCCTTTTTCTCCACACCCTCGCCAACATTTGCTAGTTTTTTTAATATGTGCCATTCTCACTGGTGTAAGATGGTATCTCATTGTAGTTTTGATTTGCATTTCCCTGATGACAAGTGATGTTGAACATTTTTTCATATGCCTGTTGGCCATTTGCATTTCCTCTTCAGAGAAGTTTCTTTTTAGCTCTTCTGCCCATTTTTTGACTGGATTATTTTCTTTGTTGTTGTTGAGTCTCATCAGCGCTTTGCAGGTTTTTGTGATCCGTCCTTTATCATTCGTGTTGTGTGCAAAAATGTTCTCCCAGTTGGTGGGGTTTCTCTTTGTTTTTGTTATTGTCTCTTTTGCTGTGCAGAAGCTCTTTAATTTGATGTAGTCCCAGCTGTTTATCTTCGCCTTCACTATCACTGCTTTGGGTGATGTGTCTGTAAAGATGTCTTTGATGTGCAAATCACGTAGTGTTTCGCCTATATTTCCTTCTATATATTTTTGGTTTCAGGTCTTATGTCTAGTTCTTTAATCCATTTTGAGTTGATTTTTGTGTATGGTGTGAGGTAGTGGTCAAGCTTCATTCTTTTGCATGTAGCGACCCAGTTTTCCCAGCACCATTTATTGAACAAACGTTCTTTGCTCCAATGCATAGTCTTTGCTCCTTTGTCAAAGATTAGTTGACCATAAATCTGTGGGTTTATTTCTGGATTTTCTATTCGATTCCATTGGCCTGTATGTCTGTTCTTGTTCCAATACCATGCAGTTTTGATGATTATGGCTTTGTAGTATAGTTTGAAGTCTGGGAGTGTGATGCCTCCATTCCCTTCTTTTTTTTTCAGGAGAGCTTTGGCTATTCGGGGTTTTTTGTGATTCCATATGAATTTCATCAATAATTGTTCTATTTCTTTGAAGAATGACATTGAAATTTTGATTGGAATAACATTGAATCTGTATATTGCTTTTGGAAGGATGGCCATTTTAATAATGTTTATTCTTCCAATCCATGAGCAGGGGATGTCTCTCCATTTCTTTGTGTCTTCTTCTATTTCTTTTAACAGTGTTTTATAGTTTTCTTTGTATAGGTCCTTTACCTCTTTTGTTAGATTTATTCCCAAATATTTGATTTTTTTTTGTTTCAATAACAAAAGGGATGGTTTTTTTGATTTCTTCTTCTTCAGATTTATTGTTTGTGTATAGGAAGGCTACCAACGTTTGCGTGTTGATTTTGTATCCTGCCACTTTACTGAACTGATTGATGAGTTGAATTAGCTTTTCTGTGGAGTTTTTGGGGTTCTCTATGTATAATATCATATCGTCTGCAAATAGTGATAGTTTGACTTCTTCTTTTCCTATTTGGATTCCTTGGATGTCTTTCTCTTGTCTTATTGCCCTGGCTAGGACTTCCAGTATTATATTGAAAAGCAGTGGTGAGAGTGGACATCCTTGTCTTGTTCCAGATCTTAATGGAATTGCTTTCAGCTTTTCACCATTGAGAATGATACTGGCTGTTGGCTTGTCATAGATGGCCTTTATGATGTTAAGGTATGTTCCTTGTATCCCAAGAATTTCAAGGGCTTTTATCATGAATGGGTGTTGCACTTTGTCGAAAGCTTTCTCAGCATCTATTGATATTATCATATGGTTTTTATATTTCTTTTTGTTGATGTGTTGGATAACGTTGATTGATTTTCGGATGTTAAACCATCCTTGTGTCCCTGGAATGAATCCTACTTGGACGTGGTGAATTATCTTATGGATACATTGTTGGATTCTGATGGCTAAAATTTTATTGAGGATTTTTGCATCAGTGTTCATTAGGGAGATTGGCCTGTAGTTTTCCTTTTTTGTGTTGTCCTTGTTCGGTTTTGGTATTAGTGTAATGTTGGCTTCATAGAACGTGTTTGGTATTGTCCCTTCCTTCTCAATTTTTTGGAAGAGTTTGTGAAGGATAGGCACTAATTCGTCTCTGAATGTTTGGTAGAATTCATTTGTAAATCCATCAGGTCCTGGGCTTTTGTTTTTGGGGAGGTTTTTGATTACCATTTCAATTTCGCTAATTGTAATTGGTCTGTTTAGGTGTTCTATTTCTTCTTTATCTAGCTTTGGGTGATTGTAGAGTTGTAGGAATTTGTCCATCTCCTCTAGATTGTTGAACTTGTTTCCATATAACTGTTCATAGTAGTTACTGATTATTCTTTTGATTTCTGCTGTGTCCGTTGTGATTTCTCCTCTTTCATTGATGATCCTGTTTATTTGTGCTTTCTCCCTTTTTTCCTTTGTGAGCCTGGCTAGGGGTTTGTCTATTTTATTGATTTTTTCAAAGAACCAGCTCTTGGTTTCATTGATCTTTTGGATTGTTTTTTTAGTTTCAATTTCATTTATTTCTGCTTTGGTTTTTATTATTTCTTTTCTTCTACTGGTTTTGGGGTTTTTTTGTTGTTCTTTTTCTAGATCTTTGAGCTTCGAGATTAGGTTGTTTCTTTGAGTTCTTTCTTGTTTCTTGATGTGAGCTTCTATTGCTATATATTTTCCTCTTATTACTGCTTTTGCTGCATCCCATACATTTAGGATATTGGTGTCCTCCTTGTCATTCAATTCAAAAAATTTTTTAATTTCTTCTTTGATCTTCTCATTAGTCCAGTGGTCTTCCAGTAGTGTGGTTTTTAATCTCCATGAGGTAGGAAAGATCCTTGCCTTCTTTTTATGGTTTATTTCTAGTTTGATGCCTTCATGGTCAGAAAAGATGGTTGATATGATTTCAATCTTGGTGTATCTGTTGATGTTTGTCTTGTGCCCCAGTATGTGATCGATCCTGGAGAATGATCCGTGTGCGCTTGAGAAAAATGTGTACTCCGTTTTTTTGGGGTTTAGTGTTCTATAGATGTCTGTTAAGCCCAATTGCTCTAGGTCCTTATTTAGAGCTTTGGTTTCTTTACTTATTTTTTGTCTTGTTGATCTATCCATTGTTGATAGTGGTGTGTTGAAGTCTCCCACTACGTATGTATTTTCTCTGATGTCTGTTTTCAGAGAGGACAACAGTTGTCTGATATATTTTGGTGCTCCTTCGTTTGGTGAGTATATGTTAATGAGTGTTATTTCTTCTTGAAGTATTGTCCCCTTGATCATAATGTAGTGACCATTGGGGTCTCTTTTTATCTTTTTGAGTTTGAAATCTGTTTTATCTGATATAAGTATAGCTGTTCCTGCTTTCTTTTTTGGTCCATTTGCTTGTAGGATTGTTTTCCATCCTTTAACTTTGAGCCTATTTTTATCTTTTGTAGCTAAATGTGTTTCCTGGAGACAGCAAAAGGTTGGGTTTTGTTTCTTAATCCAGGCTGCAACTCTGTGTCTTTTTATTGAAGAGTTTAGTCCATTTACATTTAGAGTTAATATTGATATGTTAACATCTGTATTTGCCATTGTGTTTGTCTTTCCTTTGATTTTATTTATTTATTATTTTAATAACTTTTTTTTTTGGCCTTCTTTCATTGTTATTCGTCCCTCTGAGGTTCTGGCTTTAGGACTCCTTGTAGTATTTTTTGGAGTGGGGGTTTAGTTGCAATGAAATTCCGGAGTTTCTGTTTGTCTGGGAAGGTCCATATTCTTTCTTCAAAGAGGAAGGAGAGCTTTGCGGGATAGAGTATTCTTGGTTGGCATCTGTTTTCTTGGAGTCTGTTGACTATGTCCCTCCACTCTCTCCTTGCCTGTAGTGTTTCTTCGGAGAAGTCTGATGTCAGCCTGATTGGCTTTCCTTTGAATGTTATCTGTTTCTTCCCTCTTGCCAGCTTCATTATTTTTTCCTTGTCTTGGATTCTTGGGAGCTTTACTATTATGTGTCTTGCTGTATTTTTCCTTTCATCGTGGAAGTTTGGTGTTCTTCTTGCTTCTTGTATATCAATTTTCAGCTCCTTCTTCACATTTGGTAAGTTCTCTTCAATTATCTCTTTGAATATTTTCTCTGTTCCTACTTCTCTTTCCTCTCCTTCTGGTATTCCTATAACTCTTATATTTCCTTTCCTCGTGGAGTCAGATAGTTCCCGAAGTCTTTCTTCATTCTTTTTCCTTCGTACTTCTCTTTCCTTTTCTGTTTTGGTTCTTTTTATTTCTGTGTCTTCAAGAGTACTTATTCGTTCTTCCATTTCATCAATTCTGCTTTCATTGCTTTTCCCAGAATTCTTTAGTTCTTCCATTAATTCTTTGATCTCCTGCATTTCTTTTACTTCCCTCTTTAGGGACTCAATTTCATTTTTTTTTTATAGAGGCATGCTTTATTTATTTGTTTGCTGGTTTGTTTGTTTGTTTTGTTTATACATGCACTGGGTACAGTCAGAAGCGCGGGAGGGTGAGAGAATTCACCAGAGCCAGAGCGGGGAGCAGAGCAGGCAGAAGGACCGAAGTACACTGCTGAGGGGAGCAGCGGGCAGCAGGAGAGGTCTGCACGCCATGTGGGACCCTCCTCCGGTGGCCGGGGAGCAGCCGGGGATCGAACAGGCGCCGCAGAGGCCGCGGGCAGCTTCGCAACCCAGCGCTCAATCGCTGTGCCACCGGGAGGCCCCGGGACTCAATTTCATTCTTCTGATCGTTGATTATTTTTCCCTTATCATTGTTTTCCTTTATGACTTCTGTCAGTTTTTTAATCACGGCAATTTTAAATTCTCTTTCTGGAAGGCTCAGAAGTTCTTCCAAGTTACTGTCGTTGCAATCTGGGGGCTGGTTTTCTTTTTGTGGTGTGCTTTTTCTCTGGAGAGTTGCTAGGTTGCGTGTGGTTCTTCTCCTCCCTACTGTCTGTTTTCTAATTTGCCGTATGCGTTGGGACACTGTGTTGTTGGGACTGGCCGGCATCTTGGGTGGGCTTCTCTGCTCCCCTCTGGTTCCTCCAAGAGTCATCTGTCAGTTTCAAGCAGTCTTTACTGGAGAAAGGTCCCTGTTCTAAAATGCCGATGTGGGGACACACTCCCCTGTGCGCCTGGTCTGCCCCGGCGGTGGGTTCCTGCTCCCCCTCTGGGCTTGGACTGCAGGCCAGAGGGGGTCTGGCATGGGCGAACTTCCCCCGCTCACCTCTGGCTCCTGAGGAAGCCTTCTGCAGGTAGTCTTTACTGAAGAAATGTCCCTGTTCTATAATGGTGATGTGGGACACACTCCCTGTGCGTCCGGTCTCAGGCACACTCTTCTGCGCGCCTGGTCTGCCCCGGCTGTGGGTGCTCGCTCTCCCTGTGGGCTCAGACTACTTGTTCGGAAGGGGCCCGGTGTGGGCTAACTCCCCAGCTGGCCACTAGCTCCTTCAGGAGCCTGTGCTGGGGTCAAGTCGCTAGGTGGTGCCAGAGATCTCTCCTAGAGCCCTTGGGGAGCTGATTTTCCACCCCGTGGGACAGGGAGCAGAGCGGGGATGGTAGGGTACACCTCAACGGCTTTGGGGTGCTGTGTCTGCCTTGTGCCCCACCGTCGTGGGGAACCCACGCCCCTAATTTCGTGCCCCGGGTCTCAGTTCCAAAGCCCTCAGTTCCAGGACGCGGGCTGTAGTCCAGATCAGTGGCGCGGGAATGGCGCCTTTTGAATCCCGCTCCCCTGCCTGGGCGCCTGGTTCCTGCTCACTCAGGGAGGGCCTCCGCGTGTCTCCCCGCAAGCCTAGGTCGCAGGCGCGGGGACCTGGGCAGCTGAGATCCGATCCGGATCCGCGTTTGCTTTTCAACCGCACTGCTTTTCAGCGCGATCGGCGCCGCTTTTCCGCGCAATCCCGATCCGCGTCTGCTTTTCCAGTGCGCCGCTTTCCGCGCAAGCTTACCTGGCGGCCCGGGGCTGTGTGCTGGTGCTGGCCTCCTCCTGGGGGCGGGGTCTCTCTTTAATGGCGCCTGGAGCTCACCTCCGCAGCGGATCCTGCAGGGTTCTCCACAGCTCCCGTTAACAGTATTTTTCTTGACTAGTTTTAAATAACACTTGAGGGCCTCCCCCGGTGGCGCAGCGGTTGAGCGCTGGGCTGCGAAGCTGCCCGCAGCCTTTGTAGCATCAGTTCGATCCCCAGGCGCCAGGTGAGGGTCCCGCACGGCGCAGACCTTTCCTGCCGCCCGCTGCTCCCCTCAGCAGTGTACTTGGGTCCTTCTGCCTGCTCTGCTCCCCGCTCTGGCTCTGGTGAATTCTCTCACTGTCCCTCGCTTCTGACTATACCCAGTGCTTGTATAAATAAATAAACAAACAAATAAATAAACAAATCTTTAAAATAAATAAATAAATAACCCCTGAGTCAAGGAAGAAATCACAATGGAAATCAAAATACATTTTGAACTGAAAATGCTGGAAACACAACGTATCTCAGCTTGTTAGATGAAGTGAAAGCTGTTTAGAGTCTGAAACGTGTTACCGTTAGGGACAAAAGGCTTAAGAGCACAGAACTATGAATTCGCCACAAGAAATTAGAAAAAGAATGGGAAGGTGGATCCCCAAAAGCAGGGAAGAAATAATACAGAACAGAAATTAATAAACTACAAAAATGAGTCATGGGGAGGCTCAGTGAGCATTAACAGCCGGATTCCAGTGGATCCAGGAATGGTGTCGTCCAAGTGGCCCATATAAAAAAAAAAATCAACTGCATTTCTTTATTATAGCAATAAAAATTAGAAAATCATATTTTAGAAACATTACCATTTGTAATAACATAAAAAAACAACCATCTAAGAGTAAATCTAATGAAAGATTTGTAAGAACTTTACACAGAAAATCAAAAAGCATCCCATAAGGGAAATTAAAGGGGGCATCAATGAGTGGAGAGGCGTGCCATCTTCAGCCTGGAAAACTTAATCTTATAAATGCATAATTCCTCCCCAATCTGATTTTTGGTTCCAATTACTGAATTAAAATCCCCCATTTTTTTTTTAATATGGAAACTGACAAGCTGATTCTAAAGCATCTGAACTGCAAAGAGGCAAAACTAGCCAGACAACATGCAAGAGGACTTTCACCCTGCAGATATCAGTAATTATCAGGATACAGAGTTTAAACCAGCATGGCCTCAGCATGAAGATAGATAAACAGGTGAGATAAAATTGCAAGAGCAGAAACCAGCCAGGTGTAGGTGGAAATTTAACTTATGACCAAGAGGGCACTTTGGGAAAATTCCTGTTTTTTAAGTCATGTTTGGTCAATAAGATATTCAAGACACTCCCCCCAAATCTTGCCTTTTACCTCATCATATATACACAAATCAATTCCAGGTGTGTTGTGGTTTTTAAATGTGAAAAGTATAATAAATTTATTTTATTATTTTTAAAAAAAATTTTATTTATTTATTTATTTATTTATTTTTATTTATCTATACAAGCACTGGGCACAGTCAGAAGCGCGGGAGGGCGCGAGGATCCCCCAGAGCCAGAGCGGGGAGCAGAGCAGGCAGAAGGACCGAAGGACACTGCTGAGGGGAGCAGCGGGCGGCAGGAGAGGTCTGCGCGCCACGTGGGACCCTCCTCCGGTAGCCAGGGAGCAGCCGGGGATTGAACTGGCGCCGCATTGGCCGCGGGCAGCTTCGCAACCCAGCGCTCAACCGCTGCACCTCTGGGGAGGCCCAGAAAAGTACAATAAATTTAGACCTTGGGGGAAGGCAAAACCTTCTCAATAGGATAACCCACCACCCCCAAAACCCTGAATAACCATAAAGGATTGACTGCAGTGCACCAAAATGACAAACCTAGTCTCAGGGCATGAAAAGACAAACCGCAGGGCGTGAGAAGAACTTGCAAGGCGGGTGAAGGAGGACATACCCAGAAGACACAAAACTTCCCCACAAACAAGACAGCAGCAACTCGAAAGAAAGATGGTTAGAAACTCGAACAGGCTGATTGATGGATCCAAAAGAGGCAAATGAAAAGGTCCCCAAACATTAGTTTCAGGGTTAGTGCCCCTGTATTCCTGCTAGGACAGGCTGGAACTGAAGGCACTAGCGGCACCGAGGTTGGTGAGGATGTGGAGGGGGGCCTGGAACGCCCCAGGGAGAAGGGTGAAGGGCAGGGCCAGCCGCCCTGGGGTGCTCTCCCTTTGGCGAGCCACATGAGCGCTTGGGCCAGGTTGTTTTTTTTTTTTTTTCATAGAGGCATGTTTTATTTATTTGTTTGTTTGTTTTGTTTATACAAGCACTGGGTACAGTCAGAAGCACGGGAGGGTGAGAGAATTCACCAGAGCCAGAGCGGGGAGCAGAGCAGGCAGAAGGACGGAAGTACACTGCTGAGGGGAGCAGCGGGCGGCAGGAGAGGTCTGCGCGCCATGGGGGACCCTCCTCTGGTGGCCGGGGAACTGCCGGGGATCGAACCCGCGCCACAGAGGCTGCGGGCAGCTTCGCAACCCAGCGCTCAACTCCTGCGCCACCGGGGAGGCCCCGGACCAGGTCTTCATGCCTGTCAGAACTGGATGCTGCCCACCGTCTGTGAACACCAGGCGGAGCAGCCCCGTTGTGGACCCTCGGGACAGAGGTGAAGGGACAGCAGCCGTGGGCGAGAACATGGCTTCATCCAAAGTGTGGAGCCCAGGGGCCTCCCCCGGGTCACGCAGGGGTTTGAGCACCGCGCTGTGAAGTTGTCCGCAGCCTCTGCAGCCGGGGTTTGATCCTGGCTGGCTGGCGAGAATCCCACATGGCACGGCAGACCTCTCCTGACTCACCCGCTGCTCCCCTCAGCAGTGTACTTCGTCAGTCTGCCTGTTCTGCTCCCCGCTCTGTCTCTGGTGAGTCCTCTGGCACCTTCCTCTGGCCTGTGCCCCAGCTCTTGTATAAATAAATAAATCTTTAAAAAAAAAAAAAAAGTGTGGAGCTGAGCACAGGACACCACACGGGAGGGGAAGACGCTGATTCCCCCATGTTTACCTCAGGGCAGGCTGCAGGCAGTGTTTGCCTGCAGGGAGGACAGTGGAGCACGCCAGGGAGGGCTGGGTGCGGGTTCTGGCGTCTTCTGCTCCTCGGCCCTGGGCTGTTTGTGCCGGGGCTCACTGGGCTGCTCTTAGGCGGTGAGTTCTTGCGCCCAGCCCGGTGCTGCGCCTCTGCAGTTGCCACGCTTGAGTAAGGTTTATTTCAAAACCAGAACGAACATTGGGTCTCTGGGTCGTGCCTCAGGAAGTCTGAAGTCAACCCCCTGGAGTGCTCACCTTGAACAGATCTGACAGGATGCAGGGGACGTCTTTCAAGGGGAATCGGTGTCGATGAAGATCCTGGCCGCACAGGCCAAGAGGGAAACCCCACGTCTACCGCGCACCACTGGAGAGTTCCCGGGGTTCACAGAGTGAAGGCTTTTCCCTCCTCCCTCAACCCCCACCGGTGCCCACCGGGAGGGCGGTCCAGTGCTGGACTGGTGTTCTCGGGCTGAGGGCGCCGGACACAGCGGGGGAGCCAGGGGCCCCTGCAGGTCCAAGCGCCTGGCCTCGGGCACTAGGTGGGCTTTTGGGGCACGGAGGCCTCAGCCCAGGTCCCGTGGGGGGCCTTGGGCCCCGGAGGGAGAGTTGCTGGTGGGTCCAGAGCCTCGTGCGGGTGTTGGCCTCCCAGCGGGGTCGTCTGATAAGCTCCTTTCTGGTGAAGATGGTGGAATGTGACACCGACAGTCAGACCCATGGCACAGTGACCCCGACGTTGGCCCCTCGGGCCCATGTGTCAGGAGGGGTGCGGACGCCGGAATGGACATTTTTCATGCGTGGGACTGGACATGAACTAACGCACTTAAAACCAACCATTTTACTCGTGAACAGCACATCCTTGCCGGTGAGTCCACATTTCGAATACTCTTCTCCATAAAAATTTAAAAGCCCAATTAAAAAGCAGCAAGGGATGAGAACACGTTTCCCCAAGGAAGGCTCAAATTGCCAGCGGGCACCGAGAGGGGCTGGACATCACCCCTCACCGGGGACTCGTGGTGAGGACGCGGGACAGCCGGGGCTTGTTGGCTTCGCGAGCCGCGGTCGCTTCTCAGGGAGTTGCAACAAGGCACCGACTGGCTCCCTAAGGTGGGGTTTGGCAGGAGCCCCTGACTTAGGCTGGCACCTGCATGGGTGGGGAGCCGTGCAGTGACCCAGAGGAGCCTGGCCTCGCCGTTCTCCCTCTCCCCCTCCCCAACGGCTGGGCATAGCGGGAGAAAGCGTGCCAGGGCCTCAGAGACCACCACCTGCTTCTCGAGAAGCCCCTTTCGCTCTGCAGCGGCAGACCCTACAGCCAGACCCTAAACCCTGTGGGTGGAGCCCCGCGACCAACAGGGCTGGCTGCCCTCTCAGTCCTCACAGCCTCCCTGGTCTGTGAGGCCCTGGACGCCTGGACCGGCACCTGCCAGTACTGGCCGCATCACAGGAAGGCGGCCTCGGAGCATCATCGGGTGTGGGGCCTGGGCCCAGGGCCCCACCCCATCCTCTGCCAGCGCAGGGGCCGTGCCTGTTCCAGGCCAGGGACTCAGGGAGCACCCCCACCCGTGCCGCCGCCATGATGGCCAGCAGGGGGCGCCATTCACCAGCAGTCGGACAAGGCTGGGAGCAGGAGGCACCTTTGGGAGATGCCCTCTTTGCAGAGTCCCCAGCGCTCTGCACCAGGGCAGTGTACGGGCGGGCGAGCCGGTGACTCAGATTTCCCAGGGTGTTGCTGCAGGAGCCCCGCGTCCACCACAGGCACCCTGCTGTTTGCTGAAGCCACCTTGCTGGAGTCTGCTGAGGGTCTGGGCATCCCCACTGCCCGGGGTGCCGAGGCAGGAAGGGTCGGCACAACACGATGACCCCAAACACACCACCCCAGTGAGAGGCTGCCAGGCGACCCCACTCCATGAAGTGCCCAGAGCCAGTTGGTCCGCGGTGGCAGGAGGACGGCCAGGCGGGCCCAGCGGGTGCCCTGCGGGTGCGGGGCATACTGGGCGTGCTCCCTGCTGCAAGCGTGTGTTTCTGAAACAGCCTGAGCCAGAGAGAGGCGGCGCTCCCAGGACCCTGACAGCAGATGCCACTGACAGGGCTAAAGTGGTCGGCAAAGCGTCGCACGCTCGTTACTTCCGTAAAAACCCCGGTGGCCCATAAACTTTCCTGACAGGGGGTCGATTTTCAGAAACCAGGCGTGGCCCGGGTGTGAGCCTCTGAGAAGGCTTGCGAGGGGGTCCCTGAGCCTGAGCCTGCGGGTGACCAGCAGGCAGCCAAGAGCCCTCAGACTGGAGAGCCGAGCTGACCCTTGCCCAGCAGCCCTCCGATTTCTAGTGTGGGTCCCCGCACCTCAGCCCGGTGGTTGGTGGGGTGTCAAAGTGGGGTCTGAACACATCAGGCTGTGGTCATTCCAGGTCATACCCAATGGGCCCTTGCTGGTGGGGGGGACTCCAGGGAAGACCTGGGTCGTGGTGAGGAGGGAGGGGGTGGATGTGCCCTGGGTGTGGCTACTGCGGTCGGTGGCCCCTGGGCCTACACTTGGTGAGGAGAGAGGCCCGGGCTGTGTGAGGACAGAACTGCTAGAAGGGTCAGGACCTGGTGAGCGTGACCACTAGGACGTGTGGGATTGGCGCCCTCAGGCCAGCGGGAAAGCCAGCAGGTGGGCTGCCAGTGCGGGGGGGGGGGGGGGGGAAGCAGGGGCCCGATGAGGTAGACCTGGGCTGCGCCTCGCAGGGCCTGCCCAGCCTCCTGGGGCTGCCCCATTCTTGGGTGCTCTCCCCACCGCCCCACTCCTCGCCTCCACCTGGGGCTGAGCCTGCCTAGTGTGCTGGTGCCCCAGCACAGCCCCAACCCCCCCCCCCCCACTATTCTCTGTGGGGGCGTAGCTCTTCAGTTGGCAGCATCTGGGGCCCAGACTCCTGCACCCCCTACTGGCAGCTGTTGATAAAGAAACACGTGGACCAGTTGCTTCTCCCATTGAACAGAAACACCTTTCCGGGGACTACACGTTGATCTTCTGTCTCCTGGACCTCAGCGTCACTTCCTTTAGAATTTTGTGGGCTCCCGTGCACAGCCACGGAGAACACACAACAGGCCCCTCAACTCCCAGGCGAGGTGGCTTTTCTGGCTGCAGGTCCATGTGCAGCGTCCAGTGGCTAGTTTAAGCCACGGGCAGGGGGTGTCGGGAAGGGTGACAAGCAAGAGGCACTGACCTAAGGAGGTCAGTGCTTGAGGGGCTTGAGGGGGTCAGCAGAGGGGGTCCTCCCTCCTCCCTGAGGCCCGAGCTGGCTGTCCACCAGGTGAGGTGGCACGGGCACCGGTGTACATACGGACAAGCTGCTGGCGAGGGGGCGCCGAGCAGCTGATGGGCTGCCCCCAGATTCTCCCGAGAGCTGCTGTGGGGCGCTGTGGGGGGCTGTGGGCCAGAGAGGGCTGGGCGTGGACGTGACGGGACAGATGGGACGCCCTTCCTCCAAGCACAACCCAACTGAGCAGGGCTGGCTGGAGAGAGGGGACCCCACTTTTACCTGCGCAGTGAAAGAGTAAAACAAGAGGTGAAGCGTAAGATAAATTTCTAAGGCCGAAGAGGCTTTGGTCTCCGCTGCGTCTACTTCCAGCTTCAGTTATGAGATTTGCCTTTGACAGCACGTGGGTTTAAAAACGGTCTAGTGTTTTCTGCCCAAAACAGGCCTCCGGGCCTCCCTGGTGAGGCGGCCTCCCCCTTGCCGTGGGCCTCGAGGCGGCGCCGGCCCTGCGCGGGGCAGGGCTTCCGGGGGCTCTTCCCGCTGCCCCTGGGCTTCTGCTCCGTGCCCGTGCCCTGGCCCCGCGCCTCCTCCGTGCACCCCACAAGCTGGTTTCACACACGTTTGGCTATTCAAAGGCTGGCTATGTTTTATTAAATCATTGAAAACTCATGTGCAGACAAATTTTTCCACTCTGGGGAAACCAGAGACTGGGGAGCCGGTGGCCTAGAGATGCCGCTCCCAGCGCTTCTGCAGAGCGTTGAAATCATCAGGAACGGTCGCGGCTCTCGCCGCATGGCCGGGGGGGGGGGGGGGGGGGGCGGCTTCCCTCCCTCCCTGCTCTCTGGGAAGGAGCCTGCTGTCGCTCAACCCACGCGGGCGGCCGGAGGGCGGCAGGGGCTGGGGGTGGGTGGGTGGGGGGGCTGGTCCCAGCACTGGCTGCGAGAGCCCGGGGACCCGAGACTTCCAGGCGGCGCCCATCATCCGGGCCGGCCGGCGTCCTGCCCGCCGCAGCAAGCGTGGGGCGCCCGGGCTGTCTCGCGGAAGGTGGTAAGTAGAGACGCTCGGCGCTCAGGACCCAGCTTCCTCTTGGCGCGGAAGCCGAGAGCATCAGGCCGCGGCTTCCTAGCGGTGCCAGCTGGGGACCCGGGACCCCGAGACCCAGGCCCGACAGAAGCGCCCCTTTGAGCACCAGCTGCACCGTGAACGCGGTCCTGCCAGAGCTGGGGTCACGGGGTGGCGGGGCAGACGCGGGCGCGCCCAGGAGCACCCAAACAAACACAAATTAAATATTATCAAATGTTAAATTAAATGGAAGAACCTATTTTCAAGAGCAAGGGATCACTGCTTCCTGAATTCGTGTCACAGGCCAAGGCTCGGTCTCTGGGGACACCCAAGTTCCTGTGAGTTAAGAGGCACCCTGCTCCCCCTCGGGACTCCCTGAAGGAAGCAATGAGGCCCCAGTGGGGACCCAGAAATGCCCTTCACCGCTCCAAGCGCAGGCAGAGCCCCAAAGACATCTTCGGCCTGGGATGCGGCTGGGGAAGCAGGGCTGAGAACGGCAGACGTCGGCTCCAGCCGCGACGGCCGCTTGACCTTTCGCTCTGCAGGCCCATGGCCAGACCCGTGGGTGCGGCCTGACGGGGTGTGCAGGCCCCAGCTCTCCCAGGGAATGTGTAAACAAACCTGGGGAACAGCCTTCCTGCCAGTTTTCCTTTTGTCAGTGAGAAACCTCTTGGGCACAGAGAAGTAACAGGCGGGGCTGCTCGTCCGCCTCCCACAGGCTTCACCCTGCTGTGGACCAGGGGCCAGCCCCGCATTGCCCCAGTCTGGAGCAGAGTCAGAAGCCTTTTTTTTGGACGACCGTATTCCCGAGGCCTGGCGGCGGCCGCCACACCTGGGCCTCCGGTCGTCACTGGGGGGGCCTCGGTGAGGAGGCCAGGCTTCTGTGCAGGTTGGGGTTCTGGCTGTGTCTGTTGCGACTGCGCACCGACGCGAACGCGGTTTCGCAGCCCGGGACTCGGCACTTGTGCAGCTGGCGCAGGTGCGCGGTCTTGTGGTGCGCCCGCAGGGCCCCCTGGCTGCTGTAGCTCCTCCGGCAGAGCTGGCAGGTGGTGGGTGGCCCGGCCGGCAGGCTCGTGAGGTTCGGGTCGGCCTTGGCCATCAGGACACAGAGGGGGTGCTCGTCCTCCCCGGGGGCCGGGCTGGGCCCTCCGCAGGGCCCGTCGCTGTCCTCCAGGAGCACCCTGCCTTCCTCGCTCGCCCCGTCGGAGTCCCAGGACGAGCGGCTGCTGCCCTCTGACTTCACGCTGGAAGCGGCGCTCAGGTCCAGGACGGCGCCCTCGCTGGCCGGCCGGGACGCGTAGCCCTCCAGGTCCGCACTGCGGACCGGGGCCAGGGGGCAGCCCAGGCCGCCCATCCGGCTGGCTCCCTGGAAGATGACCGAGGTCTGGGGGGCTGGCTGCGCGAGAGCCGCGCCCGGGTAGGCTGCTGCGGCCGCGTCCTTCTGCAGGTAGGCGGCCGGGAAGTGGCCTCTGCTGCTCTCCAGCGCCTCCTGGCTCAGCACGTTCGGGTGGAGGTTGAGGTTGGAGATGTGTCTACGGGAGTGAGGAGATGGTTAGCAACGTGGGCTGCGGCAACGTCCTCCCACTGCACGAAGACACGGGCTAGAGGCCGGGAGGGGCACAAGGCGCCTGACTCCAGCTTCCCACCAGACCCGCCCGCCCCCGGGGAGGAGCCACCACAGGGAGCGCAGGCAGGGCTGGGGTACCGAGCTCCCCTCAGTCCCGCGGCCAAGGCCAACGACAGGTACCAGGTGCGGCTGGAATCCGGCCAGGGGGGTGTCGAGCCTGCTTGAGGGTCCCCAGAAGGGCCCCGGGAGAGAGGCTCAAGCTACAAGGAACTAGGCGCCAGGACAGGTGCCTCCCGGCTGCACAGAGGCCCCTGGCCCCGCGGCCCGGCTGGCGTCACACAGCGCGGTGATCGTGGGCGGCAGAGAGGAGAGAGATCGGCCTTGACGGCTCACGTTTGTCTTTCTAATGTGCCCGCTGAAGACCTCAGCTCCCGGGGCGCGCCCCACGCCGGAGCGTCTGCAAACACGGCCTGGCTCTGGGCGCGGGCGCCTGCTGAGCTCAGCCCCCACCTGCAGCGTTGCCGTCTGTCCCAGACAGGGTTTGCCAACGCAGCGACCGAGCCCGCCGTGCCCGCCCAGACACCTCCCCGTGGCGGGCAAAGGTGCCCATTATGCCGCCGCCTGCGCCTCACATGTGTCATTTGGACGTAATTTGTCAGTTCACAGTCGGCCTTGCTCAGGCCCACGCTCACGCCTCCCTAGGGAAACAGCCCTTTCCCCGGGGCCACCTTCCAGGCGCCCCGAGGCTGCAAACAGGGAAACCACCCCCCAGCAGGCAGGACACGTGCCAGGGCCAGCGCGGGAAAAACGCCCTCACCAGGTAGCGGAGAACCAACTGGATTTCCTCTTCTGAATCCACAAGACAAACGGGCCTGGTGGAATGATGGTCCCTATCATGTAGAGAATTTGCTAAAATTTTACACAAAGTGTCTCCACGGCCCCCGCACATCTGTCCTGCCCCGGCAAGCTGCTCCTGCTCGCCCCGCTCTGGTGCTGGTGTAAGAGGGGGCCCGGGAAAAGGGGAGGCTCCAGGTTCCCCGCCACAAAGGAGGAGGGTGGTGTGATAAATACTAAATCTTGCAGGGTTAATTGCTAATACAGCAAATATTGACAGAGATAAAAATCCAAGTGCACAAAAGCTCTTGAGGGTCCCAAGGTTTTAAGACTTTGTAAGGGGACTGGGAGACTGAAATGTTCGGGAAGTGCCACTTTGGACAGACCCCTTCTTCCAGGAAGCCCTCCCAAACCACTTGAAGAGTCTGGTTCGATGCCCTCTGTGCGCCCACAGAGGTGGCATGTCACCCACGGGAGCAGCCACCACCGTCAGCTGCGATTCGCTGCTTGAGGGCCTGCTCCGCGCTGGCTCTGGGGAAGGTGGCGTAGCGGTGCGCTCCCCGCCAAGTAACAGCTATCCTCACAGCAACACGGAGCTCAGCTCCGACTCCAGAAGCAGTGGGAGACCCAGACCGCCGCAGCACAACTTAAGTCAGATTCTACATGAGGCAAGTCCGAGACTGCACGGCTGGTGCCTTCCATCAGCACGCGCCACGCGTTCCGTGTGCGCACGGGGCGGTGCTGGCAGAGGAGGCTTGCAGCCACAAACAGGCCAGGAAGGGAAATATTAAAAACATAAAAAATAAATACGAAATGAAGAAGTATCCTGGACTGGACCTGCTGGCCGGAGAGCACCATAAGCACCGAGGCTCCTCCGCTGGCGAGCTGGTTCCTGGCCCTGATGTCACCGGCGTCATGAACAGACCCTCCCCTTGCAGGACAATGGAGAAGGCTGGCTTGCTAGTTGGGGTGTCCTGGTGTGGGGCTTACCACCCCACCACAGAGGGGGGAATTTTAGCTAATAGCCGCTGTGTGCGGCTCTCGGCGCGCACCCCACCCAGGCGGGTGTGAAGGCTGGGCATTTCGCCCTGTGACAGATCGGGCCCACGACCTGCGGCAGGGTGGTGTGGGCACTGCTTCCAGTCATGTGCGTTTGAGCCGCTGGAGCGCTTTGACGCTGTTGGCCACTCGTCATATCACGTTCACTGGCAAGCCGGGCCCTTCCTCACACCCGCCGGTGCACCAGCTCATCTCCTCCTGGCTGGGGATGAGCCGACCTCACGTGTGGAGATGCCACTCGAGCCACGGAGACACGCACCAGCGCCATGGCAAGGCCCAGCCGCACCCCGGCATGCGGAGGACGTGGCCACCGACCCTCCTCTGCAGCAGCTCGAGTGTGCGCGCCCGTGTGAGCATGTGTGTGCGTAGCCCACACGACAGCTTTCCACCAACATCACAAGCCCCACCCGCTAATTGCCTTCGTTCTTTGCTGTCTTCGTATTTTAAAGCTCTTCAGTCAAGCAGCGAGTATTCTTCTGAACAGAGCGGGTCAGCTAGAGACCAGAGACGCCGTCTCACTCGATGGACAGAACAAAAGCCGGGCGGGGAGGTGCCGGGGACCCCTGCCAAGCCCCCCCCACCCCCCGCTCTTCTGATGCCAGCTCCTGCTCCTCAGCCCACCCTGCACAGACACATGACTGAGTCAGACCATCCCGACTGCGGACAGGCAGGAGGTGGCACGTGCTGCGCTGACACGACCCCATCGTCACTCCAGTAACATCTCGGGGCTGAAGAGATGCATCAACCCCATGCAGAGGGAGAGGGACAGACTGGCCAGTGGCCTCCTGCCCTTTGAAGGTCGGGCCTGGAGGCTGAGCGGACTCAGGCTCCCGGGGCCTCAGGCTCCCAGGGCCTCAGCAGCGTGCTTGGGCCTGCCGCGGGCCCGCCGAGCGGGAGTGCCGAGCGCAGGCCGGGTTTGCCGTCCTCCAGGTGACCGACGCTAGCGGTCAGAGACATGACGGCCGCTGGGGGTCTTACCTGTCTCTGCTCCTGCGGGACGGGAAGGTGGCCCTGCAGCCCTGCACCGTGCACGCGTGGGTCTCCCTGGCATGCATGTTCTTGTGGTGCATTTTCACCCCGCACGCGTTTTTAAAGGTCTTCTTGCAGACGTCGCACTGGAAGCGGGGTTCCCCCTCCTTGCTGGAGAACATCCGCTGGCCACCCGGCTCCAATTCTCTAGGGTCTTCGAAGCCGGGAAAGGCCAGCCCTCTGGGGGAAAGGGCACCGAAGAGCCCGCCGGCCAGCATGTGCCCCTGCAGCGAGACGCAGGGCTCCACCCCGGGGGGCAGCGGCCGCTCCCGGACACCATCCTCCTCCTCCCTGGGGGCCTTTGTCGGGCCTGGCGCCTGCTCACCGCCCCTCTCTGAGTGGCAGGTGGCTGGCTCGGGGCTGCGGCCGAGGGCGCCCCTGGACTCTGGCCTGGATCCATCGTGGCGAGGCCTCTCTGCCTCGGGGAGGGCCAGCCCCGACCGCAGGCTCCCCGGGGGCGTGCTGGTGGCCCCAGGACTGCAGGCCTCCGGCTCCTCCCCGCTGGCGCCCTGCAGGGGCGGCTCCTCGTCCGAGCTGAGCCTCTTCTCCCGCACGAGCTCCGCGGCCTCCTTCTCGATTTTGATGGGCATGCTGGACTTCCGGGACTTCTTCTTGGGCAAGGCGTGGAAGGGCATGGCGGTGGAGGCCAGCTGCTCCGGGATGGCCGAGGACAGCAGGGGCAGGGACGGCAGCACTCCGGGCGTGTGGGCCAGCTCCGCCGGGGTGGCCGGGCTGCGGTAGAAAGGCAGGACGGGCTGCACCGTCCTCAGGTTGGGGAAGAGCACCCCGTGGTGGCCGAGGCTGGGGCAGGTGGGCGGGGTCCCCGGGAAGGCGGGGCGTGGGGCGCGGGCGGCCAGGCCCAGGCTGTGCCGCAGGTCCTTGTCCCGGCTGTTGCGGTTGGCGGGCGCGTGCAGCCGCGGGTTGGGGTTGGCGCTGTGGCGGTTGCGGCTGCGCAGCGAGCTGAAGACCATGTTGCAGCCCTGGACGGTGCACTTGTGCTTGATCTTCAGGTGCACGGCGTTGTAGTGGATCTTGAGCGTGCCTTTGTCGTAGAAGGTCTTCTTGCAGGCCGCGCAGAACACCCGGCCCTTCTTGGTGCCCAGGCCGCTCCGCTCCGACTTCACTTTGGCTTCGGGGGACAGCTGTGGCCCCTCCATCTGGGTGACAGTGGGGTAGGGGCTAGCGCCGCCTTCCTTCTTAACAGTCTCGGGATAGCCCAGACACGGCTCTTTCTCAGCCGGCCCCGGCGGGGACTTGGCAATGGCGGAGCCGTCCTCTGGCTGGGGCTGGGGGGCCGGGGCCTGCTCCAGCAGGTAGGCTTCAGGCAGCGCCCCTATCAGTGCGGGGGCCACCGGGTTCAGGAGCTGGAAAGGCAGCAGGAAAGTCATGTTGTTGACGAGGTTCTCGAAGGGGTGTGTACTGCTGGGGCTCCCCCGGCCCCCGGGGCCGGGAAGGCCGGTGCCCCGCTGGCCGCAGCTCTCGATGAAGGCCCGGATGTCAATGCTGGCGGCGGCGGGAGGCAGCAGGAGGGGCTGCTCCTCTTTCTCCTGGGTGGCCATGAGCTCCACGATGGACTTGGTCTCTCCGAAGCGCAGGAACTGCTGCAGGGCAGCCACCTCCTCCTCGCCGGTCATGATGCTCCAGTGATCCAGCACCTTCCCCGACGCGTCCTGCACCCGAAGGCAAGAGCCAGTCAGTCCCGGCTCCTTCCTGCCCTCCTAGGAAGCCTCCTGGCGCCTGAGCACCAGGCCCCTCCGCACATGCGCAGAAACGACCTCCCCTCTGGCCGAGAGAGCACAGCGTCCGACCCTCACCCGCGCTCCCAGCCCAAAAAGTCTGCGCAGAAAGTTAACCACACAGACGCAAGTAGCGCCCAAAGGAGAGAAACAGACCGATCTGATCAGGCCTCAGGGAAACCCCATGATGATTTTTCCGTCTGATTTCAAAGCCATAGGTTGTGCTGCATCAGGCGTGGTAACTTTTCCCACTAAAATTAAAATATGTATCCTCTGAACCAAGGTAACTTCCTTATCTCAAGAGCACGGGGGGTGCACTCAGCCCTCGCTGTAGCTCGAGCATTCGCTGTGGGGTCAATAATCTTCCCAAGCAATGAACATCAGAAAACAAATGAGCGGTATTGATCGGCTGCAGGACGGGAGAGCGGAGCTGTAATTACAGGGCGGGCTGCAGCTCTTCCAGGCTCTAGCCAGGCCTAACTTTCCCCAAATCTACAATAAATATTTTATCACAGAACGTGTATTTGATGGCCTACTGAGATTTTTCGCAGCGCATGTAAGAGTTTTGAAGATGATGAGGAATGTAACATCATAAATTTTTCATGCACTAGAGGTTCAAGGTAATTGATTCCATATTTTTAATACTAACACTAGAAAGCAAGATGATTAGGATCATTAAATATTGATCTCTGTCATAATGTAAGATCGTAATGCTACTCTACATAAAAGGTTGCTTCCAGGCTCTGGGGTCCCACACTTGGGCCAGCAAACGTGTTTCCAGGGAGGGGATGGGCTGGGAGGCCAGAAAGCGCCATCTCCATTCCAGGGGGTACCCCCCTCCAGCGACCTCTGTGCCGGGCAGCATGCCCAGCCCTGGCTGCTCAGCTGGAGGATGGGGACAGGCCTATCCACCTGGCACGGTTCCGGAAGCCGCGCGAGGGCTGCCGCAGCCCACTCAGCGCAATGGCCGACGAGCAGCAGGCCAAGGTGGACGTGAGTCTTGGAAACACTCATGCCCGGTTCATTGACAGTTTCACCAAAGCGAGCTGACATTCTCTAGTGTGTTGGCAAGAGAAAGTGCTGGAGTTGTTTCCCCCACCAGGAGAGTGATGTAATTCCTACTGGGAGCCTGCTCTTTGCTTGAGATGGGGGGTCAGGATGGGAACACGAAGCCCGCCCGTGGGAGGGCAGGGGCGCAGGTAGGGTGCTCTGCTCAGGGGAGAGGAGAGGAGAGAGAGAGAGAGGAGCCTTGAGCCCAGGGCGCAGGACCACGCAAGCACAGGACAGACTCGGCACAAAGCAGGGGGCACGGGTGGGGGTGGGAGCGGAGGGGGTGGGGGGGCGCACAGAGAGGGGCGGGTGCAAAGCTGTAGCTGCTCCCCACACTCTGTGACATGAGTTCCCCTCCAGCACCCGCTGCGGGTTCTGGAGTTTCCTGATACCTCAAGGAAAGCACTGGAATTCCCTCAGAATGTAAGGAGGGGGTTAAGGCCCTAGAAGACTAGCAACGGCTTCCCTGCAGCCCAAGGGCCTCCTGCCCATCCGTGAGCCCACCTGCAGCACGTATCCCCGGACGTAATCTTGCAGCGTCCAGTCCAGCGCGTGCAGGATGCGCAGCACCTCGGCCGGCGGCAGCACGCTGAAGAGCCGGTCCAGCAGGATCTTGAGACGGACGGGGATGGCCTGGGTCCCGTAGAGCATGAGGCTGCTGATGTCAAACACCACATTGGCCTGGACGATTTCCACCTGGCTTGTGGGGTACACAGGGGGGATCCTCAGCTTGCTTAGAGCTGCAAGGTCAAATGGAGAAACGCTGCTTTTAAAGCTTTCACGGTTCAGGGCTGTGGGCACCGGCCCGACTCTCCGCTACCTGCTCCAGGAAACACACACACAGCGGGCATGGCAACATGGGTGGCCCGAGGCATCTCCCTGTTCTGTGGCATCCTTACGTGTGGAATGTCTCCCATGCCAGGAAAGGGGAGCAGACAGGGCCCCAGAGGGTGTGGTTAAGAGGATGGAGGGTCTGGAGGCAGCGTCTGGGTGGAGCTGGGCCTTGGCCCTGAAGGCCTGGGTTGAGCCTTGTCTGCCCCTTTCCAGGCGTTGGGTGTGGCAGACGCAGCCACCTCCTGATTGAAATTTAGCTTGAAGTGAGCTAGCGTGAAAGGAAATGAGGGATTCCCTTCTAGTGACACAGTCACACTTGAAGCGGCTGTGCGGGCGTAGGGCTGGCAGGCTTAGCAGAAAGCCAAAGCAAAACACCAGGATGCCCAGGCAGGCGGAACGTGAACTTCAGCGAACCAGAAGAGGGAAGTCGTGCTTACACCACAGTCACCGGGATACGCTTAGGCCACTGCGTTCTTTACTGTTTATCCCAAATTAAAATGCAGCGTGGAGCCCCTACTTTATCTGGTGCCCCGGTGCTGGGGAGACAGGAGTGCTCGCTCTCTGGCTGCAGAGCACGCTCGAGCCTCAGCTGCTACGGGGGGGACACTCCTTCTGCAGGTGGGGAGACTCCCCAGTATGAAGTGTCAGGCCTACCCCCTGGCACACAGAGGCTTCAGAAATGCTACCTGTGATCCCTTCCTGGGGCCCCATCATGTGTGGGGCGCCCTGTTGGGAAGCAGTTACAGCGGGCCATCCAGCCACACCCCATTGGGAAGCAGTCACCGTGGGCCCCCCAGCCACACCCCGCTGGGAGCAGTTACCGTGGGCCACCCAGCCGTGCCGGCACTGCTCGCACTGGCGGTGGTTCATCTTCCCGGGCCGGAAGCGCTGGCAGGCGCAGTCGAGGGTACAGCCGACACCCTGCAACGAGAACACAGCTGCTGAGGGCAGTGGAGGGCGGGGGGCCCAGCGCAGGGCCCAGCCTTCAGCCCGCGCCCCGCCGGCCGCCCAGGGGTGTGGACGGAGACATGCCGGCGGACGAGCGCTTCGCAGACACGCGCACACGGGAGACCGGGCCGAAGACACGGGGCCTTCTCCAAGCAAAGACAACGGTAGAAAGAAATTCCTGCTGGTTACTAAGTACAGGGGGAGAGCGGGCGGTCACACAGTCCACCTCATGGCCAGGCCGAGCGGAGCTGCCACCCTGAGGCCGGCGGAGGCTGGTGCGGGGTGAGGGAAGGGAGGCTGCGAACCGCCAGTCACACTGGGACGGAAGGTGCCTCCACGGGCTGGGGGACAGGGCCCAAGAGCAACGGAAACTTGCGCTCGAATGTTCGTGGCAGCAGCATCTGTAACAGGCAAAAAGCAGGAGCTCCGAGTCAGCAGGGGGAAGCACGAGCACGGGCACAGGGAGCTCACGGGGCGGCAACAAGCAGGGAGGAGCCCTTGCGGGCGGCAGCTCGGAGGGGCCCTGGGGGCACGCAGGGGGGCGAGAGGCTCAGGCCCAGGCGCCCCGTACATGGACTCAAGGGCAGGCCAGGATGCAGAGGCAGGAGGCGGGCTGCGGGCACCCTGGGCGGCGCGTGGTGCCAGGAGTGATGGCTGATGCCCGCCGGGTTGCTGGCATCTTTTAGAAAAGTAACTTTCCTCTGAGACACGACCCCACGGCACGGATTCCGCCATTTAACTGGGACAACTGAATGTCTCGACACGGTCACAGGCGGTGCGACCGCCACGCCAGGCTGAGTGTAGCCTGTCTTCATCACCCCCGAAGGGGCCCCGTGTGGCAGTCTGGGGGCCACGCGCTTCCCACGCTGCTCCTCCAGGCACGTCCGAGGAGGGGAATCCAGGTCGCGGGACAGGCCGTGGTGAACTTCCAGAGAAACGGCCGAACGCCTCGGAAGTGGTGGCACCGATGGATGTCCCTGTCCTGGGGTTTGCGGCCCCAGACGCCCCACCCCTGCCCACGCGCGTTCCTGTCTCTCACTACGGCCGCCCGCTGGGAAGTGGTGTCCACTGCGGTCTTGGCTGGTATTTCCCCAGGGGCCGCTGGTCAGCTTCGGCCCTTGCGCCCGGAGGCCCCTGCGTGCCTTCTTGGAGACCCTCCTCGAGCCTTGGCCTGCTTCCCCTCAGTGCTGAGTTGGGGGGCTTCTTGATACAGCCCCGGGGCAAGCCCCCCTCCGGGTAGAAGGCGCCTGCGCCTTTGCTCCCACCCAGGATCATCTCCCGTTCGCCACGGCGCCCGCTGAGGCACAGACGCTTTACATTTTGACCAGTTTCTTTCCCAGGTGGCGAGAATGCAGTAAGTTGGGCCGTTGCGTAACGACGACTGTGGCGAGACCCTCCGTCGTGTCTTCGTGAGCCTTTGTCCTCCGAGCAGAATAGTCAAAATCCAGAATGGTGGCAGCACCAAGCGCCGGCAGGGGGTGCCGGCTGGATTCCAAGACTCCCTGCTGGTGGGGATGCAAAATGGCACCACTTGGGAAGAGAGTTTGGTGGTTTCTTGCGAAACGAAACATCCTCTCGCCATGGATGCGGCAATCGACGCCAAAGGCGCTGAAAACATGTCCACCCCACACCTGGCAGCGGCGCTGCGAGCAGTAGCTTTATTCAGAGCTGCCGATGCTCCAGGGCCACCGAGCCATTCTTGGGTTGGTACGAGGGTGAACAAACTGCACATCCGGACGACAGAACAGCGTGCGGCGTTGAGGAGAAAGCAGCCATGGAGCCGGGAGAGGCGCAGGGGCCGCCAGCGCACGTGCTGAGACAGAAGCCAGCGTGAAAACCCTCCCTGCGGGGTGACTCCACCGATAGGACCTTCTGGAAAAGACAGCAGCATGGAGAGAGGAAACAGCCGCGGCTGCAGCTGCCAGGATCTGGTGTGGGGAGGGGTGACCAGCAGGGCCTCAGGGCGCCACCAACACTGCCCAACTCCGCCCACCCTGGCCAGGGGCGCACAGCACCGCGTGGCTGGCTCTGGGCGTGGTGGAGACGGCGTGTGGGCCCAGCACTGTCATAAATGTCCCCTCTGGGGACAGGAGAGCCAGGAGAGCCTGGCCGGGCTGCGGGGACCATCTTGCAACCACGAGGCAGTGGACATCAGGCGGCAAGGACGGGGCAGGAAGGAGGACGGCTGTGAGGAGCGGCTTAGCAGCAGCCTAAGCAGGCCCCAGCAAGCCACGGACAACGGCCCATCAGGAGCTGTCGTGGAGGTCAAGTTAGCATCTGGGGTTCTCTCTTAAGAGGGGGGCCTCCCTGGTGGTGCGAGGAGTTAAGATGCAACTTATAAAGCTGACCGCAGCCTCTGCAGCACGAGTTTGATCCCTGCCGGACAGGGAGAAACCCACGTGGTGCAGCAGACTGCTCCTGTCTCCCCGCTGCTCCCCGCAGCAGTGGCTTTCAGTCAGTCCACCAGTTCTGCTCCCCACTTTGTCTCAGGTGGATCCTCTCAACCCCCACACCTCTGGCCTGTACCCCAGCTCTCGTAGGCATAACTAAATAAATCTTTTAAAAAAAAGAGAATCTCCGGTTGGTGCTGGTTTTCAGTGATAAGAATCACATGACTTCCTGACCTGAAAGAAAAGTGCCCGTCAGCTCAGTCACGGCACAACGCCGGGTCACGCCGCGCTTGCGCTAAGCTGCGTGCGTGGGACGAGAGCACTTCGGGCCTGCCCGAGTCGCACTGATGGTTCTGGACGTCTTGCCAGAGCTCGGCTGACGCTGGGTCCTGGGAAGCTGCGGGCGGAGCAGAAGCGGGCAGGACCTGCAGGCTGGGGGAGGGCAGCCTCGCTTCCCGGGGCGGGGGGGGGGGGGTCTCCCCCTCCCTGGCTGCAGAGTCAGCCTTTCTGGGTCAGAAAACAGGCCTCAGGCCCGGCGGTCTCTGCCCCGTTGTCTCAGGCACACACACTGTGCCTCTCCCCTCGGGGGACACGCCGTTCTCCAGCCCGGCCCCTCCGCTCGCTTCTCACAACTGCTTTCACTTTCTGTCTTCAAGTCCCGCCGTCTTCCTCACACATGCAAACCCACAGAGGTTTGACGAGGTGCGGGTGACCAGAGGCAGAGGCCCCCGGAGGTCCTCTCGTGGGGGGTGGGGCTGGGTTGCTGGCGTGATGGGACCGAAGCCCTGCGGGAGAGAGCCCCGGCGGCCAGCGCCCTCCTGGGAGCGCAGCAGAACGGCACCCCGTGACCCAACAGGCTGCTCTGTTGTGGGCCCGTTGGGTGAAAACCCCTGCACCGTGTGCGGGTAACCATGGGGAGCGCCGGGGCTCCCAAGGGGAGAAGCTCCCAGGGTCTGACCTGGGGGTACGTGGCTTTTCTGGAGAAAAAAAGTCAGACGCGAACGGGTCAAGGAGAGACCAGAATGGGATGTGTCAGAAGGGCGGTGAGTCACTCACTGAACTAAGACGCAGCGACTCAAGGTAGCAAAGACCCAGGCGAACTCCTCGGCCGCCTCGGAGAACGCCGGGAGCCCCGGGGCTCTGGAAACTGGTCACAAGGGAACGGCCTCCGGCCTCGCGTGTGTGCCCGTGCCCACAACCCTCTCGGGACGCCAGCAGGGCCGCCGGGGGGCACACTGCCCACAGGGCACTCCAGGAGGACACGGGGAGGCGCAGGGTCCCCACCTCCTCACTCCTCACTCCCGGGGGAGAAGGCGGCAGCCCGCGGGGCCCCGGTTGGGGGCTGCCCCACCCCGGGGTGTCCTGAGGGATGCCCTGAGCCCGGTCAAGTCCAGTTCACAGGACATGGAGTGGAAAAGCGCCTTCCAACGCCACGGCGAGGAGGCCGGGCCCGCTCTGCGCGGCGACGGCCCCGCGTCCTCAGCAGGCAGGTGGCGAGGAGCGCGCGGCACGGGCTACGAGAGCCGGCGCGGGGCCCCTGATTCGAAAGCTCAGTGAAACAACACGTTTATGGGATGATCAGGGCAATCTGAACAGCGACTGCAAATTTAAGTGGCGCTCAAGAGCCACTGCCGACTTTCTCGGCGCTACAGGGAACGCTGCCTGTGTCTGAGAGAGGCCTTCTCCGTGGGAGCTGCTTATTAAAATATTTATGAATGAAATTATATGGTGCCCGGGGTTTGCTTCAAAGGGATCCAGGCTGGTGGGGCAGGGGAGGGGCGGGGACACAGCGGAAACGGGACTGATGGAGGGGTGCGCGCGGGACCCCAGGCGCAGCGTCACCGAGCTCCGCGGGACCATTCCAGTGTCCTCTGAGGTTCACCTTGATGAAAAGTGACAAGAACCCGCTGGGTGTGGACCCTCCCTCCCCACCGCACTTCAGTTGTGACGGAGATGGCGGGCGGGCGGGGGAGCGTGGGCTGTGACCCGGGGCGGTGCAGGCGGGAGCACAGGTGTGTGGGGTCCTGGCACAAGGCAGGCTGGACCCACGCGGTGCCAAGCCCAGGAGGCATGGGGAGGGGGACGGGGGCGGGGGGCAGGCTGCGCTAAGGGCAGCAGCGTGCTCTGTGGGCTCAGGGACCGGCCGGGGGTCTGAACAGTGCGGGGATGCCTTCCCCAGGCGCGCTTCGGAAGAGGGGTCTGGAGAGGCCTCTGAGGGGGGCGTGTGGGGGCAGCACCTGATGAACCGCGGAGACCTGCAGAGGGCCTGGGGCCGGCACCCAGGGGCAGGGCTCGGCGTTGGCGCAGGCGTGGGGGCTGGCACGGCAAGGGCGGGGGGGGCAGGGCCGGGACAGAAGTGGGGCCAAGTCCACCTGGGAGGAGAGGAGCGGCCCGCGCGAGCCCCGGCGGCGCGCTCCTCGCGCGCTTCAAAGAGGGTGATGGGGAAAATACTTGTTCTTTTGATCTTTACAAATCAAAGTATGAGCCCGGTGCCAAAATCATTTAACAGCTGTGCCTTTTTTCCTGAAAATGATTAGTTCTGAAAAAGGAAAAGAGAAAAAGTACAAAAATATGCAAATATTACCTTAGAAACCAAAGCAAAGACTTAAAAAAAAAACCCAACAACAACAAAAACTGTGCAGAAATGTAAATGACGTGGCTACATTTTTTTCCCCTTTATAACCTGGGTTTGGGGGCCTCACAGGTCGTCTGCAGACACCTTGCAACCCGGGGGGGGGGCGCTGCGCAGGCAGAGCTCTGATCACCCCGAGTCAGCCCGGGAGGAAAGAGCAAAACCCCGAAGGAAAAAGACACGTGTTTCGGGATAACTTTGACCGAGAGGCCCGTTTCTCAGGCAATGCGATGCCGCAGGCAGCCCCCGCCGAGCCAGCGAACACGGACACCGTGAACGTTTCCACGCAAACTCTTGCCCAGAAAACGCTTCTTTTAGAGATTTACTGAGAACGAGATTTTTCAAACTAAGTGTAAAAAATAAAAAAAGAAGCCCTCCAAGGGCTGAGGGAGAAAAGGGGACCGTGTCAGGCGCCCGGCTCCCTGCCCGAGAACGCTGCGGGGCAGGGTGGGGGCCGCTGAGGCCCGGAGAATCCGGCCTCCGGGGAGGGAGGCGGGCGGCAGGCAGGGGGCGAGGAGCAGGGCCGGGCCGCGCGGGTCCGTGTGCAGCTGGGGAAGGATTCCGCTGTGCGCGTGTGTGGACGCTTCACGCAGACACCCGCAGCGGCCGCGGCGCTCAGATAACTCACTCCAAGGGGAAAAGGCGCCGAAGCTCGCTCAGGGAGCCACGCACGCGTGTGCACAACCTTTTGTCTCTTCAGCTCCCTCCTCCCTCATTCCAGTGTCCTCTGAGGTTCACCTTGATGAAAAGCCTCCCGGGGTGGCTGGGGGTTCACAGCCGCAGCCCAGGGGTGGCCGGGAACAGGAGCCGGACCCTCCCCTGTGCCGGGTTCCAGAAGGCTCCCCAACGTCCCTGGTGTCTGCTCCCTCTTTAGACATAGGCCTTTTGGGTAAAACAGGAGCGCGTGCGTGCGTCGTGCGTGCGTGCATGTGTGTGTGTGTGCGTGTGTGTGCGTGCGTGTGTAGAAAGAGGTGCCACCCAGCAATCTTGGAATTTCCAGAATTAGGAAAAAGGGATTCAGAGAATGATGCCGTAAGAGGAAATGAGGTTTTCAGGTGCAAACCAATTTAAAAGAGGGGAAAAACCGCTCGCAGGTGTCCCCTCCGCACAGAGCCAAATTCTTTGGAACATTTCTCAGAAAAGACGGCAAAAATGAAAGCCTGAGGTGAAGCTGAAAGTCTGTGGCAGAACACGCGGAGTCATCACAGGGACCGACTCCCTAACCCCTGCTCTTAGAGACTCAAAAGAAGGCGGTGGCTCGGCAGCGAGAGGCCGGCCGTGGGGGCCTTTCTGGTCCTTGTGCAGCGGCGCTGCCCGTGACTAAAGTGACCACCCGACGTCACCCTGCAGAGGTGGGCGCGCCCGGGAGGGGAGCAGAGCACGTTCCTGCTGCACGTTACGTCCCTCGCGGGCGCTCAGGGGCAGCTTGGAAGCGCCCTGTCAGCCTCCCGACTGAGCTCCAGCAGCCCGGCACCCTCGCCAGCCCACGCCTGCCACCGACCTTTGGGCAAACCCAGCTGCGGGTGCGCCCTCAGCGGCCCAGGCCCGCGGGGCAGGAATGCGTGCTCGGGGAGGAGCAGCCCCTGCGGAAAGGACTCCGCTTTTCTCATCCAGGGGGTGGCTGGTCTCTCCCCAGCCCCGGGCTCCGAGGAACAGCAGGTGGCCCTGGGCCTCCAGCTCCTGGGAGAGACTCAGTGGTGAAAGTGACCCCGCGGCCGCAGCCCCTCCTGCGGGTGGGTCTCCCCAAAGTGAGTCCCCACAGCCTCTCCCCACGTCTGCTCTGGGGAGGGGGCATGCCCCGGCCCCGCGATGGCAGCAGAGGAGGCGCTGGTCTTCCAGGGGAAGTGTCTGCGGGTGAGGACGGCAGGAGCAGGAGGCAGGGGCAGGAGCAGGAGGCAGGGGCAGGGGCAGGAGGCAGGAGGCAGGAGGCAGGGGCAGGGGCAGGAGGCAGGGGCAGGAGGCAGGGGCAGGGGCAGAAGGCAGGGGCAGGAGGCAGGGGCAGGGGGCAGGGGCAGGAGGCAGGGGCAGGAGGCAGGGGCAGGGGGCAGGGGCAGGAGGCAGGGGCAGGAGGCAGGGGCAGGGGCAGGAGGCAGGGGCAGGGCAGGGGCAGGAGGCAGGGGCAGGGGCAGGAGGCAGGGGCAGGAGGCAGGGGCAGGGCAGGGGCAGGAGGCAGGGGCAGGGCAGGGGCAGGAGGCAGGGGCAGGAGGCAGGGGAAGGGGCAGGGCAGGGGCAGGAGGCAGGGGCAGGGCAGGGGCAGGAGGCAGGGGCAGGGCAGGGGCAGGAGGCAGGGGCATGAGCAAGAGGCAGGGGCAGGGCAGGGGCAGGGGCATGAGCAGGAGGCAGGGGCAGGGGCATGAGCAGGAGGCAGGGGCAGGAGGCAGGGGCAGGAGGCAGGGGCAGGGGCAGGAGGCAGGGGCAGGGCAGGGGCAGGAGGCAGGGGCAGGGGCAGGAGGCAGGGGCAGGAGGCAGGGGCAGGGCAGGGGCAGGAGGCAGGGGCAGGAGGCAGGGGAAGGGGCAGGGCAGGGGCAGGAGGCAGGGGCAGGGGCAGGAGGCAGGGGCAGGGGCAGGGGCAGGAGGCAGGGGCAGGGCAGGGGCAGGAGGCAGGGGCAGGGGCAGGAGGCAGGGGCAGGGCAGGGGCAGGAGGCAGGGGCAGGGGCATGAGCAGGAGGCAGGGGCAGGGCAGGGGCAGGAGGCAGGGGCAGGGGCAGGAGGCAGGAGGCAGGGGCAGGGGCAGGAGGCAGGGGCAGGAGGCAGGGGCAGGGGCAGGAGGCAGGGGCAGGGCAGGGGCAGGAGGCAGGGGCAGGGGCATGAGCAGGAGGCAGGGGCAGGGCAGGGGCAGGAGGCAGGGGCAGGAGGCAGGAGGCAGGAGGCAGGGGCAGGGGCAGGAGGCAGGGGCAGGAGGCAGGGGCAGGGGCAGGAGGCAGGAGGCAGGAGGCAGGGGCAGGGCAGGGGCAGGAGGCAGGGGCAGGGGCATGAGCAGGAGGCAGGGGCAGGGCAGGGGCAGGAGGCAGGGGCAGGGCAAGGGCAGGGGCAGGGCAGGGGCAGGGGCAGCTCCGCGGACGGCGGTGACAGGCGGGCCCAGGTGAGCGGGCAGCAGCCCCCGCGGGGACCCGGCGATGACTCACGGCTCCGAGGCCGCAGAAGGGCCGGGACTCCCCGCAGCCCCTGGGCGGAGGCGGCGGCCCCTGCGCGCCCACATCGGGGCGAGAGTCCAGCCCGGCGCCCCCCACCCGAGGGAGCCGTCGCGGGCGGCGGTCGCGGCTCGGGCGCCCCGGGGCGGCGGGGCGGGCGGCGGGAGGCGGACGGCGCAGCTCGGGCCCCGCGGCAGCGGCCCCGCCCGGAGGCGGCCCGGGAGGCTCCGAGGGCAGCGGGTCCAGCGCCGGGAAGGCGGGTGCCGCGCGGGGGGCGGCGGGAACCGCGGGCGCAGCTGGGCCCTGGGAGCTGCCGAGCCCGCACGGACGGACGGACGGACGGCACCGGGAGGCGCGCGGCCTGGGGAGGCGCTCGCGGGGCTCCTCGGGGGCCGCGGGGCCCGGGCGCCCGGGCAGGGGAGCCGCGGCCCGGGGCGGGGACCCCAGGGGACCCGGGCAGGCGCCCCGACCCGCCGCACGACCGGCCTCGCGCCCGCGGGGCGACACTCACCTCGGCCATCCTGCGGCCGCTGCGGCGCGGGGCGTCCGGCCTCGTCCCGGCCCCGCCGCCCGCGTCCGCCCCGGCTCGGCCCGCGCCGCGGCTCCACGCTCCGGCCGTCGGGGCCCGCGCGGCGCAGGGGGCGGTACCCCGCCCCGCCCCGGCCCCGCCCCCGGCCCCGCCCTCGGCCCCGTCCACCCCTCCCGGCCCCGCCCGCCTCGCCCGGCCCCGCCCCGCCCCGCCGCAGGTGGGTCCCGCCCCTCCCGGGCGGCCACGCCCCCTACCCGCCGCTTTCCTCCCGGCAGGCCCCGCCCCGCCGCAGGTGGGCCCCGCCCCGCCCGGGCGGCCCCGCCCCTCCGCAGGTGTGCCCCGCCCCGCCCGGCATGCCCCGCCCCCCGCCCCCGGCGTTCCGCCCGGCCGGCCCCGCCCCTCCGCAGGTGGGCCCCGCCCCGCCCGGCCGGCCCCGCCCCCGCCGCCGCGAGGCCCCGCCCCCGCCGGCCGCCCGGGCCGCCGACCGCAGCCGCGCGCGGGGGAGGCGCCGCGGGCCTGACGGCGCTTGTCGCGGGGACGGACGTGCCCGGCTCTGCCGCCCGGGACTGGCGAACCGCCCGGAGCGCTCCGGCCCCGCGCGGGTGACTCGCCGCCCGCCGACCCCGGGGGGCCCCCCCGGCCGCCCCCGCCCGCCGCGGGCACGGGGGTCGCCGCGGCCCGGGCCCCGCGCTGCCCCGACGGGCCGGGCTCCCTCCAGCCGCGGAGCGGGGCCGCCCCCGTCCCCAGACGGCCGCGCGGGGTCCTGGAGGGGCGCCGGGCCGGGGAGATGCGGTGTGAGGCCGGGGGAGGCGAGGCCCGCGGGCCGGGTCTGGCGCGGCCGGGGGGCGGGGGGGGGGGGCGCGGGCTCGGGCGGGGAACGGGGTCTCGGGCCGCCTGCACCGGGGGGCCCCGCCCGGCCTGGACGCGTCCCCGGCCTGGGGCCCGGGGGCGCCCGCGGGGTGGGCCGGGAGCGTCTCCATAGCCTCCTCACGGGACTCTCTGCGGCTCCAACCCCGACGTCACCTCGTTCTCCCGCCCCCCGCAGCACCCCGAGTGCCGGGAGGTCCTTGTGCGCCTCTGCCCCGCGCCCCCAAGGCAGGGCGTCCTCCCGGGTCCCCCGCGACGCTGCTTCTCAGCAGCTGCCCCGACGGCCCCACGCCCCCCACCGCCGCCTCAGCTCGGCCCGACGCCTGGATCCGCCTTTCGCCTTCCTAGCCGGGCGCGGGGCCTTGTCTGAACTCCCCGGCCGTGCCGTCCCCGCTCGGCCAGGCGGGCTGCCGGTGGGCGAGAGCAGCCGGGTGTCGGCTCTCCCGGCCTCGCCGCCCCCCACAGAAGCAGGCCCCTGCCCTGCCCTGCCCGCAGCGGCTGCGTAAGGGCGGCCCTGTCTGCAAGCACTGCCTCTGCCTCCCTCCTTCCTCTCGGGGCGCCAAAGACTGCTCCGGGGGTTCCTTCAGGTCTGTCCCCAGAGCACACACCGCGGCGCGGGATTAATGAAGGGTCATACTGGCGTCTTACAAATGCCCCAAGATGCCGAAGCCGCGGGCAGGGGCACACGAGTACCCGTGGTCCATGCAGCGGAAGGTCTGGGCCAGTGTCTGTTTGTTGCAATTGCATTTATTCCAGTGACACTCGGCTGGCAACGATCCTCTCAGGCCCACCTGCTTAGCTCTGCGGTCACAAACACAGCAGCACTTGGGGGCTTTGGGGATACACACTTTGAAAACACAGAAAGTCCCCCGGCAGGCGTGGGGTGGACGGCCATCCTCCCTCTGATGGGGCCGTTTGCCTGGCCTCTGTGGGTCAGGACGGGACCCGGATTCACCCGCTGCAGGCCCACTCGCTCTGGGGCCCGGTGTGCCGTGCGGCCTCGGAAACCGGCCTCCGAGGGCCTCCTCCCTTCTCGGAAACACGGAAACGGGACAGAGTCCCCCACAGAGGGAGGTGCGCGTCCATGGGGCGCCCACCCCAGCGCCGTCTGCTCCTGGCAGCTCAGCCCGTGGGCCTGGCAGACTCTCATCGGGCCTTGGTGTCCGTGTAGCACAGGGCGCACCCAGAGGCCCCTGCCCCCGCCTCACATTGGCTTCTGCGCTCAGCCTTGCCGCTGTCCTTTTGCGTCAAGTCCTCCTCTAGCAAGCTCTAAAAACACAATGTCTTCTCTGCCTGCGCACGGTATTAAAAATATATATATTAAAATGAGGCAAAGTTGTAAAGACACAAAATAAGAAAATCCCTGTGGCCTGTCCTCGTGGAGGCAAAAAGCTGGTCTGAGCTGAGGCCCAGCTGTCCTGTCCCCGCACGAGGCCTTGGGCCAGGGTGGGGTGTGCGTGTGGGGTGGTGGTGGTGGGGGGTGATGTGGGGGTATGTCCCAGAAACAGGCCAGCGATGGGCCTCCCTGGTCGAGGCAGGTAGTGTGACCCGGCGGTGCTGTCTGAAGTGGGCAGCTTTTCTCGCTTGTCAGCAGCTGGGGTGTGGGCTTGATTTTGTCACGTGTCCTGAGTTTTCAAGAGCAGTGGGAAATATTCGGATATTTCAGAGTTGGCAACGGACTCACAATCTTGATGGATCGATATGGGGTGACTCAAACAAAATATGCTTGTGGACCGAGTCTGGCTCGGGCTGTCCTCACATCCTGTGCTCACGAGGCCGCTCCCAGCACACAGTAGGTGTGCACTGAGTTACAGCGAGACTGTCCCCGCAGGACCTGGGCTCCAGGCTGCCCCGGCGTTGCCTGGGTTCGCGAGTGACGCCTCCAGGACGCCCTCTCCGCGGCCTGCTGTGAGCTATGGAATTGCTTCTCCTCCACAAACTGCTCTTCTGAGAATTTTTTCCCCCAGTGGGGACAGGTCAGCTTGCGATTTTTGTCTTCACTAAACAAAGGGATTAGCAGTCATGGGGTCGTTGTATTAAAAAGAAAAATCCCTTTTTGCTAGAGGTCACACATGGGGCAGACCAGATTGGGGGGGATGCATATGCACTCCCCCCCCCACCCCCGCCAGCCCACCAGTCCAAGGAGCAGCTGGCCGGGCCTGGTGGCAGAGGACGCGAGCGGCCCCGGGCAGGCAGGAGGAGGCTGACCACGGGCAGGTGGGCAGAGAGCGGCCGGGCCCGGTGAGGTGGCCTCGCCTCAGTTCTCCACATTCCTCTGAGGACAGTGCTGGGAACTCCGGCGGGCAGTCACTTAGCACTGTCACCTCCCGCCCAGACGGCGCTGCAGGCCTGGGCATGTCTGCGGCTCAGCTCAGCACTGGGGCCTGACTAAGCAGCCTGTGGGCCAAGCCGCCACCCCCTCCTGCTGCCTGCTGGGGGGGGCCAGCTAGCCACAGACCCAGCTCCCGCCCAGGGCTCGAGCTTCTCCCCCCCCCCCCCAGGGCGCTCCCTGCAGAGAGCTCAGGGAGGGGATGGCCCCCCCCAGGGGTGGCCTAGGGCCAGGGCGCAGGCAGCTGCTCTTCTTTCCCCCCCACAGGTGGGGTCCCGGCCCAGCGCCTGCAGCCCCTGCCCCACAAAGAGGGAGTGAGCTGCATTCTCCTGGGGGGTCTGGAAGCCCAGATGTCAGGTCTCGGGGAGGAGGAGGGAGAGCTGTCAGGGGAAGAGTGTGGGTGCAGTCGTAAATGCCAGCCTGAGAACCGACCTGGCCTGCTCCCGGGCGCCTGGAGGCCCCCTCTGGGGGGCTGAGGCCATTCAGACGTGGCTGTGTGTGTTGACACCTCGGGGGTGCACGCAGTTGCCTCGCGCTCCCTCGCCCTCCGTGACTGTCACACAATCCAGGGGTGGCCGGTGTCTTCCAGACAGCTCTGGCCTCGCGGGGCGCTGGGAGGAAGCCGCGGTGGGCTCCTCTGGACGCTTTGCTCGGCAGGAGAATTACACCTCTGGCCCTGGGCTCGCTCTTCCTAATTAAAGTGCAGGAGCGCTTAGTTGCTGTAAACCCCGCAGACTGGCACTTTGCCCGTGGAGTCAGTGCCTTTGGGTGGGTTTGTGGGGCCACGGCAGGCCTGGCCGTGAGGGGCTGCAGACAGAAGGAGACTGAAGGCTCATGATCCCTGAAATGTGCTATCTTCTGCAGATTTCACCACCCGTAATCCAAGGCAGAGGAGGAAATGTCTGGGGTGTCCTGAGAGTCCCCAATCAAAAGGCACTGCTTCGGGAGCGGGGAGGGGCTATGGGCGCCACGGGACCCCATTCTCAGCGACTCGGTGGCATCAGACTTTAAAGTGACCTCTCAGGGCAGTCGCTAAATTCTTAAGGGAATGAGAGCTATGAAAAAATAAACGACTTTATCATTTTTAAAAAATTATGCTTGTGAAGGTCGCGGTTTACAACACCGTGTGTGCTTCACAAGTACAGGTTTAACCTCTACAAATGCATGTTATCAATAAAAAGTAACTCCAGGTTACCCATTTTCTTATGTGTCAGAATAAGTAAGCATCTTTACATGTCTGATTTAGCAAACCTGGAGGAAATAGATTCCTTCTTAGAGAGTTAATCTCTGACATTGCAGAGACGTTTGCTCGCGAACAGAGCCTCGGGAGACTTCAGATTGGTATCTTATTGACACCTAACATTATTTTCAGATATGCAATTAATGTTTGCAAAGTGTGCAAAAGGATCACCCCATAAGTCTAATTGCAGCTATTCCCATACATAGTAACAATTTTGTTTTGTGAAGAGATTTACTGTCTTAGGAACTTTTCAGCGGGCCAGGCAGAAGTATTAGCTAGAGTCACCAACTGCACCTACATCCTCACATCCCTGACTGACTTACCTTATAAATGGAAGTTTCTGGCTCCCCCTGTGAACCACCAGGCCGTTCCCTGAGTTTGTTTTTTTTTAAGTCCCACCTCTAAGTGAGCTCACACAGAGTCTGTCATCCTCTCATTGACTAGTTTTACTTACTCTGATGCTCTCAGGGGCCATACATTGGTTGTGAATGGCAAGATTTCAGTCTTTTTGATGGCTGAATACTATTCCAGCGTGTGTTTGTACCACATGCTTTCATTCCTCCACGGATGGGCCCTTAGGCTGTGTCCATGTCTTGGCTGTTGTAAAGAACAAGGCGCTGAGCATGGGAGAACAGATATTTTTTCAAGTTAGTGTTTTTGTTTCTTTTGGGAAAATACCTGTGAGTGGAACAGCTGGGTGATATGGCAGTTCTATTTTTAATTTTCGGAGACACCTCCACACTGTTTGCCATGGTGGCTGCACCACGGGGACTTTGCTGGAAGGTTCTAAGAAACTAAGTTCTTCTTGCCCAATGGTTGTGAAGGAAACCCGCAGACACACCCCTGTTATTGCTGGCAGCCCTCTTGTAAATAACAAAGGAAACTCAGAAGGGGATAGAACAGACACTTGCAGATGAGCAGAGTTAAGAGAATTGGAGCAAAATTGGCTGTAGCTTGATCAAACCGTGCCTGAAGCCTTTGCTCTTTGCAGATTTGTGGACAATCAACTCACTTTTTATGATTTAGACCAATTTGAGAATTTTTTTTCTTATTTGCGTTAGAAAGCCTCTCAGTGGGTGAAGAAGTTTATCTTCTGTTTTACTGGAAGATCATCCTAGGATGAAGGCAAACGGTGTCTCTGTCACACAGTCTTTCTCTCACTTCGGAGGACACTGATGACAGAGGGATAGGAGAGCCTGTCCAGCCCTGGGCCAAGCGGGAGACTCTCACAGCACGCGGGCGCCGTAGCTGCTGTTTGTGCCTTGGTCGTAGAGACTTTCCACAAACACCCTGACCATGTATGTCAGTTTCGAAGGGGGCTTTCTTCACTGGCTTTGAGCCTGGAGGCTCGGGCCTCCGGAGTGTCCGTGTGTCTGCGCACCGCGGGGCCGTAAACACGGGCTTTCCCTGTAAGTGTGGAAACGAAGAGACGCGCCTCATCGGTAGCTTCTCAGGTGAAGGCTTCTAAAAATGTGTTCCTAGCTGCCCTGGGCGTCCGCCTCGCCAATCCGTCTTCAACACTGGGTCTCTGACCCCACATCCATTTCGATGCCCACGTTCCCCAGAGCCGCGGCCGTTCATCCGCAGAGGAGAACACAAGTTTTAACAGGCGGGTGGGGCCCGTCACTGGGGGTTTAGTGACTAACAAAATGCCTGGCGCTAATGGCCTCTCCAGAGGTCGGTAAACAAGTAGAGACCTTGGAGAGGAAGCAGACCTGTCTGCTCCCTGAAGGGGCTCCCTCTGCCGCCCACCCCCCCAAGCCAGTGCTGCCCAACAGGGTCCTGTCCCTGAGGTTTGACCAAAAACTTCCCAAGAGGCCGGGGCACGGGCCCTGGCGGGCATCAAGGCCTCCTGACCTTCCTGTCCTGCCCTGGGGTCACACGCCTCCGACGGGCTCACCCCCGAGGGGGCTGCGGCAGGCGCTGCTACAAGCACTTTAATCAGAGTCAGTGGTTTCCTGGGAGCGAGGAGCAGGCGCAGAGGCAGAGCGGGGTGAGCAAGCCAGGCGGAATGCGGGGGACAGCGCTTTGCTCCTTCCGCTCCCCGGCGCCGCCTGGGACGGCAGCTCCAGGGCGTCACCCAGGGCGTCGCTCAGCAGGGCATGGGGTCTGAACTCTGGCGTGTGGGGGCAGCGTGGGGACATGCGGGCATTTCAAAGAGATCTTTTTTTTTAAGATTTATTTATTTATGCACACAAGAACTGGGGTACAGGCCAGAGGTGTGGGGGGTGAGAGGATTCACCAGAGACAGAGTGGGGAGCAGAACTGGCAGACTGACCAAAGTACACTGCTGAGGGGAGCAGCGGGGAGACAGGAGAGGTCTGCTGTGCCATGTGGGTAGCTCCCTGGCAGGGGATGGAACTCGTGCTGCAGAGGCTGCGGACAGCCTCCTAGGTTGCGTCTTAACCCCTTGTGCCACCAGAGAGGCCCATTTCAAAGAGATCTTGATGGAAGGAAGGGGAGAAGAGGAGCCGGACTTGGCAGGGGCTCAAGGACCTGGGGTCCCCAGCTGCCACGGGGTCTACACATGTGCGGTTCCCAAGCAGGCTCTCTGCCTGGCGCCCCTCGCGCCCCACTTGTTGCCCTTGATGGGTCCCAGATGTTCACTGGGGAGCAGCACGTTTCTGATGCCTCTGCCCTTCTGGCTTTTATGCCAAACCCACCTGTGAAGCTTTATCTTTGGTTCGAGTCAGCACACAGGCGGCCCTTTGAAATCTTGGCCCAGAGGGGAGAGGGCAGGTCGCTGCTCCCTGGAGCCGGTCGGGCACTGGCCTCCAGGGCACTTTCGCTATTTTCTTTGGGGAAGTTTTCACAGCCTGGGACCTGCTCCACTGAACCCTAATGTCCTTAACCCACAGCGCCCAGGGGATGTTCTGTGGCCTGCGTGTGGTGAGATGGTCTGAGTCTCACCCAAGTCAGGAGAGAGCAGGCACCAGGAGAGGGGGCGTGAATGGCTGCGGGGCAGCCCCTCGGCCGTGCGTGTCCTGTAGACACATGTGCTGGGTTTCCAGAGAGCAAGTGAAGCTCCAGCCCTCCGGGCGGACCTCACCTCTCCCTGATCCATCCGGGGGGACACCCCACTCGCAGGGAGTGACAACACCGGAAATAATCCTGACATAGCACACAGCGAGCCCTGCTGTGTCTGGGGGCCCGGGGCCCTGTGGCTCTGCAGGCAGGTAGGAGCTGGGCGAGCGCTCTCGTCTGGCCGTTGCCTCCAGTCACCCTTGAGACGCTGGAGCCTCTGTCTCCCGCCTGCAAAGCGAGGATGTGGCATCAGAGGCGACCCAGCACCTCGGCTGTCGGGCTGCCCAGCTGGCCTGGGCACAGGCAGTGGGTCCCGTCACTCCCTGCTGACCTCGGGATCTGCCCAGAACTGCTGCCCCACCTGGACCTTCGCAGTTTTCCAGATCTCTGTGTTGAGGGCCGCCCACCCCACAGCCAGGCCCGCATGCACGCCGCCCCAGGCCCTTCCTCCACCTTTGCCTGCTTCGGGGCACCCAGAGCCATGGAGACCCGGCTCAGCCCCAGCTCTGCTCCCTCCCGGCCCCTCTCTTGGAGCCTTGGCCAAAGCGCTCCCCCTATTCAGCACCTCTGTCTTTTGAGCCCTAGCCGGGCGGGATCCTCCTGCCTCATAGGGGGCTACCTCCTCGGCCCAGCTCCTCGTGTGGCTGGAGAAGCACGGGCGGGGTCAGTGCTACTGTGCACCCCAGCACCCCTGTGCACGGGCACTCTCTCATCCCACACTGCATGCCCTTACACTTCGTCCTCGGGGGGCAGCTCCTTCTCCTGCCTCCCCATGCCCGCTGGGCCACAGTAGCGTGCCTCACTGTCCCCTTTGGCATGGGCGGCATCGGTGCCAGGCATCACTGCCAGTAGCATCAGTGACCATGGAGGGTGGGATGTGGGCTCACCCCCATGCAGCTCCGCCATTGCAGCTTGTATTATCAGGGAGCCTGGCCTGCAGCGTGTGGGGTGGAAGCAAAGATATCTGGGGCCCATGGACAAGCCTGCTTAGTAGGACCGACTGGCAGTTCCCCATTTCCCCCACTGCTTCAGATGGGCTTCGGCCGTGGAAATGACTGCTCCCCTGAGGTCCGCCGCCACCGCCCGCCTGCTTGCTCGCTCCTGACGCCGGCGGTGGGGACAGGGTTTCCTTTTATTGTTTCTTCTTCTTTCTCTATTACTCTTTCCAAGTTTTCTGTCCCAATTAATTATTTTTAGGGATAAATGTCCATCTAATTGCTCTTTTGAAATCCAATAACATAATTGTATGCAATTAAGTCATTAAGATATATTCTCCCTATTGTCCACGTTCTCCATTCTAGCCGTGTTTTTTTTTTTTCCTCTTAATTTGCCGCTACCGTGTTTATTTTATTTGTTCCTTCAGTAAGTCAGCTTCCTTCATCTCTGTGCTTTTCTTATTCTCATTTTCCTTAGGATTTCTTTTGTGTTCAATTTCTAGAAGTTTCAGTCAAATGCTAAATTCTTAAAAAAAAATCACTTAGGCTGTAAATTTAACTCTGGGTCTGTCAGCCACATTTCCTGTGTTTTCTTACATAACCTTTCCATGACCACGTTTTCTAAATCATCTCTTAGATTATTAATAATCTAGCCAGGTGCTACATAATGCCTTCTGATTTTGAATGACTTTTTTGTATTAAATTTTATGTTTTCTCACTTTATTACACCATGATCAGAGATTATGGCCAGTGTAATTTCTGTCAGTTTTTGAGATGGTCTTACATAAAGAGAATTGCATTTCTAAAATAAATTCTGCCGTTTCTACCTTAAAATTATATTGCTTATATTCTCTCATCTTTTGGGTACAGAATCTATTTAATCTGTCATGACCTAGTGGCAGTGAATTAAGACTTCCCGCTGCGCCCTGCGTGTTAGGAGTAGGGCTCAGACGCTCGGGAGGCTGCTGGGGCAGGATGGGCTTCTCTCCGTGATAGGCCCGAATCAAAGGGTGCAGGCAGGAAAAGTCCCATCCGTCAGCCTCCCTGTGCCCCATGGCCCCTCCCGCTGCGGGCACAACTCCTGCCATCCGCCTGCCTGTGGCCCGCCTGGCAGTCTGCCTTCTTTCCAGGTGCCAGGAGCGCGAGTCTACCAAGAAGCAGTTACGCTGGAGTCTCTTTCAAATGGACCAGCGACCACTTGTTCTCCAGAATGGCCCAGTCGCTCTGCCTTCCTGCACCGGCTCTAGAGATTTCTCTGGACGCTTTCTCAGTGTTTCTTTTCTATCTTTGTGCTGATGCATGAAATAGGTTCTGTTGACATGACTTTTGGGAAACCAATTGCCATAATTTACTTAAAACATTTTATAATTTTCTAGTCTCTACTTAATCAAAGCTGGTGTCTCTTGCGGCCTGGTCCTGGGGAAAGGGAATACTATATGTAAATACATGTCTGGCCTGCACACCGAGCGGGGTGGAGCTGCCTTGGGGCGGGAGGACCTTTCTCCCTGAGCACAGACCATTGCACCAGAGACAGAAGAGAGCCTGGCTGTAGCCTTCCGAGGCCTTCCCGGGTGATCCGATGAGAGGTTCACTTCCCCTGAGCTTCGAGAATCAACCAGGACACGTTAACACCATTTCCTTTTTATTAATCTTACCAGGGCCAAGGTGAGCCCGCTCGACTGTTAATGTCAGGTCCCCCAACCCCAACCCCATTCTGGGAACTCTGACAATCAGTTCTTAACGAGCTGGTCCCTCCTCATCAGGAGTGTTTCATTCACAGGCTGGCCCTCAGGCTGTTGTCTTGTTCTGTAAACCTATTGTCTTCTGTGCCATTTAAAATATTTTTTATTGATTTTTTTTTTCTCCAAATCCTTCTTGACATCAGCATCTATTGAGAGAAACAGTTTGCATTGCCTTTAACCAAGACCCAGTTTCAGTGATTATGGGCATCATTGTGTGGGCTCCTCCTCTTACGCTGGGCTCTCCATGGACTACACAACAACCCCTTTAGCTCCTGGGACTACGGGGCAGCTTTATCTGCATGTGGCCCTACTTAGGAGGAAGATTTTCCTTTGGGGCCTCATGTTCTCTAGCAGAATGGCGTATGGGGTCTGTGTTCCTTTTCCCGTTGAGTCTGAGTTTTCCTAGCAGTCTTTACTGACTTTGTCTGGAAGACTCGAGGGACTGGATTGCTGAAAAAAACCACATCCCATGACTCATTTGAACGTGGAGAGCTCTCCCTGGGCCTGGCGCCAAACCTTCAATCCAAAGGCTGCCAATGGCTCCCTGAGGACTTTCCTGGACCTGAAGTGCAGGTGAATGGGGGGTGGGGGGAGTTGGGAGAGCTGCAGGTTAGCTCACCGACATCCTTCTTGGCCTAGGACGGAGTATAAATCAATCACTGGAAGCAGGTCACTCACCCCGCCTCTGCTCAGTGGCTCCACAGAGAGACTCTTGAGCAGACCAAGTTCGTTTTTATTAATGAGGTGAATTATTTCTTTGTTTCAGCTCATGTTTCAACATCTCCCTTTATCTTGAGCATCTTCAGGTAACTTCTGGCCCCAATTGATAGTCAACACTTGTTCTACCAATACATTCCCCCCAGGTTTGGGGTTTCCCCATGCCCCTCCATTAGGATTCATCTTTCTTCTTCCTGAAGCGAGCCCTTTGGTAGTCTTTTCAGTGTGGATGGACGGTGGCAGGTGCTGAGTGTGCATCTGAAAATGCCTATATTTTGTTCTCGCTTGTGAGTGGCGGTTGCTGGAGAAGCGCCGTGGCGGGTGCCTTCGCACACAGTGGGCTTCCGTGAGGAGCCTTTTGGCTTCTGACCTGCTGGTGAGTGACCCCCCCGGTGGGTCCAACCATAATTCTGTAACAGGTAATCCGTCTGGCCTCTCTCATGGCTTTGCTTTTCCCCGTTTTCCTTGGTTTTCTGCAGTTTCGTAATGACGGGTCTGGCGGTGATGCTCCCTCCCGCTCAGCATCTGGCGTGTCGCTCAGCACGAGACGATTCTCAGCCGGCATCTCGGCTCTTGCCTCCCTCGTTTTCTCTATCCCTTTATTCCAAACTCTGAGGGGCGTGCTGGGACGGCTCGGCCCAACACCGGTTTCCTGAACTCTCTTTATGTTTTTATGCTCGATTCTGGGCAAATTCCTATATCGTCACACGTTCGCCCCGCCTCTGTCTGTGTCCCAGTAGAGGAATATTGTTTACGTCAGTGCATATATCGTTTCAACTCTGAAATTTTTTTTTTTTTAGAGGCATGCTTTTTATTTATTTATTTGTTTGTTTGTTTCATTTATACATGCACTGGGTACAGTCAGAAGCGCGGGAGGGTGAGAGAATTCACCAGAGCCAGAGCGGGGAGCAGAGCAGGCAGAAGGACCGAGGTACACTGCTGAGGGGAGCAGCGGGCGGCAGGAGAGGTCTGCGCGCCATGGGGGACCCTCCTCCGGTGGCCGGGGAGCAGCCAGGGATCGAACCGGCGCCGCAGAGGCCGCGGGCAGCTTCACAACCCAGCGCTCAACCACTGCGCCACTGGGGAGGCCCTCAACTCTGAAATTTAACATAAGTTCTTTTTTGTGGGGTCCTGTTCTTACTTAATTTCTGCTCCTTTGTCTCATCTTTGCTATTCACAGACGGGCGTCATGCTCTTCTCCTTGGCCACCCTGCCGTGGCCTCCAGGGCGTTCTCACACAGCCCACTGTGCTGCTTCTCCTGGAGCGAATCCACCTACTTGCTGATTTAAACTGAATGTGAGATGGGGACCAGCTCCAGGTCCCCTGCATGAGGATGAGACTGCGGGGGCTCCCCTGCTCAGTAAAGAATTTGGGAAGAAGAGAGGCTAAGAGCGTGCCCGGCCCGCGGTGCTGAGGACAGCCAAGCCCCCAGGAGGCTGCAGGCCTCTCCTTGTGGCCAGGCCCATCCTGTCTCCTGCCAGGGTGCAGGGCCCCTGAGGAGAGACATCCCCTGCAGGTTGTTGCCCCTCGTGCAGGTGGGGCCTCCCTCAGCCAGGCCCCCGACTCCTGCCCTCCTCAGGGACGGCTGTTTCTGGCCTGGCTGGCCGTCAGCTTTCTCCCTCCTGTCCCACAGGGGACCACAGCTGGAGTCCGGCATAGGCCACCCCGGGCAGGGCGGTGCTGTGAGGCTGTGGCCAGCAGCTGGGGCCGTTGGAGCAGCAGCCTGGCTACCCGCAACCTCGGGGTGTGGGGGTCACCGCTTGCCACCCCACCCCCACCTCCTGGAGCTGGGTGTCTCCGCCCTCCAGATGCCTCACAGGGTTATCTGCCTCCCCCTTCCCTGAAGGCCAGAGGTCACCCTTGGGGCCTGGTGCCGGAGCCAGGAGCTGCCCTGCAGGCTTTGGGCCGCAGCAGGGCTGGGCCAGGCGGAAGTGCTTCCTCCGCCTGCAGCCGGGCAGCGGCCGGCACCCAGGCGGACCAGGCAGTGCGGGCGCGGGCGGGGGCGGGGGCGGGCAGGCGGCCCACCTGGCTGCCATCATTCTCCTGGGGTAAACAGAGCTGACAGGCGAGCTCCAGCAGCCTGGTACAGGCTGGGGCCCGGGGGGGCCTGTGACCCGCCGGCCTGAGCGGAGGCTCTGGGATCCGTCAGGGAGGACTGAGCGAGGGCACAGGCCCGGGAACCTGCACCCGAGGGCACTTAAGGCCTCGGTGTGAGTCTGAGCCGGGACCAGACACTGGCATGAGCACAGGAGCCAGCGACCTGCCCCTCACCCTCGGGCCCACATGGAAACCAAGTCTTGAAGCTCCTTTTCCAGCTCTGGAGGCTCGGGGGTCTGAAGGGTCGGCAGGACTGCTCAGAAGCGCGACCATGCGCTCGTCCTCCCACACGCCAGAGCGGCTGGAGCCGGACCTCAGGTCCTGCAGCGCAGGGAGGTGCCAGGAGGCCACGGCAGGGTGAAGTGGCCGGCAAGTGAAGGACAGTGACTGGGGGTTTCGCTCGCTCCTGGAACTGAAAGAACCAAAGTAAACGGGCAAAGCGCGAGGAAAGAGCTTCGCTAGCTGACCCGGCCCGGGCCTGGGGGGAGGGGGGGGCGGGGCGCACAGCCAGGGCCCACGACTTGTCGGCAAGGGGCAAACATTCGCGTTCGGACACCCCAGCCCCAGTCCTCGAGGCAGCCGTGGGAGGGGGATGCGGAGGCACGGGCCGCCTCTCAGGGGCCTTTCCCCGCAGGGGAGGGAAACTGTGAGCAGAGGGAGGTGAGAACAAGGGCCAGGTCATCAGGCTTGTGGTCAGGGCCTTCCGGGGCTCCTCTGAGGCTCAAGGAACGGGGTCCCTGCCCCGACCTGCCTGCCGATGTTGCCATTTGTTTTGTGACCTTGGGCAAGTCACTTTACCCGCCCAAGTCTTGTTTCTTTGCCTATAAAAGAAAGATAGCAGCAGCCTGGTGCCCCCGGGCAGCCTTGGCACTAACGAGGCTCATAAAGGCTTTGAAAGCCTGGGGATGAAAGTCCCTGCAGAGCGGGAGCCTGATTATTACACTGTGAACTCCACATTCCCAGGGAAGCCCGGGGGCCGCCTCACAGGGGAGATTTAATAGCAGGAGTCTGGGCCTCAAGACAGGCCTCCACGACCGCACAGAGCAGCTGCGCCGCAGCGCTGAGGCTGTTATCATGAATAATTGAGGCCAGGGTCTACCCGGGATGACGAGCCGCCGTGTGATGTAGTGGATTATCATTGTGGCTCCCCCGCTGATGTCACGAGTGTTTTCTCAGGGGACCTGCCGGCCCCTGGCTCCGCGGGCCACCCCACAGGCAGGCTGTCCAGGGCACTCCAGGCGCCTCGACGCCCGCTGCAAGAAAGGAGCCCAATTAGAGGTGCTTCTCGCACAGAGAAGGCTCGTTAATGGTAATGAGGGGCTGCCCTTACTGGGCCCCCAAGTTTGTAATTAATCTTGCACAGATCTTCCAGCTTGAAAATATCAGGGAATCAAAGTCCTGCGTGTCACTGCAGGCTCCGGGGTGCACGTGAGAGGGAGCGGCTGGCGCAGGAGGGTGCAGGCTGAGCGGCCAGTACAGGCCACTGGACTCGGCCCCCCTCGGGACGGCATGGCCGTGCAGACCAGACCAAGCCTGCGGACAGTCTCTGCTAGAATACTAGTGAGCCGTGGTTTCTGGATTCAACAGCATTCGAAAATGGGGTCCCGTGTGCAGGGCCCAGTAGATGTTCGAAGGTGTGGCTAAGAGGAGCCACAGGCACGGCGCCAGTGTAGGGGAGGCCTGGCTGGTCACCGCAGCCCGGGCCACCCTTTCCTGTGACTTTGATATGCTCCTGTGATTTGAAAAAAACACTGCTGTGTCGGGGCGAGCTGACATCAGGCTCTTGGCACCCCCAGCGTGACTGTGACTGGGGGTGGGGGGCTCCCTGTGAGGTCAGGCCCCTTCCAGGTCTCTGAAAAGGGGGGGTCGCTGGCAGAGGGTGGGGGTTGCTGTGTGCGCTGCGCTGTCTCTGCAGCTGGGAAGCTCATTTGTGCCCCACACTCACCTGCAAGGTCCAGAGACTGAAAACTCAAGCAGGGAAGCGGCTTCTGTCCTTTCCCTGATTTAGGGCTGAGTTTTCCGGACCCGCTGCCCAGAGGGGTGCCTGCGGCTTGCACCCCCAGCGCACCCCCCGCAGCAGGAGGCCTTGGTGCTGAGACTCGTCCTCCTTGTGACAGAGCAATGGGCAGCGGCCACATGCCGGTGCCTGGTCAGACACCTGCGGCCGGTGGTGTCCAGGCGCAGGCACACGAGGCGATGGGGCTGACCAGTGCGAGGTGCTCTAGGCCACTGACCTTCAGCAGTGGCCTGAGGCCCGCCATCTCCGGGCAGTTCCGAGGGCCAGGCAGCGCTTCCGCCCGTGGGGACGGGTGAGGCCTTTCTGCTGAGGCGAGGAGCCCCGCGAGTGCCTCGCGCTGCAGGCCTGGGCCGGCTCTGACACGTCCGTGGCCCAGTCACCCCCATTAAGAACCAGCAGGGAACAGCCCTGACCCATCACTGCAAAGGGGCTCCTTCTCTCCAAGGCCACCAGGGGTCCTTTGGGGAGCTGGGTCTGGAGGCCCTTCAGAGACAATCAGAGGCCAAGGCCGGGCAGGGCACCTACTGGCCAGGAGGCCCGGCTTGCGGTCAAGGGAGCCAGCAGTCTCTGGTGGGGCACGCCTGAGGGTCAGGCCCCGCCCCACCTTCGCTTCCTCAAGAGCAAAGCTTTGCAGTTTTTGCTGCCTGCTGGACTCACCTGGGGAGCGCAGGCTGCCCCGCCCAGGTGAATTAAATCAGATTCTGAGTGGGTAGACCTGGGTATTTTCCAAGGTTCCCAAGGACAATGCCAGCAGGCAGCGCCTTGAGAACTAGTTTAGGCCAAGGAGGGAAAGGCAGAACATGTGAACAAACGGGGGTAAGACAACTGGGAGGGGTGGGGAGTGTGGTTTACTAGGCATGCATGACGGCTTTGCGGATGATCAGTCTCTGTTCAAGCCGCGTGGACTCAGCTGTGAGCTGGCCGTGGCCCCGGGCCATGGGTTTGCACACCCTGCACCAACATGGCCTGGAGGCCAGGAGGGTTCTCAGACGTCACCTGCCAGGAAGCTGGCGGAAGCCGCAGCCACAGTTTCCAAGGGCCTGCACGTCCTTCTCTTCCCCACAGTACTTCCCGGGCTCTGTGCTGCCTGCCTTCCGCTGTCTGTCTGCCTGTGTCTGTCTGCCAAGCAGCTACACTTCGGGCACAGAGAGGCGGGTGGTCGGTGCGACGGGCACGGGCGAGGAGGGGCCGGCCTCACACACGGAGGGCCGGGGGCCGCGTCCAGGTGGAGCGGCTGAGGGCGGAGGGTGGGGTTCGGTTGGAGTCTGCTCTGCAGTGAAGCTGGGTTCTTCGGAACCATCCCGTGGGGTCATTGGCTCCCTGCTGGGGGGGGGTCTCACTGCCGCGCGGGCTGGCGTCCAGTTAGCCCAGCGCAGCGCGGTTCCTGCAGCGCCCGCTGTTCCCAGCCGGTGACTAACGGGGTGTGGCGGACAAGGCTGGACGCGTCCTCGCATTCCCCTCCCGTTATTACCGGAGCTCTTGGCGAGGGCTCTGGGTGGGGCGGCCCGGGCCGGGTGCCCTCCTCCCACAGCCCCCGAGCCCACAGCACCAGCGTCCCGCCCCCGGGTTGAGTTTCCTTCAGGATCCCCCGGCCGCTCCCCCGCGGGCGCAGCCGTCTGCGCTGCTTCACCCGCCGCTGCGGCCACTGCAGGGAAGGGGCTGCGCTGTCCCTGCCTGGGTTGTGGGTTTAGACCTCGACAAAGCGCCCCAACTTCCCTCAAGCCAGCTCCACTGCGGGGTTATAATTTAACACCTTTAACCATGGAATCATGGCAACCACTGCAGTGAAATAAAAAAAACAAAAATCCACCAACCCCTTCCATCCCGACAGTGCTGTGCGCGCCCAAGTACTGGGGGGCACGGGGAGGGCAGTGCCCAGGCCTGCCCTGGGGGCCGGACGTGGAAGGGTGGCGGGGGCCAAGGGACAGGTGCGAGCCTCTGCTCTGCGACGGTCATGCGCCAGACCCCAGAGCTGGGCAAGTTCCTGCCTGTGGGGAGCTCCTGGACGGTGGGGAGACCTCAGAGCCCCCGGCGCCCCCCAGGGCCCCCAAGGCTGTTCCGAGAAGGGGGGCAGAGGAGGACGTGACTAACTGGGCCGTGGGGCGCTCTGAGCCGGGACAGCAGGGCAGGCCTCTGCGGCACTCCCTTCCCGGCCCCAGCCAGCTCAGGTGTGGGGGCGGTGCCTGACCCCAGGACGCCAGAGTCATCCTGCCCCCCAGCTCCTCCTTCCCACAGGAGAGCAGGGGGCAGCTCAGGCTTTAGCGCCCGCCTGGCTCCCTCCCAGGTAAAGCCTCCCACCTTCCTTGCTCATCATGTGGGGTACCAGAAACCCCAGTAGAGAGGGAGGCATGGGGGGGTCCCACCATCAGAGTCAGCCCGGGTGTGCAGCACAGAAGGGCAGAGAGCGGCCCCTGAGGCTGCAGGTGCCGTGGTCTGCACTTTCCAGCATCTCCTGTGGTTTCTGTCTCCTATCTACCAGGGCCATCCTGTAAAATGGGGTGTCCCTTCAATCTTACATTACCGTCCCTCAAAAAGTGAAACGGGGCCTCCCCAGTGGTGCAGAGGGTTGAGCGCAGTCCTATGAAGCTGTCCGCAGCCTCTGCAGCGTGGGTTCGATCCCTAGCAGGCCAGGAAGATTCCCACATGGCGCAGCAGACCTCTCCTATCTTGCCCGCTGCTCTCCTCAACAGTGTCTGTCTGCCTGTTCTGCTCCCCCCTCTGTCTCTGGTGAATCCTCTCACCCTCTTGTGCCTCTGGCCTGTACCCCAGCTCTTGTATAAAAATAACTAAATCTTTAAAAAATAAAAAACTGAATCGTCTTGTCCCCTATTACAAAAGCATCAAGAAGCACTTGCAGAAAGAGCAGAGAGCCAGGCCTGTTGCCCACCCCAGAGACCCTCAGCAGCCTGGGGTCCAGGGTCTGGGTCCTGGGGTCCCTGGGTCTTCCCAGTCATGTACACATCCTTAAAACAAAGCTTGGCTCCTGCTGTGTGTACTCTTTTATAGCCTGTATTTCAACCTGGGAATATATCAGGAACATTTCCCCACGGCAACAAATACCAATACACAAGATTACTTTTCATGACTGAGTAGTATTCCACTGGCCAGCCAGCCTGTCTCTTCCACACCTGGTTGTTTAACACACACATTCTTTCTGGTTTTGAGACCTTAAACAGGGTTGCTGAGATATCACCCAGAAGACAGAGATTTGCACCAGCATGAACGCTTTCTTTAGTGTAAGTACACGTTCGAATAGAGCAGCTGCAAAGCTTCACAGGCCTGAGAGGCACATTCCAGATTGTTCTCTTCCTCCCTCAAGAGCCTGGACTCTCACCTATAAAAGATTATTATTAAAAGAATCATTTTATCCTTTGCCAATTTATGCAGCAAAAATGTATGTGTGATGAACTTACCTTTTTAATTAGGTATTTATAATTTATATATTTATAATTAGATTGACTAACCTACGTGTGTTTCCTGCCTCTGACAGCCTGATTGTGGGAGCTGCTCTGAGACCTGCCTTCCTGTGTGGCTGTGTCCACCTCTCTGTCCCCCTGCTCGCCTGCCCTGCTTGCTGTGAAGCCCGCTCTGCACTTCACCTCTACATTTTTAAAACGGTTTTCTAAACCACGAGGTCAAATCTATAATCGTTTCCTATTTTGTTTCTGTCATTAGCTACCCCGAGAGTATAGAGAGAAGCACCATATTTCCAAGCTAGCTCCCTGCAGCCGGGGGCACGTTCACCTGCAAGGCATGCCTGGGCCAAGGGCGAAGCACCCCGAGGCCCCAGCAGCCGGTGAGAGACGTCCACCGTGGCTGGGGGTAGACAGGGACCTGATGGGGCTTTCTGGAAGCTGTGCGCGGCACATTTCATGAGACCAGTTCTGTTTTCCAGAACATGCACCTTTAGGGCCTCCCCGATGGCACAGCGGGTTGAGCGCAGTGCTGGGACGCTGTCCGTAGCCGGCCCGGGAGATACCCACATGGCGCGTCGGACCTCTCCTGCCACTTCTGCTGCTTCCCTCAGCAGTGTACTTCATCAGTCCGCCTGTTCTGCTCCCCACTCTGTCTCTGGTGAATCCTCTCACCCTCCTGCACCTCTGCCCTGTACCCTACCCCAGCTCTTGTATAAATAAATAAATCTTTTTTAAAAAAAAAGAACATGCACCTTTCGATTAGACCCTCCAAGAGGTGAGAACCCAGGTGGCCGCTCCTCCCGCCTGGGCGACCGCCCGCTGGCAGGGCTCTGGACAGGCGCCTCCAGCCGGCTACTGGGACAGCTGTGCAGATGGAGGCCTGGCCCGGTGCAGAAGGCCCAGGAGGAAGCTGCCAGGAGCCCCTGGCCCCTGGCCCCGGAGTGTGTCCTCGCCCCGCCACAGCCTGTCCTCAGGACATGGCGAGGGATGGACAGTTGCTCATCGGCCTTCGAGGCATGTGGATGAGGAACTTGGCCGCCGAGAGGGAAGTGGCTGCCCTCGCTCAGGCAGCATGTGTCAGCTCCCTCCTTCTTCTGGGGGTTTCCCACAACAGGAATCCCTGCGAGTGCAGGAGTGTGACCCCAGCCTCGCCCCCCAGGAGCTGGTGTGGTCTCTGGGAGCTGAAAGCCCAGCCGAGTGCCGGGGTCCTTGCTCAGGCAGTGATGGAGGCCACCCTGGCCTTGCAGTCCAGGAAGCGAGGCCAGCAGGGCTGAGTCCAGACCCCAGGCCCAAGCCCCACCCAGGCCCTGCCCCACGCTAAGTACACGTGTGGGGTTTTGCTACTGGCGGGAAGGGGTCGGGCTCGTGGCCTGTCAAGACCCACTGTGGTCACAGGGGCTGGTTCTCCAGGGCCACTGCTGCCCTGCCGCTTCCGGGGGCCCCCCCCGCCTCGGGGGCGGCGCCCCACTCGCCCTGGCGCCCAGAGACGCGCCCGGCGTCTGCCTTCAAATGGAAAACTAAAAGTGGCCGAGAGTCAGACTTTCTAGGAAAGGCGTGTCCTGTCCCCGAGGCCGGCGGGAAGCCCGAGGGGGTGGCAGAGCAACTGTCTGGGGACCCGACGGGGCCAGCGAAGGAGCCCTCGGCCTTGGCCTCGGGGTGCCCACGGGCGTCAGGAGCAGGACGCCGTCAGGACTCTCCTCAGCGGCCAAGACCATGATCTTCCCCAGGGACGTGCTCCTCGTGGGCTGCGGGTGCTGGGTGGGGGAGGACCCGGCGGCCCCATCCAGCTGCAGGGGCCCTTTGCCCAAGCCTTGGCCTGGGCCGCCCTGCGGTTCGTGGCACTTCACCCAGCTCTGCAGTGTGGGCCGGGGAGACACGTGCTAGTCGGTGAACCCAGACAGGAATGGCTTCCCGGGGTTCTGGCGGGAGGGGCCGCCGGGGGCTGCAGGTGTTGGTGGGAGGGCCTGGGGGCCGCTGGAGTCAGTGGGAGGGTCCGGGGGCTGCTGGTGTCGGTGGGAAGCAGGGGGGCGCAGGTGTTGGTGGGAGGGTCCGGGGGTGCTTGCGGGGCTGGCGTCCCGGGTGGGTCTCAGGTGCTCCCCTCCCAACAGCCCTCCCCCCAGCCGTGCAGCAGGTGCAGAAGCGGAGACGCCATTCCGGTCAAGGCAGGTGTGTGGCCTCCCCCCAGGTGAACTGGCCCCAAGGAAAGGAAAATGAAGGTTTGAATGCTGTGCCCTGGCTTCAGAGGCTGATGGCTTGGGAAGGGGCTGTTATTTCCGAAAGCTAAAGAAACTGGTGCCTCCAGACACCCGGGCGCGCTCCTGCCATCCCTCCTGCCCAGCTCCCCTGCTTCCTAAAAGCTGGCTGGCTCCCCAGCTCAGGCCGCCTTTCCGCCTCGTTCTTGTCCTTGGCGGACGAGACTCCGCAGAGCAAGCGGGAAAGGCCTGTGGCCGCAACAGTCACCGGGGCGGGTCCACGCCCTTCCTGTCACCGCAGGTGTCACGGCTCGACGCCCTCTTGGCAGTGATTCACGGCTCAGCCAGATGTGAAGGTGCCGCCTGGCTGGCGCCGGCGGCTCACGGAGGTGCGGGCACCGGCTGGTCCACGCTCCCCAGCAGCGTGTGTCACCCAAGCGGGCTGGGGCTGGTCGCCAGACAGAGCTGGTGACCTCATGCCCCGCGGCTGCGTGCTGGGGCTGGTGTCTGTGGCCCTGTGGGGAGTGGCCGGGCCTGTCACCAGCTCGCTGTGCTGTGCTGGGGCCTGGGGCCAGGCTGCCCGTGGGCACCTCCAGTCTGCCCACCCCCCCTTGGAGAGCGCCCTGGGAGGAATCTGTCTGAAGGTCCTGAGGGCGCAGAAGCAGACTGCAGGTGCTGCTGCTCTGATCAGGGGAGAAAATGTGTACGTTTGCTTGTGGACAGAGACGCAGACAGAGGCAGGCACAGACACTGCTGTGGGGCTGAGGGGGAGCAGGCAGCCACACACGATGTCATTCAGGAGACAGACAGACAGGAGGGTAGGACAGAGACCACCCCCCCCCCCTCGGCTGGAGCCCCGAGGCCCGCCGGGCGGCCTCTGTGGGCTCAGGGGCGGACGAGACATTTCTCAACAGTTTTCCCACCCACTGCTGAGTCGCTGGCTCGGGAGCTCTGCCTCCCTTGTCTGCAGACCTCCCAGCCTCTGTGGAATTCGCGGTGCCCACGGAGATGCATCCCGGGCGGGGATGGGGCTTGTGGGCTGTCATTGTTGGCAAGGTGCGCGCCTGCTCCCTCCTGCTGGTGCCAGCCCCACTCACCACATCCCCTCGCCGCACGCCCCAGCCACAGCCAGCGCCTACCCAGGCACCCTCCCCCGGCCGCCCTCTCGGGACCCGGCTCCACAGGCGGTTCCTAAAGACAGCTGGCCCTCCGGCTGCGGGGTGCAGTCTCCCCCCACAAGGCTCCCTGGGCCAGGGGAGGCGTCGGGCTGGCACCCAGCTGTGCTCGTCTCGAACCTTCCCTTTAACTTAGACTTGCTGCTGCAGCTGGACCGCGGTCTGCCTGGGCTGGGGGTTCCCGGCACTCAGATAAACCAGCTGTCCTTCCTTGTGGGACCCCACTGCAGCAGAACCCCGAGGAGCAGCGCTCCGACCGGCTCTGCACCCTTTCCATGACCACAGGGCCGCGCGGGGCATCTGGGGGCGTTGGGCCGGTCTGCAAAGTGGGCCTTGACTCTCCCGGCGGCCCCTCCGCCTGCGAAGCCGCTTCAGAGGCCCCTCGCGGTCATCAGACTCCTCGTCCTGTCAGCGCTCGGGTGTGTACACACGCACACCTGCGCATGCACACCTGCACACACATGTGCATACACACAACTCACCCACACACTCAAACTCATGCACTCACCCACACACTGTGCACACTCACTCACACACTTGCACATGCAAAGGCACCCACTTGCAGGAGGCCACACATGCCCAACACACGATCACACACATTGTCACTGGTGCACTCCCCCCACACTCACACTCACATGCTCGATTCTTCCGTGTTTCTGGAGACTCCTGGTGAGACAACTGGTCTCCTCACCTGTGCGCCCCCCGCTGCCCCGCACACGGCCCCCCACCCCCTGTACGCAGCTCCTTGCTCTGTTTGCTAGTCATGTGCCCTGAAGGTCTGGGGGTCCTTGAGGCAGCCTGGGCCCCACTTTTGGAAACTTCTCCTCCTGCAGCTCAGCCCCCGTGTGGGCCCTGCAGGGGTGTCAGCACCTCCCTTGTCCCGGGAGGGCCCCGAAGCCTGCGCCCCGAAGCCCACGGGAGGGGCAGCGCCGTAGTCTACTTCTCTGCTACATAGACATACATAGTCTCCAGTGTAGACGACTCAAGGCCAGGGGAGCCCCTCGTGGGACAGGCCTGCAGTCCCCCCTGGGGAGACCCCACACCGCTTGGGCCCGCGGAGCTCAAGGTGTGGCCTTGGGGGCCTTGCACCGGGGTCCCCAGCTGCGCCCTGCCCCTGGATGGGGGTCAGTGGACAGACGAAGGGGTGTGACTCCCCAGGTGCGCCCTGGAGCGTCGTCCTAGCTCCTCGTCCTCAGGGACAGGGCAGGGGCTGCGGCCGGGCGGCACACACTGAAGGAGGCCCTCCCCGGAGGCGGCCAGTCTGTCCGGCACCCGAGGGCAGCTCGCCGGCTGAGCGAGGGAGGGAAGCAGCTTGCTTAAACGCCCTTCCCGTTTCTAGGCATTCTGGGATGCGGCCGTCTTAAAAACAGCAACAGCCAAAAAAAAAAAATCAAACCAAAACCCAGGCAGCGGGCCCCAAGCCTGAGCGGGACTTGGCGGGAAGGGCCGGGCAGACCCCAGGCCGGGGCGAGAGCAGCCGGGCGGGCAGCCGGGCCGCGCCACGGGGAGTGTTCCGGGCCGGCCTCGGAGGCGGCCAGCGTGACTAACGCCTGCCTTTGCCCGGGGCCTCGGAGGCCGGGACCGGAGCCTGACAGGAGTTCACATGCCCGGCAGGCGGCAGGGAGGGAAGGGGTCCAAGTTCCCATCTCGGTCCCTGCTCCCGTCAGCTCGCGCCTACCACAGTCTCTGTCGAGGAGCCAAATGGACGAGCCGGAGTTGGCGCTCCCCTCCTCTCCCCGCCCCTCCTGGGGGTGAGCCCAGGGAGCTGCAGGGGCCGAGTGCGCAGGGCTGATGGGCGGGTCTGGGCTGCCCTGGGGTCCCGCACACCCGGCGGCCACCGCACCGCAGGCTGGCCCCCGTGGGCAGGGCCCTCCGCCCACCACGTCCCCTCGCTGGCCATGGCCGGGCGCCAGCGCGGAGCGTCTGCCCCCGGGCCGCTGGCTGCGGGCGGGATTCCTGAGACGGAGGGTAACTGCAGAGAGTGGGCGCCGCTCGCTCCTGCCGGTAATTGCGCGGAGGGCACATGCCAAGCTCCTTAATTCCAGGCTTACCTCACCCTCCGAGGGACCTTTTGTTGCCGTAAGTGCAGACGGTCGTCGGCTCCAAGAGGAAAATGAGAGGCTGCTGGAGACGAGCGCAGGCATCTGGAGGAGCGTGGCCATGGCCGCGCTCATGACCAGACTCCAACAAGCCGGGGCATCACCCCTGCCCAGGGGCCGCTGGGGTCTGGCCTCCTGTGGGGAGTGCAGGGAGCCCTGCTTGCAGCCCCCCACCCCCCCGCCCGCCCCCAGGCGCATTCCAGTGCTGCTTAGCCCAGCATCTGCGCCTGTGCCCAAGGCGGGCCCTTCTCCTGATGGTGAGGCCAGTGTGGAGGGGCCCGGCTGCCTGCCCAGGGTTGGCCCAGCCGGGGTCACTCACTGTCCCCGAGGCCGCTGTGGGCGTCCAGCGCATGGACCCCAGAGCCCTGTTCCGTGCCCCCTGCTCTGCTGAGCTGGAGGCCGTAGCTCCAGAGGGAGGCAGCGTCCACCAGGAGACCCCGCGGGCTACCAGCTCAGGCCGCTGCCCGGCCCGTTTCCGCCCTCGTGCCTCTAAATCAGCAGGTGGAGAGGCGTCGCTGTGCAGACTGGGGTGGAGTGGCGTGACCCGTGGGGCCTCCCGGCTCCTTGAGGGAGGGAGCAGCGTGTCTGTGGGCACCCTGAGGAGGTGGCCTGGGGACCCGTCCCGGAGGGGCAGAACACACGGGGCAGGGGCAGAGTAGCCAGGACCACGTGACCGCTGCAGGTAGGAGTGTCTTCCTCACGTATGCGTGTGTCCCGGATGTGGGGGGACAGTGCATTACGTCTGCTAATGGAGACACAAATGAACGCGACGGGAGCAGCACCCAGCTCGGTGTTGCAGCGTGGGGGGATGGCCGGGTCATGTCCGGAGGGAGGATGACCTTGCTGTCGTCCTCATTCGGAGACCAGGTGCGGTTTAAGGTGTGTCTGGGGCTGAACCCTCAAGGCATGGACTTGCCATGTCAATTTCACGCATCGGTCTGACTGGGCCACGGTGGTGCCAGGTATTCGGGCAAACCTTATTCTGGATGTTGCTGCGAGGGTGTCTGAGATGAGAGCAACAGTGTAGTCAGTGGCTTTGAGGAAAGCAGATTGCTCTCGCTCTAAGCGGGGGGGCCTCATCCAGTCAGTCGAACGCTCAAAGACAAGAACGACTGACCTCCCTTTATTTTATTAATTTCTCCTCTTTATTCTTTTCCTCCTTTCATCTTTATTTGAGTTTGATCTAGTTCCTTTTCTAACATCCCAAGACAAGCACTGTGATAATTGACCCGTTTCTCTAATACATGCCATTTAAAGTCATAAATTTCCTTCTAAAGCAGCATTAGCTGCAGCCCACACGTTGTGATAGCTCCTATTCATTATAAATTAATAAAAATATGATTATCTTCTTGGACCCAGGTGTTATTTAGAGGTATAAGACTTAATCTTCAGACATTGGGGAGTTTTTAAAATTGTATTTGCGCTACTGAGGTACACATAATTTCACTGTGATCTTGGAATATAGTCACTTTAATTTTAAAACTTTTTGGTATGTTGGGAGTTCATTTTTGACCCAGTGGAATGTGGTCAATTTTGGTAAATGTTCCGATGTATGCTTAAAAAAAGCGGTTCATTCTGTACTTACTAGATAAGGTGTGCGCTTACGTGTGTGTGTGTGTGTGTGTGAGTGTGTGTGGTTGGATTGACTGTGTTCAAACCACTCCACACCATCACTTACTGTACCAGTCGTTACTCCATCGTGCTGCTAGGAGAAGCTTGTTCACACCCTTGCCAGAAGGAAATCCTGGCTCCCGGAATGCTCATCTGTCTTTGAAGCTGACATATTTTCAGGGCCTGGGAAGGCTCCAAATGATTTTTTTAGTAAAACAAAAGTTTACTTAGCCCTCCTCCTTGCTGGACCCCAAATGTTCATTCCCCCCGTTCCCTGGCCCTGGAGGCTGGCCCCAGCTGTGGGCCGGCCGTCAGCCGTGGCTCCTCCGCTGTCTGCTGGGTTCCTGGGCCTCCTGTGCAGCTGCGCAGGCCACGGACACACGCGCCAGGGAAGAGCGGTGTCCCCAGGCTCCGGTCAGGGCAGGGCAGGGGCAGGGCGGCCCCTGTGCTTCCCCGCTGGGTGGGCCGAGGGCGTCCGCTCACTCCTGCACAGCCCGCGCGTGACTTTAAACAGGTCTTACTTTCTTTGGTCTTTTTTGGCTTTTCTGGTTGATGTTGACCTGGAGGTAAATTAGCCAGTGGGTCGGCTCTGCCTGGAAGTAGAAATCTTTTTTTTTTCCCCCAGAGAATTCTTGATCTCCTTAAAAATATACGCGGATTTAAAATTCCAAAAATGAAGAGAAAGCTGAGTCCCGCTGGAAAGATGCACTTTCTGTTTTGTTCCGCTGAGAGGCTGAGCCCAGGCGGGGCTGCGGGTGGCGCCGGGGAAGGCTCTCTGCGCGCCTCCTCCCCGCTCTGCCTGTCGAAGGACCGCCAGTGCTTTTCATTACCACCATCCCTGCCTTCCGACATACGCGGTCTTCATTCTTCTTTGGGGGTGACCCCCTGTGCTTAGACCCTCCCTGCGGTGTCCCGGCCGCTCTGCCCAAGCAGCCTCGGTCGCGGGCGCGTTCCGTCTGGTCTTCGCAGCCGCGCTCGGGCGGGACTGCCTCGCAGATACCTTCAAAACTCACCTGCCCTGTGCAAATTGCCCATGTAGCTACTTACCTGACTGCGGTCTTATTTTTAAAATTGATTCTATTATAAGCGCTTTTTTAGTGACTTTCTTTTTAAATCTATGCTATTGTATCTCATGGTTTTATTCATTTTTATGCAGTTGAATTTCTCAAAATGTTTTCCCTTGATTTCCTCCATTACGGCCCCTGGCGTCTGCCGAGGGGATGTTGTGGAGTCCCCAGATGGAGCAGTCTGTCACTACCGTGCACCCCTCCCCCCAAGCTGGGCACCACAGGGCGGGTGAGGAGGGGCCGAGGGTGGGGGTGCTCCTGCTCCTGAGAGCCTCAAGCGTGGCTGGGCTTCGAGGCGGGTGGGGCAGGGGGACAGGACCGTGGGCAGGCGGTTGGGGAGAACAGGGTGAGCCCCTCTTCTAACAGGCTCTTCACTCCTGGGGCTCGGGAGGCTTTGCCAAGAAGCTGGGCGAGCAGCTCTCGCCACAGAGGAGGAACAGAAGGGGCTGGCGTGGCGGGACGAGGGAGTGAGGACACGGAAGTCCAGGACTGAGCAGGGAGCACCCAGAGGCCCGAGCGGGAGCGCGTGGGAAGGGCCCGTGTGGCCGGGCCAGGGGGCAGGTGAGAGCTTTTCTCCTCCACCCGGTGGGTTCCTCTTCTGCAGGCACTGGCGTCCCCACGGGCAGGCTCGGGGAGGCCGGACGCTCAGGGGCCAGATTCCTTGATGGCGTCGGCAGCTCCCGGCCACCATCTCCTTCCCGCCGCCTCTCTCCTTTCCTTGCTTTTGCAAGTGGACCCCGTAAAAGGAAGTCCTTACTGCTTCCACTGCGCAGAGCACCGCGGCCATCTTTACCAGCTCACGAGAACATCCGAGTGACTATCGAGAACGGAAATCCGACGTGAGCTCACGTCCACGCCCAGCGTGTGCAGCTTTTCAGGGTGCAAACCCCGGCGTGCACGCCGCGTGCAGGGGGCCTGGGTCGTGGAGCCCTCTGGGCCTCTGTCCATCACAGCAGGGAGGCTATGCGAGTGATGATACGGGGGAACCGTTGCTTGTGCTCTTCACAGAGCAAGATCGGAAAGAAACCACATTTTCTACTCAAACGATGGACCCACCTGCTGGTGCTGCCAGAGCCTCCGCCCCGCCGGCCACAGGTCTCCAGGGCCTCCTGCCAACATCCATATGGCCGAGGCGCTCCAACACCCACATGATAGAAACACCCACATAATGGGTATCATGGCCGAACACCCGGGGCGGGGAGTCCCATGCCAGCGACAGGTCACCTGCATGGCCGTCCTCGCCACATCTGAGAATGACTCTGAAGAGAACGTGAAGAACCAGCCCTTCTCCCCAACCAGAGCAACTGTGTGGCCCCTGGGAGACTCGTGCCTCCGTGTCCATGAAGGTGGGTGGCCCGGGGAGCCGGCCTCTGGCGCGGCGGCTGTCTTACAAGGCTTCCCTTTGAACTCACATCAGACTGTTTACATCACAGGAGTGTGCATGCGTGTTTATTGTAAAAACAGCCATAAAATATGAAATAAAGCACAGACCCCCACCCCCACCCCCACCCAGTGCCCGAGGGAGTCACCGTCAAAGACCTTCTGGACGGTCCTCCAGGCGGGGGACACCCGCGCTGGTGTCACGGATGCCTGCCAACATGGGCTGCTGTGGAGTCGCTCTGGAAGCGGCTTGGTCTCCTGCCCGCGCGGCCTGTCTGTTGGACACGTGTCCTTCCACGTCTCAGTGTCCCCGTGGCCCATCCTTTCTGGGCTGGGGAGCCCGTCACATGTGCAGGCACCCGGCCTGGGGCTCCCTGGGCCCAGCCTGTGCCCCTGCACATGCCCGCACACCCCAGCTGCCACCGGAGGAGGCAACCCAGAAATGCAGTTTCTGGGCCCCAGCCTCTCTGTTGGGGGGCTGAGAACACCCTCACTTTACCACACTGGGTGCTCAGACTTTTTGCCCAAACTGGACGTGTCCCGGCCACAGGCTGGATGCCCCTCCACGTTTGTCGGTCCCTGTGCTCCCGTGGACGTGCTGGCTCAGGTGCTCCCCCATTTCCTAGCAGCCTCGGCAGCAGCTTGAAGTGCAGGGGACTTCCTCAGGGGCGTGGGCTGCGCCCCACTCGGGAACGTCTGCACGCGGACCCCCTCCGCGCCAGCGCCAGGCCCGGCAAAGGCCGCTCTACTCTGGAGCCGTGTTCCGGGCTGGGGTGGCGGCTCTGAGTGCGTTTGTCAGGACAGCCACAGCACGCGTACCTGTATTTTTTAGAAAACCCGAAGGAGAGGGGGTTTGTGTGCCAAGATTTACTCTTGACTTTCTCGCCTGCCGGCGACAGGACACACAGGAGGGCGACTCTGTTTCGCTGCTTTCAGTAAAGGAAGCAGCGCGGACATTCAGCGCGTGTGGATGTAACAGGAAGACCCTGGCCGGGAAGTCCCACCATTTCTACCACGAGTGGCTTGTCCTCAGGTGCTCCCGGGGGACCGGAGAGCCGCACAGCGCAGGCACCTGGCCCGCTCCTGCCTCAGACCCCCGCTTGTGTTAGGCCTGTCCTCCCCTCATACCCTCCCGCACCCACAGTGCAGAGCAGTGAGGCTCCAGGTCCAGCCCTGCGCCCACAAGGACCTTTCCTGGGCCAGGGCAGGGGTGGGGGCGGACGGGAGGCCTGGCAGGGCGCCTCCCCACCCCAGCAACCTCTGCCTTGGGGCCTCCCCCAGTGGCCTCCACGAGGGCCAGGCCTGCCTGGACGAAGCTGCCACGGAAGGCCTCCAGGCAAGCTCCGCAGACCATTTGGCCACATCCATAAATTAATTGAAAATGTGACCCTGTTTGCTGCCAGGTGGGGCTAATTAATTTCTGTAGCGACTGACGAGCAGGAAACGGGCTGTTCACATCATTCCATCAACAATTAATTCCGGAGGCTCAGAGCCATTAGTTTCCTGGCATCCGCCATCCCAAACAGCGCTGGGAGGGGAGGATATTTCAGGCCTCCGGGAGACCCCACCCCGCCCGCCCCGCCCCTGCAGACGGCTCATTAGGGCTGTTGAGCAGCCCTGAGGCGGGCCTGGCTGTTGCTCTCTCCCTCCCGGGTAGGGCCGCTGGAGCTCTGCTGCCTCCCTGGCAGGGAAGGCTCAGCCTCCTACTCACCCACCCGCTAATGAGCTCAGGCCCGCCCGGGGCTGCTCCCCAGGCTGTGCCTGGCCTCTGGCCCACCCCGCTCCTGCCCGCCCCTGCAGACCCAGTGCCCATCCAGAGCAGAGCCCCGGCCCCAGGCCCTCCTCCTGCCGCCACCCGAGCCAGGTGCGGGCGGGCAGAGGAGTCCATGGGAAGGTGAGCTGCCCAGGTAGGGCCGTGGCCAGCTTCTAGCACAGATCTGCCCCACAGTAGGTGCTCGGTCAGCTCAGGGCAGGAGGAAGGGGGAGAGGGAGGGAGAAGGGCAGAGAGAGGGAACGCCCCAGGCTGAGATGCTTGGAGGTGCCCCTGGCTGGAGGGACCGTGCTCCCTGGACAGACATGGAGTTGAGTGTGGGTGTCCCTGCCACGGCCTGGGGAGCACAGGCTGAGGGGGGAACATGCAAAGGCCCTGGAGGTCACTAGCAGGAGCTCAGTGACTGCCGGCCCAGACGGTCAGCGATCTCCTGGGGGCAGAGCTCGTTGTCACGACCCTCTGTCCTCCACGCGCCTCACGTGCAGGGCAGGGGTAGGACGGTTCCAAGGTTGGGGAGGACCCAGGACTCCATGACCAGGCGCGGGGCAGGGCTTGCTATCAGGCCCCACGTGCTGTTCCCGGCCACACAGGAGGTGCCGCGCTGCTGGGTCCCTCTGCCTTAGCCCAGTGGCCGGCACAGCAGCACCTGCGATTACATCTGCTGTCTGCTCAGGACGTCGTCGCCGCAGAGGCCTCGCTTGCGTGAGAGGAGGCCGAGGCCAGCAAGCCACAGGGACAGGGCTCCAGAGCGTCCTGGGCCGCACATGGGCCACCAGCACGAGGCTGGGCTAGCATGGGCAGGGGCCGGCCCAGCGCCTTAGCCAGAGGGGCGCCCTCTGTGGCACGTGGCCCTGGAACCGCCCCGCTGGCTCTTGCCCCAGTGCAGACCGGCTGGGATGCCAGAGCGAGCATGGCAAGGAGCTGCCTGCAGGGAGCCAGACTCGTCCAGCCTCGAGTGCGTTCTGTCTGAGACTTGGGCGAGACGGGCATGGGCGACTGGCCGTGGGCTCTGAGCACCGCCTCCCCTGGGCACCAGCGGGTCTCCGGGCCCAGAGACCAAGGGGGTCGAGAGGCCACAGGTCCCCAGCTGCCCCGAGCCCACCCACTGGCGGCAGAGCACCCCCCCCTAGGACCTCCTATGGCCGCGTCCAGGGACAAGGAGGGACAGACAGGGGTTGCTTTTGCGACCTCCGGCCTTGGCCGCCCTACCTCCGCGGCCTCCACCCTGCACGTCCGCTTCTGCTCCCCGCGCGTCCCCCCACGCCCACCCTCACGCTGTTCACACTGCCCTGTTCGTTTATCCTGCAACATCTGGCTGTTTAGTTAAGAGGGACCCGGGGCTGCTGGCCGTGGGCGTGCAGGGCCCCGGCCCTGGGCTTGGAGGGAGCACCCGCGGCCCCGGGCGGTTCACACCGGGCAGCAGGGCGGCCTCCGCTCGGGCGCTGACCTTCCCCAGACACTAAATCATAATCCTCATGTTTCACGTTCTGGCCATGATTCCCACATCCCGCTGTGATGCGGGGTAGATGGCCGGCGCAGCCCCTGCTCGGGCTGGTACGTCCCTGCTGGCCCTGCCCGCAGCTGCGGGTGCCGGCGCGGGCTGCTTTGGCCGGGGTGGACACGCGAAGGGGCCTTGATCCCTCCCCTCCCTCCTGCTCCCCGCCCCGCCAGGCCCCGGCCCCGCTGGACGGCCACTCACGGTGTCCCGGCCGCTGCCCGGGCCCCCCCACTCACTAGAGGAGCAGGAAGGCGAAAGTTTCTTTTCAGGCGGAGAAGCGCTTCACGTTTTGTTGCTGTTGTGATTTTTACAATAACTTCATTGAGAAGATTTACATGCCCTGGCCTGACCGCCCCAGCACAGTCCACGCTGCGGGCGCAGGCACGGAACTGCGCAGCTGGAGCCGGCAGTCATCCTAGAAATTTCCTGTTTCCCCCTCAAAAGAGCCCCTCCGTGGCAGCCCGAGGTCCTCCTCCCCTCGCCCTGGTGCCCGGTGCCCGCCACCCGCGCTCTGGCCCGCCCTGCCCCTCTGGCCGTGTCCCCCTGGGCAGTCGCTGGGGCGGGCTCCGGGCCTGGCTTCTGTCGCTCCCGGCTGTGACGTCCAGCAAACGGCTGACTCAGGGGCCGGCCTGGGGCGCCGTTCGGGCCGGGCCGCAGCGCCTGTGAGCCCGGCTCAGCGTGCATGGGCGCCCAAGGCCGGGGCTCGCCTGGCTGAGGCCGCGTCCTGAGGAGCGGGCCGAGGGCCGCCCGGGGCAGCTCGGTGAGCCGCCGCATCGGGTTTGTTTAGGAAAGAAAATCCCAAACGTTCCACTCCCCGTTGTCCGGACACCCGGTCAGGCCAGGCCGCCGGCTGGGCCAGGGGACGGCTCCGCTCGCCCTCGCCTGTCGCCTGGGCGGTCTCACGCCCGAGGAGTTTGCACACTGGAGCACACGCACCGCGGAGACGCTTTTTACTGGACAAAAACACCTTTGGTGCTAAGGGGTCGAGAAAGGAAAGTACGGGAGGGGGGGTCACCCGCGGAGGGAAGGGGCGGCGGGACGAGGGAGGGGGTGGGGCAGCCGGGGGGGTGGTGGTCAGGGCCTGGACCACACAGGTGTGATGAGAGCACCTGCTGGCAGACCAGCCCCGGGGGAGGCAGCACTGGGGGCCCCTAGGCTGCCAGATACGCAGCGCAGGGCTCCGCGCGCCCGCCGGGAAGGGGAGCGGCCCTCCGCGCCCGCTGCTGTCTGGGAGGCGCTCCCTGCCCCACGGAAGGGGCCAGGGCCTCTCACCGCCGCCCCAGCTTGTCTGCACATCTGGTCCTCCTTCGCCTGATGAATTGCCTGACACATCCCTGCTCCTGCAGCTCTCTCTCCAGAAAACAACATTTGGTTCTAGTCATGGAGGAAGCCTGGGCTGCGCTGATTTAAGGCCATAAAGGAATGTGGCAGCAAATTTAAAGCTTCCCTATCTACGGACGCTCAGGCCTGGAGGCCCGGCCCCCTGGCCCGGCAGCGTCATCGGCCTTGTCCGTGGTTCAGGGAGCAGCTGTGGCGAGTTCTTTCTAGAAACGGCCAAACTGGAGTCAGTCCTGATTTTCTCTGTCGCCAGATGTGCAGCTCGGAACCGTGATGTCGCGGACCATCAGGTCAGCGTGACCGCCTGAGCCGTCAGAGGCCTTTCCTCTTCCTCACTTAATGCTGCGGCGCGCGTGGCAGCTGCTGCGGAGACGGCGCCCACACCCTGTCCCGCTGCTTTGAGATAAGGGAACATGCCCGTCAGAGCCCGTTCTTCAGCCTCTCCGAGAAGCCTTGCATGTTTCAGCCAGTGGGAGGCGGGAGTCCAGGGGTAGGTAGCTATTCCTTCTGCAATTCAAAAGCATAAATTAGGATAATTGTTATTCAGAAAATAGTTACAGGGGAGATGTACTGATAAGTCTGAGCTCTAATTAAGCAGTTTCTCTTTCAGCTCACGCTTTCATTTAATTCCAGACTTTTCTCTTGCCCGTCAACACCGACTGCCTCATCCTCAGGTCCTCATCTCCAGGTCCCGCGTGTTGTCTCTGCACCTGGGTTTACAGCTTGGGTTTCAACCTTTGGTGAGGAATAAAAGACGCCTCTTTGCATCGAAACAAACGAGGACTTTCAGAAAAGCCCTGGGCAGAGATTTTGCTTGTTTCCTTCTGGGGGCCCCTCGCTCGTCTGGAGGTGCGACAGCCGAGCTGACGACCTTACCCACACACCCCAGCTCGGGTCCCGGGGCCCCCCAGGCACCTCACTGTCCTGTTGGAAATTCCGGAGGCTTTTCCTCCTTCCCTGGCCCACTGCACACCCAGACAATCGCTGGGTCCTGCAACCAAGGCTGGGAACATTCTAGAACACTTCCCCTCTTGACTGAGCCTTCAAACCTGGCAGTGCAGCACGGGAGCTCCGTGCACTGGAGAGCCCCAGCTCCTGGATCCGCGTGTCCAGGTGGTGGCTGTCGACTTTGCAGCCGGGCGGCTGGGGAGAGGAAGAGTGTCAGGAGCCAGGGGAAGCGGGGGGAAGCGTGTTCCCGCAGCGAGGCCCAGCGGTGAGACGTGCGGGTTGGTGGGAGGGACGGGAACAGTGGCAAGCAAGCTGGGGGGCAAGGACGGAGGCTGGAGGGCCTGGGGTGCAGGCCCCTGGGCGGTGCCCTTTGGGCAGATGTGGAGGCCTGAGGGGTCCTGGGCCTCCGTTGCAGTGTCTGCTGGGAGCAGGGCCAGGAGCTGGACTGAGAGTAGCTCTCGGGAAAGGGCCGGATGGGGATGAGGAGGGCGCCGTGGCGGACCCCACTTCCACAGGGGCGAGTGAGGGGACTGAGCCCTCGGAGCAGTGGGGGCCCCTATGCGCCTCATGCCCAGCACAGGACAGGAGACCCTCGAACACTTTCTGAACAGACGGACGTGCGGGCCTGGCCAGGAAGGCGAGGGTCTGGGTGGGGCTGCAGGACGCGGCTGGAACCCCTGTGTGGCCGGTGAGGGCAGAGGCGTAGACAGCCGTGTAGACACCTGGGAACCTCTGGGAGGTCAGAGCGATGGGCTGGCCGCTGGCTCGAGGCTGAGTGGGGTTTGCTTCGAGGGTGGAGGGGTGGCGCCGAGCCCCCGCTGCCCCAGGAGGTGACGCCTTGCCCTGTTCTCAGCACCTGAGCCACACCCAGCTTCCTGGCCGCCCCCCGCCCCCCCAGCTCAAAGCGTCACTCTCAGCTCCTCTTTTTTTCTAAAAAAGATTTATTTATTTATTTACACAAGCACTGGGTACAGTCGAAAGCGCGGGAAGGTGAGAGAATTCACCAGAGCCAGAGAGGGGAACAGAACAGACAGACTGACAAGGTACACTGCTGAGGGGAGCAGCGGGCGGCAGGAGAGGTCTGCGCGCCATGTGGGACCCTCGCCGGCGGCCGGGGATAGAACCGGCGCTGCAGAGGCTGTGGGCAGCCTCGCAGCCCAGCGCTCAAGCACTGAGCCACCAGGGGAGGCCCAACCCTCAGCTCCTCTTTGTGGGAGACCCCCCCTTCGGGCTCACTGTGCTTAAATCTGCAGACTCCGCTCCCTGGCCAGGGCCTCCACCCGATGTGGTCTGGCATGGGGTTCCCACTGAGAGGCAGCCTGCACCACTGCACAGCTCCCCGACGCCCGCCTGTGTCACCCCTGTGCCACCAAGGAGGCCTCCTTCACGTCGTTTGTAACGGCAGCTAAGTGCTCCTGTCTCAGGTCTGCCCCGAGGACTCAGCAGCCCTGTTGGACACCAGCTGGCTTCCCACTGGGCCCCACGAGAAGCTGGGACAGCTCTGGAGCCCCTCCCAGAGGCACTGATGGGTGGGGTTGCATGCTAGTGAGAGCTAGTGCTGCCAGGATGCTGCCTTCCAGACTCCTGCTGCCGCCACAGCCAGGCTCTGCCAGCACAAGTGCCACAGAGGGGTGCCAGCCCCAGGGTTCCAGAGTCTGCAGCAGTTACAAGGCGCCCAGCCGCCTGGGGGCGAGTCCACCTGCTCCCCCTTACTGTGTCCTCCCTGCCAGGAACCAGGGCTTCACGCAGCTCTGGAACATTTCAGATTGTGAGATTATTTCAGGAAAGAAATCGTCTGTTAATATCACAAAGAGCAGCGCAGATTTCCAGGTGCAGCTACACCTACAGAGCTGCGCACTTCGGGGTGGCGCTGGACCCCTGGGGGTGAGGGAGGCTCAGGCCTTTGTGCTGCTGGCCATGGGGCCATCACTGCAACCTTGAACACAGGAGGCGCTGGGGGCGTGGGCACTGGGGGCGTGGGTGCGGGGCTGGACTGAGAGTAGCTCTGGGAAAGAGCCGGATGGGCACCGGGGCTGTGGTGTGGGCATGCGTGAGTGGGATCACCTGGGCCGGGGGCGGGGTTAGAAGGCGGCTACTGCAGAGCGGCTCCAGGAGGACACCAGAGAGCCGGAGGCGGAAGAATAAGGACTCCCGGGGGTGTGGGCCAGGGCCCAGGAGCCTGCCTCGCTGGCCTGTGGGGGTGCGGGTGCCGTGGACACAGCGAGCGAGAACACCTCCCAAGTCACTTCAAATCGGGCCCGTCTGTGTCTGGGAAGCAAGGGACGTGGGACAAAATCAAAGGGTCCGGGAGGTAAGGAAAGTCCTCAGATCTTGCCAGGAAACCCTGCCAGTCAGGGGAGGGACGAGGGTCAAGGCCCGGTCCCGGACCTGCAGCCCCGGAGCGGGCTGGGGTGGGCTTGCAGCATGGGGGCGTGGCCCGGGGCTCAGGGCTCACCCCGCCCCGGCGGGCATTGGGCCAAGCCTCTGCGGGCCTGGCAGCAGGGCCTGGCAGCGCGGCCGGAGCATCTTGGTGAGGAGGGAGGGGCTGGGGACGGCCCCAGGTGGTCTCGATTTTCTCTACAGAAATCAGGCGAGGTCTCGCGCGGGCGGGAGGGCGAAGGCAGGATGGGAACCACGGAAGACGCCGCTTTGAAGTTTTCAGCCTCAAATGTGCTGCCCGGGGGTGGCTGGGGCTAGGTCACGGCGATCTGTTTTCTTGCTCAGCAGAAGGGATGGGCCCGCGAAGGAGAGAATTCCGGGTATGTGTTGGTTGTCGTGAACTAAAGCCTGATGATTTAGCTCTTGCTCTTAAAATGGGCAAAGTATTCCAAAGTCGTGAACTTTACGTGATTTCGTTTTGCATCTGGGAAAGTGCACACACCGTGGCGTGTGAAGAGCTGCCCGTATTTCACCCAGCGACGCCCTCGCACCCCTGCTCCTGCCCGGAAGGAGCCTCGGGGCCCCAGCAGCCGCGCCCCTCCGGGGGACCCACCACGTCTGGGTGTCTAGCAGCGGAAGTCAGGTTTGCTGTAAACGAGGCGCTTCATGGCTGTTCCCAAGTCATTTATTTACTTTTCAAATGAGGTAGGGCGGGTGCGTGGGGGTCTGTGCTAGTGTGTACATGTGTGCTAGTGTGTGCAGAGGAACTAGTGTGCACAGATGCTTTGTATCTGCACCGTGTGTGCAGTGCACACTAATGTGTACATGCGAGCAAGATGGATACCAGCACGTGCACACACCCACACACCTGTGTGCACACACATGCCAGCACACACAATGCACATATGCTTGCACACATGTGTGTACTAGTACACACATGCATGGCCAGTGTATGCGCATGAGCTTATTGCTAGCACTGCACACGTGTGTCCCAGTGTGTACTAGTGCATGCGTGTATTAGTGCACCCATGGCCCCCAGCGTGGGCAGAGGGGATGGGACCTTGGTCAGGAGTAGGACCGGCCACAGGCTCCTGAGCTGGGTTTGCAGCCTGGACTCTGGTGGGGCCACAGCAAGGCCCCGCTGACTATGGAGACATGAGGGTCACACAGGGCATGGGGTGAGCCCGGCCCCCACGCTCACCGGCAAACCTACAGGCGGGGAAACCCTTGTGGGCTCGGGGGTGGGGGAGACTGTGGCTGCTCGCCCGACACCTGCTTTTCCCCAAACCATGTGACCCTCCACGGACCCTGCCCATGGGACTGGTTATGTCCGCTGGCCCCAGGCCAATGTGGTGTCCAGCACCAGCTGTAAGCCAGAGCCTGTGGCCAGCAGCCAAGTGTGTGGACATCCTGATTCTCCCCGATCTGGGCAATGGCCAGGGCCACGGCCACCCAGGTACCAGGGCGCCCGTCTCTCCTGTGCCCAGGCCCCACCTCTGCACAGGTGGCCACCAGGCCTGTGCTTCCACGTGCAGGCACTTTTAACTCTCAGGATAAGATGTGGGGTCAGATCCTGCTCCCAATGAGGCCAGGTGCGGGCAGGAAGGTCAGATTCTGCAGTTGGTCAGCGGGGCTGCTGCGGTGCCAGGGAGAGGACGAAGCCCCTCAGAAAGGAGGGCCTGGGCCTCTGCAGTCCCGTGGGCTGGGCATCCTTGAGCCACACAGGCCTGTGGACGACGGCCCCTGTGCGCGCCGAGCCACAGAGCCCAGCCCTCCTGTTCCCACCGTGTGGCCAGCTGCTCCCCCAGGAGCCGGCCGGAGGTGTGGACTCTCAGGCCCTCGTGGACCTGGGGAGCCGGAACCTGCACTGGCACCAGACCCCAGGCCCCCAGCATGCCCAGCAGCGCCTATAGAGCAGAGGATCCGGCCATCTGAGTGCGCACACCGCCCCCTGCAGGCCAGAACACATCCTGCGCCCCACAAGCTGCCCTGCGGGATGGGCACCGGCTACCAAGGGCGTCGCAGCCACCCTGGCACGCGTCAGGAGATCCTACTCTTCAAAGGAACGAACGCCTCCCTGTGCCTTGGGGTTTCTCTGGGGTGACCCAGTGACCTATGAGCCCATCCCTATTACTGCCGAGGCTGGGTCCACATCTGTAGTCACCCAGCACATCTTGGGGGGGCATGTCCCCCAAGGGGGCGAGGGGACAAGGGGTGTGGCCACGGCTTTTCTCCCACTTGCTGCTGGATGCAGGGACAGAGCTGAGCCTGCGGACAGCGGGGTTGGGGCAGGCTCCCACTCTGAGGCCCCAGGTGGCTGTGCCGGGAGCTGTGTCCTTGGCACCCAGCGAGCTCCAGTGTCATGCACACGAGCGGCAGTGACAAGACGGACGTGCTGTGTGTGCTCAGAAAACAGACCCAGCAAACGACGTTGCCAGCCGCTGTCTAGCTCCTGCCTCCCAAGGCTCACCTCGGCCCCTGCTCAGAAGCGCCACGAGGTGGCAGCAGCAGTTCACAAAGGCCCATCCACGGCTCACCGAGTCCTCCCCCACTGCCCAGCGTCCTCCCACATCGCCCAATCCTCCCCCACCACCCAGAGTCCTCCCCCAGCTGCGTGTGAAGACTAGACCCTGATGTGATTAGAACGGGGCAGACCCCGGTGGCTGCTCCCTCCTCACGGGACGCCAGCTGCCCGGATAGGAGGGCAGGATCCCCCGACTCCAAACGCGAACTCCTCCTGTCGTTTTGAGCGTCCAAATTTTGTGTTACTGGGTCAGGGAAAACACACACTTCTGAAAACCTTTGGAATGTAAAAGGATTTCCCTGTCTCCACTCTCTGCCCGTGAGCAAGGCCGCCCCCCACTGTCCAGCTGAAGCTTTGTCTGCTCTGCAGACGAAGGACGCCGGCCCGCTGGTCCTGTGGGCAGCTGGGGGCAAAGCAGTGTCTCAGGCCAAGGGGGCCGGTGCCCTGCTCCCTGCAGCCCTGACCCCCCGTGACCCTCAGGGAGGTGGGCAGTGATGCCTGGCACAGGGGTGGGGGGGCGGATGGCCAGCCAGCAGGTGGCGTGTCCTGGGCAGGCTGTGTCCGGCCGTGCCCCTAGGGCCCTCATGGGTCTCCTGCCACGTGTCCTGCACGTTTCCACGTGGCCTTGTGGAGGGTGCGTGATGCCCGAAGGCCCTGGGGTGGAGCCGCCCCCGGACCTGAACCTCATGGGGTCTCATGGAGCAGCTCTGGGCACAGCTGGCAGAGCAGGCTGGATGGAGGCAGCCGGGGCCGCGGGACACGCGGAGCTGCAGAGAGCAGTGTGGGCACTGCACGCTTGGGGCGTCCGAGGGAGCACTGCCTGGGCAGGCCGAGCCGGCACAGGGACGTCCACTGTGGAAGGCCCAGCCGGCTGCCTCACTGGAGAGGGGGACACGGGGAGGGGCAGGGTGCGGGACAGCAGGCTCCCAGGACCTGATTCCCAGCAACATGGGGGCACCGATGCCCCCGCCCTGCCCTGCCCCGGCTCCCGAGCCACCTTGAGACCCTCAGCCTGCAGCCCTGCTCTCATGATGCTACCTGCCCCGTCCCGGGGACCCCTGCCCACTGCTGGAGAGGGGCTCCCCTGTCTGCAGACAGGAGCCTCAGCCTGCTCCCCGATGGACACAGCAAGAGTCACCTGGATCCGTCACGGGCGGAATCGGCGTGTCCAGCAACCATGGAGGGGACGCAAGTCTTAGTTATTAGATGCCCCTTCTCAAGGGGCACGGAGCGGGGCTGGTTTAGGGAGGTTCCTGCAGGCCTGGGCCATTCCATGGCCACCGGATGCAGGCTGAGGGAAGGTGGGCACCACCCGGGCAGGCCTGGACTCGTATTGACCCCAGCCCTGGCGGAAAATGGCCTCCTTGGTCTAGGAGTCCTGGCGTGGGACTGGCTAGCGGGGAGACTGCACTGGCCGGTTGGCGGCCCTTCTGACCGCTGTCCTGCCAGTGCCCCATCTGGCTGGCTTGGCCATGCCCAGGTCAGTCAAGCAGCCTAGATCAGACCAAGTCACCCTCAGAGTGGCTGCCCCATCTGCTCGAGAAGGCCACACATTTCACTCCTGTCTTAACCTCCCCCGCCCCCAGCGCTCCTAGGCCCAGCGGGGGACAGGGCCGGGCAGCATGGACAGGTTCTGCTCCAATGTTCTGGAGAAAGGCAGGGCCCGCAGCGTGGAGGCCAGGGACGGGCCTGGACAGGAGTGTCCCGGGCAAGCCCGGCTCTCGTGGCCCCCTCTGGGGTCTGGTAACTCCCAGACTGAGGGGCCTCTCTTTTGGGTGGAGGCTGAAGGAGGAAGATGTGAGCCCGGCTACCCCGGGGAGGTGCTGGGAGTCCCTGGGGCCTACAGGGGCAGCTTCAGCCAGGAGGCTGCCATGGGGGGGCCTGGGACAGCGCTCTGCTGCCAAGGACCCCACAGCCCTCCAGGGCGCCCGATGCGGCACCCGTGGAGGCCCCTGGAGGAGGGCGGTGGCGCTTCCTGCGGCTGACAGTGGGCGCGCGCTCCTGGGCCCACCCCCAGGTGACCACCCCAGAGCCCCTCTGCGTCCCGAACCCCGCGCGCGCGGGCTCCTGACAGGCAGGCCCAGCCGGAACGCCCCCAGGCCTGCGGCCCCAGCCCAGCTCCAGCGGAGAGCGCTGTCGCCAGCCCGAGGCGCAGGTGCGCCCGCCCCGCGCAGGTGCCCGCCCCGCGCAGGTGCCCGCCCCGCGCAGGTGCCCGCCCCGCGCAGGTGCCCGCCTCGCGCGACGCCCGGAGCCGGTCTCCGCCCGCGGCGCGCCCCTGCCCCCCGCGCCCCCCCAGCCCCCACCCGCGGGCGCGGGGTCCACGCAACAATGGGCGTGGGCGCGGCGCGGCGCGCTCCCGGGCGGCCAATGGGCGGCCGCGGGGGCCGGGCCGGGCGGCGCGCGAGGTGACAGCCGGGCGGGCGGAGGGGCCGCGCGGGGAGGCCGAGGCCGAGGCCGTCCCAGCGCCGCCCGCGCCCGCGCCCGCCCGTCGCCGCGATGTCGGTGGCGGGGCTGAAGAAGCAGTTCCACAAGGCCAGCCAGGTAGCGCGGGCCCCGGCCGGGCGGGACGCGGCGGCCTCGACCCGGCCCCTTCCCGCCCCCTCCCGCCCCCTCGCCCGGGCGGCGCCGCGCGGGGACCTGGCGCGGGGAGGGGCGCGGGGACCGCGGCGCCCGCAGGGCCCCCCCCCCCCGGCCCACCCTCCCGTGTCCACCCCCCGCCGCGCCGCGGGCCCGGGATGCCCCATCCTCGGCGCCCCCAAATGCACCCGCCGCGCGGAGCCCCACGCCCGGGCCGGCTCCCCAGGGTGCGCGCGCTGGCGCCGGGCTCCTGCGCCCCAGAAGCGGGTCTGGGGGGAGACACGGCCGGCCGCGGTGTAAACAAACGGTGGCGAGCCCGGCTCAGGGCCCCGCAGGGCCGGGGGAGCCTCGCGGAGGAGGCCTGTGAGGAATTAGACCAAGGAGGCATTGTGGTTGGGGGTGCGGGTGTGGAGCAGGGCGCAGAGGAAAAGGGGGGCATAGAATTGGGATGTGTGGGGTAACGACAGGCGGATTTGTGTTCCTGGAGCGCAGTCTCCCCTGCCAGCTCCTCCTCGTGCAGCTCCCCACGCTGCACCCGGTGTCCCGGCTCCCTTCCTCTGCGGAGCCCCCCAGGTTGCTTAAAAACAGGGCGATGGATGTAATTTGGAAGCCACATTTGGGGTGAGTTTCGTCCTGCTTCTCCCACAAACACGCGCTCCGGAGAGCAGATGGAAGGAGAGGCCGCCAGGGGACTCTGCCTCAGGCCTGGTGTCCCTCACTGACCCTGGAGAAACCGGGGCACCGGCTCCCAGCCTGGGCAGGGGTGAACGGTGGAGTTATTGAGGGCGACGAGGAGCCGGGAGGTGCAGCCGCCCCGCTGCACCTGACAGTCCTCTGGGACCACGGGACATCAGAAGTGACCGGCCCTGGGGCGGTGTGTGCCCCGACCTGTGGCTCCTGGGGAGGCCAAGGCTGGAGCCACAGGTGACTTGGGATTTCCAGCACGAGTGGAGGTTTTAAAATATCAGAGAAAGGCAAGGGAGAAAGCACTGAGCGGGCCACGCAGACCAGGGGGCCAGAGCGCTGAGGGACGAGGGGTAGCCTGCTCTTGGATGAGGAGGAAGCGTCATAAAGGCTTGTGGAATAAATGAGACTTTGGGGAGCCCCGGCAGGAAAGAAGTGGTAGTGTGCAGGACAGAGGGGGTGTCCTGGAACACAGCGAGGGTGCTGTGAGGGACAGGCTGGGCCGGGCAGGCGGGGGCCAGGGGACCGGAGCCCCCGGGGGGCTGTGCTGGCTGCACTGGTGACCTCAGCGCTGTCGGGAGCCGTGGCCAGCTCGGCCCGTGGGCGCACGTCTCGGCGACGCACCCTTGCTGCTGCCACCTGGCCCTGAGCACCAGCCCGAGGGGACGCAGGACCTCAGGGGGGCGACTGCTTTGGGGAAATGGGGTGCCGGGCCGAGGCCTCTGGTCCGTCCGCCATCGCCCACCAGCGGGAGGCGAGCAGAGGCTCCGGGTCGTCGGCCTATTTTTTTGCCTGAACTGAAATCACTGAGACTGTGCGAGGAAAGCCCTCACAGGCTCCGTCTGGGCTTTGTGGTCCCAGGGCCCGTCAGATACGTTTTTCTCTCTCCTAGGAGTCTTTCTAAGAAATTTTGCAACGAAACAGACTTGGTGGAGGAGTCAGGCGGGCTGATGTAATACGAGGGCAGGGTAGTGAAAAACGCCAGCTGTTCTCCTGCCATGACGTCTGGACAGCAGGTTTCGAGCCTTGCGTGCAGGCCCAGGGCAGGGGAGGGCGTCCATGGATGCCAGCGGCGTGCTGACTCCGGCCCGGTGCCTGGCATGCTCTGGCCTCAGGTGCCGCCGCCGCCCGGGGGTCTGCTGGCGGCCTGCGGCTGGGGGCCGGCAACACCGTGGGTGTACACGCCCCTGAGCTGGGCGCAGTCGCGGGGTGAATTGTACCAGACGTGGGTTACCCGGATCCACGCAGCTCCCGGCCCCCCCGTTCCTGAGGAACTCCCGGGAGCAGTCAAGGGAAGACAGGAGACCCAACGGGCACCTTTCACCAGCCGCGGGGGCAGGCCCAGCTGCCGGGGGGCTCTCAGGGACAGGCAGCACAACAGGTGGCCAGTTCCGGAGCCGGCCCTTCCTCCTGCCGCCTTCCCTGTCGCCTGGAGACCGCCCCCTTGCGCGGCAGAGGACAGGCAGCCGCGGCTCGGCCTGCTCGGCACCCGCTCGGCGCAGGAAGGAGCACCCCCACCCCCCACCCCGTGCCCAGTGACTCCTTCCCGGCGCTCGGGACCAGGCTCGCGGCTCATGCCAGATCCTTCTCTCAAAAGGAAATTTTAATTGAGCGTCTTTCTCTGCACAGCGGCCCATTGGGGGTGCAGCTCGGGCTGCTGCTGGGGTGACCCCGGGAGCTGAGGTGGCCACACGGGCCTGGCCAGTGGCCCGTGGCTGTAAATGGCCACCTCTGCGCCCCGATGCCTGTGCTGCTCGTGTGTTTCCTTGTTCTTGGCTGCGTCGTGGCGCTGGGACACCCGCCCGCCCTCTGCTGCCCCCTTCCCGCTGGACATCCAGGCCCCCCAGGAAGTCTCGGGACAGTCGCCATCTCCTCCTCCCCTGCTGAGACCAGCCCCGGCGACCACGCGGGATGCCGTGACCCCGGACTTCGTGTCACGTTTGCTTCGTTTTGCCCCGGGGTGGGGGGCCTTTCCCCTCCGGCCTGTGACTCGGCTCCAGGGAGGGGCTGGTGACTGCAGCAGTCCCGAGGGGCCAGGTGGAGGCCACGGCCTTGGGCTGTCCTGGGAGCAGAAGCGGAACTTGCCGGAAGGGGCCCTCACCCCGCGGGGCTCGAGGAGCTCTGGGCAGTGTTCCCGCGTTCCCGCGCCACTACCTCCTTCGGGAGGAAACTGCTTAAACGGCTTCTCTCCGCGGCCTCTGGAGGATGGCTGCCCCTGCTCCCCTGGTGGCGACCGAGCCTGCCAGCGAATGCTCCGGGGCGCCCCAACGCACGTGTGCGCGGCAGGGCTGCCGTCTCCCCACACACCTGCTCACACCTGCACACACCTGCCCAGGGCCTGGCGGGCCCCTGAGCCCCGGTGATAACCGCCTTCCCCGAGCACCCGCGTCCTCCAGCAGCCTGTCCTGCTGCTCCAGCCTCCCGGGGACGCAGAGCCCACTCCCGGGTCCTCGCGGCTCCTCTTTCCCTTCTTGACCCGCCGCTCCTGCCTCCGCCGCGAGGCCTGGGCACGCGCACGTTGGCGGTGCCGGCTCTGCCATCCTGGCGTCGCTTGTCCTGCGTCTCAGGCCCTGCCAGATGTCACCAGCAGCCTCTCCCAGGGCTTGTCGGGGCACAGGTGGGCAGTGGCCGCTGGCCGTCCCTCCTAGGGCTCCGAGCTCCCTGGGCCCTGAGCTCTGGCCCTTGATGGCGCAGGGACCGGGCCATGCGGCCACATAAATTTTGCTCTTGCTGTGTGGCTCGGTCTGTCCCTCTCTGCCGCCTGCTTTGTCTCGAGCTTTGGCTTTTATAAGTTAGGTGGGCGCAAGCAGCAGCCAGGCGCCGCAGGTTGGGGGGCAGGACGGGCGACGCTAAAGACAGACCACCCGGCTGACGGTGGTTCTCCCCGTTCTGCTGAGGACAGACTTCAGGGTGGGGCGGGGAGCGGGAATGGCCAGGGCTGGTCAAAGGCAGGACACGTCACGCAGAAACCCGGCCCCGGGAACCCGGGTGATGTCATGACCTGATGTCACTTCAAGTAAGAAAAGGAAAGGCTTGAGATTTGTTAGACAGGAAAAAAAAAAAAGAATTTGAAAACAGGGGAGGCGGGGACCTGGCAGGAAGGCCGCGGTGGGGCGAGGGTGGCTCTGGCTCCCTCTGCAGCCTCTGTGCCGCCGCCTGGTCTCGAGGGCTGCTGGCTGCCCAGCGGTGCTGAGTGGGGCTGTGGCACGGTCAGATCCAGCTTTGCTGGTCTGACAGTGTTGGCTCCTGTTAAATTTAAGAACTGTATTTGGATTTTTTTTTTTTACAGATTTCTTTTTTTTTTTTTTTTTAAGATTTATTTATTTATTTATGCAAGCACCGGGTACAGTCAGAAGCACGGGAGGGTGAGAGAATTCACCAGAGCCAGAGCGGGGAGCAGAGCAGGCAGAAGGACCGAAGTACACTGCTTGGGGGGGCAGCGGGCGGCAGGAGAGGTCTGCGCGCCATGTGGGACCCTCCTCCGGTGGCCGGGGAGCAGCCGGGGATCGAACCGGCGCCGCAGAGGCCACGGGCAGCTTCGCAACCCAGCGCTCAACCGCTGCGCCACCAGGGAGGCCCAGATTTCTTTATTTATGCATACAACAGCTGGGGTACAGGCCAGAGGTGTGGGGGGTGAGAGGATTCACCAGAGACAGAGCGGGGAGCAGAACAGTCAGACTGACTGAAATGCACTGCTGAGGGGAGCAGCGGGCGAGACAGGAGAGGGCTGCTGTGCCATGTGGGTAGCTCCCTGGCTGGCAGGGGATCACACTCGTTCTGCAGAGGCTGCGGACAGCTTCATAGGTTGCGTCTTAACCCCTTGCACCACCAGGGAGGCCCTAAATTTTTTTTTTTAAGATTGATTTATTTATGCAAGAACTGGGGTACAGACCAGAGGTGTGGGAGGGTGAGAGGATTCACCAGAGACAGAATGGGGAGTGGAACAGGCAGATTGACTGAAATACACCGCTGAGGGGAGCAGCGGGTGAGACAGGAGAGGTCTGCTGCGCCATGTGGGTATCTCCCCAGTCGGCCGGGAATCGAACCCGCACTGCAGAGACTGCGGACAGCTTCACAGCGCTGTGCTCAGCCCACTGCGCCACCGGGGAGGCCCCATATTTGAAATTTTGAAAAGATGATTCATGTTTCTAGAGAAGAAAGAGGGCAAAGTTCTTCTGGGAACGTGCTGGCTTTCATCATGCCTCCAGGTCTGGATAGCCCAGGGTTGAGTGGAAGCTGACCCGTTTCTGTTCTCGGAGGAGTTTGCAGCCTCTCTGGAGAAGCCTCCCTCCCCCGCCCCGCCACGTGCTTCAGTCTCACAAAACCTAGTCTAGATCAGACCCTGCGTAAAGCTCAACCCCAGAGTGACCACACGCATCTGGCCGCAGCTTCTCTGCGTGTCTCTGAGGCTCCAGGCCACGCGCTCCCGGAGGCCTGAGCTGGTCAGCCCTGGTGTGAGGGCGGGTGGGCGAGGCGGGGCTGTCCTCATGGGCAGCACAGAGCGCTCTTTGTGGGGCTGCCGGTGGCCGTCACAGCAGGGTGCCCGCGCTGTAGCACAGTCCTGCCTGGCGCGGGGCGCCCCATCCCGCCCAGAGATGCAGAATCCTCCATATATGAATAAAACAGCCTTGTGCCTGGAAGAGAAAAGTGCCTCATTGTCAGGAAGCCACGTGCGTACTGGCCCAGCTCATGGCTACTGCGTCGTGTCTTCAGGGGCAGCTCGCGTGGCGCACACGCGTTGGGGCCCTGATGCCTCCTCTGGGGCACGAGGTGACACCGGCTTTGTCCTTTGGTTGTTACAGTAAAGATGTCCTGTCTGCCTCGGCTGCCTCCATCGTGGACTGCTGTGCAAGAGTTTTTACTTAAAAAAACTTGATTTTTAACTTAAGAAAACTCAGTTTTTGTATGGTCTCCTGTCCCATATGGGAGTTGCAGCAGCTTATAAGGAGTTTAAAAAGTAAAATGTAAATAAGAATAATGGCCCATGGTCAGGAAATATATAACATCGTGGTGAAGTCAAGGCTTGTGGAGGTTTGTGTGGCACATTCACATGTGAATATGCTCCGGAAAAGATCTCCAGAGTCATCGCTATTGTCAGATTTCATGTCGAGCTCCCTGGCGGCCAGGGTGAAAAGAGGAAGGAATCAGTAACCCTTTCTCTGCCTGCATACAAGGCAGGAGGCGTGCCCACTCCTCTTTTGGCGTTGCACCTCCCCGCAGCAAGCTGGCTGCAGGGGATAGCTGAGGAAGCGGTGCTGTGGCCTCTGCACCCAGTGCCTGGGCTGGGCCTCCTCCCGGGAGCTGCCTGGGGGCCCTGGTACCTGGCATCCACCCACAGCCTCCAGCTCCACCTTGTGAGCTTCTGGCCTCCCTGGGAGTGTTCCTGGCCCTCAGCAAGGTGACAACTATCAGGGTAGATACAGGGATGAGTTTCTATCAAGTCTGATTCTGCTTGATCACAGAGATTCCTTCTTCCTTTAATGTCAATCTTCAAAGGCCTTTATTAAAACGAAACCAGGGCCTCCCCGGTGGCGCAGGCTGTTGAGCGCAGCGCTGTGAAGCTGTCCACAGTCTCTGCAGCGCGGGTTCGATCGCAGCTGGCCAGGGAGATTCCCACATGGTGCAGCAGACCTCTCCTGACTCACCCGCTGCTCCCTTCAGCAATATGTTTCAGTCAGTCTGCCTGTTCTGCTCCCCGCTCTGTCTTTGGTGAGTCTTCTCACCCTCCCGCGCCTCTGGCCTATACCCCAGATCTTTTATGCATGAATAAATAAAAAATCTTAAAAAAAAAAAAAACAAAACCACAGAAATATGGGGAAGGGTAACATCCTTTCCCAAGAAAATGAAAAGTTAGAAATACTTTGTTGCATAGAGTTGACAATAATAGAAATTAATAACTACTGTAGTAGTTTACACTTGATCTTAGCCAAAAGGCGGAGAAGCGATTACTACTGTAGTATTTTATATAACAACATATAGTATTCGAGTTAGATGTTATTTTGTAGCAGCATTCATTTTGAGGCCGTGCATTTTTATGAACTTTCACTGTGTAATTTCCTGTCCGGTTTAAGGAGTATTTGCCTGCCCAAAGCCATCACGATGTGCTCTCTGTGTAATGTTCACCTCTGCGTTTCCCTGGAACTGGTGATCCCGAGTGGTGTGAGGGACGAGTTAAGATTCAGGTTTCACATTTTTTGTATCATCTGGAACCTCATTGGCACAGCACATTCAGGAACGTGTTGGGAACACAGGGTTCTGAGGTCGGGGTGGACATGGCAAGCTCCCGGTTCTCCAGATGCCCTGTTGCTCCTCAGGGGGCTGTGTCCCTGCAGGCTCATGGCCAGTGCTGCTGACCTCAGGGGGGCAGGGAGGTGCCTGCTGGCTGTTAGCTGTCGGATCCCTTTCCACAGTCACGCTGCACTAGCTCGGGGTGAATGTGTGCGTCTGAGGTAGAGCCCGAAGCCCTCCTTACCAGCTGGGCAGGGGGTGCTTCTGTGAGAGGTGCGGGAGGAGCGGTGTGTGTAGGGAGCGAACTTGGTATGAGCGTGTGGCTGTCCATGAGGCCGCGGGCCTGTAGCTTGGGGACTGATTTGGGGCCGAACGTGATGACAGGGGCTGCACGTGTGCGTTTCCCAGGAGGGAGGGGAGGCCAGGCGGGGGAGGGCTGCAGCCATACCTGGTGTTGCCCCCCGAGGCGAGGCCCCCAGCCACCCTGTTCCCTTTGCACCGGTCACTTGCAGCTGGCCTGGACAGGGAGACCCTGCCGTGGGGTGCCCCTGCCCAGTCGGCAGGGCCCCTTCCTGGGGGGCACCAGCTTTCTTTGGCTCCAGAGCCGAGTTTCACCCACCGATTTTCTTTCCTCATTCTGTCATTACAGCTGCTTCTCAGAAAGCAAAATTACTAAATGTTGGCGGCAGTAGTTTGGGTTTGGCAGTGGAGAGGCCCGACGTGGGCAGGCCCCGGCTCTGCCTGTGGGCACGCGTGGTCTTTACCGGTCAGATGTCCAGTAATACCTCCCAGGCGTCTGCAGGGAAAAGCCTGCGTGGGCTGGAGCGAGAATAACGGAAAAATCCCCAGAGTCCTTCACTCTGAAGAGCGGCCCTGCCTGAGCTGCGGGGTCGCCACCTGAGGGAGGCTTCGCGTCTTCAGCACCTTTCATTTTTCCCAGGAATCTTTGACGGTGCCTTTAAACAGGCCGGCGTCCGAAGAGAATGTGGGTGTGCTGCGCCCTGAAAACCAGAGTTTCTGGCCATTTTCAGAGCCACGCCTGGGTGTGCTTGTGTGCACATTTATCCTGCTTCAGGGCCATGGAAGGGCTTTCGCCCCCAGCGCTTTGTCCCTTGGCTGCATGGACTGACCCGTGGCCATCTTCTCTGCAGATAACGTTTTCCCCCATTTCTCTGCCCTCACGTCAGCTCAGTGTTGTCACGATGTCCAGTTTGTTTATAACGCTCCTTTGTATTTTTCATCCGTCCCCTTGAGTTCCCGTGTGGTCACGTCCCAGGGACTACCTTCCAGCCCAGAGCCTCTCTCTTCTGCAGTGTCTACTTGGTACTAACCCTCCTGCTGATGTCCTGATGGCAGCGATTGAAACTTCCGTCTGCAGTCACTGCCTCCTGTGTCATGCGGTCCATCGCCACCCATTTCTTCTGAGGCGCCGACCGCCATCACTCTCAGGCCCTCAGGGATGGACCAAAAGCCTGGGGTGTCCACTGTGATGTCTCTTTGTCCTCTGTCCTCCACCCCAGTCTTGTGTCTGATGCCATGACGCTGCAGGATCCCCACCGGGCCTCCCGCCTTCAGCGGCCTCTGTGCGGCCCCCACATCTGGCCTGCTGTCTGCACAGCTCTTCGCCTGCCGGAGCCCGGGGGCCGCGTGTGGCTGGGGGAGCTGCTCCTTTATGATTCCCTTTCCGCCCGCAGTTTCTCCTCTTCTGCTCTGGTTTCCTAGGCTACGGTCCACTCCTGCGTGTCCTGCTCAGCCGTTACGCCCTGTGCTGCAGCAGAGTCTCCCCGGAGAAGCAGCTTCTGTGAGCCCCATCTTCCCAGGGTGTCCCCCCGCCCCATGAGGCTGCCCAGCTCCTGACCGCCCTGCGGCTCTGATGCCCCCAGAGCTGCAAAAACCGTCTTTCACTCTGAAATGATCTTAGACGCACAGAAACGTCTCCAAGCTCGCGCAGAGAGCTCACACACAGCCTTCGCTCAGCTCCCCGCGGTAGTAACTTGCAAATAGTTTTCATCGTTTACATTCATAGCTGAGACTTGCCATGTTTTCCGAGCTGGCGAGAGCGAGCCTGGCTGCTCACAGTTGACAGAAGAGACGCAGGCGTGGGCAGGGTGGCGGGCCTTCTCAAAGTGTGTTCCGGGGAACACTGGCCTCTGCGATTTCTCCCCAGAAGCAGCCTTTCCTGAGACCCAGCGGAGGGCGGTGGGTGCGCATCTGGTCAGGCCCTCGCTGACCGCGGACGGCTGCCCGGCCAGGCTCTTTCTCAGCCGTGTCCTCTCCCTCGGCTTCCCCGGCGTCCCCCTGTGGGAAACCCGCGGCCTCCGTCTCTCCCTTCCTGGGCAGTGTTTCTGCAGGGGTGGAGCTGGTTGCTGCCAGGGGCTCGTGGGTTCTGGCCGCGTCCTTTTCATGCTGCTCCTGGGTGCCCCGCCGCTCACTTCCCGGGTCTGGCACATGGCTGGGCTGGGCGCCTGATGATCCGTGTTTCCCCTGGCGCCCGGGGAGGCCTCGTCCTGGGCGTCGCTCAGTGCTCCGGGGCGCCGGGCTGTCCCTCCGTTGCCTTCCATGGCATGGTCATCTCTCGGGATGTCTGGGCTGACGCTGCTCTTGCTCACCTGGGACCGGGTGTCTAGCACGGCTCCCCCAACTTCAGTTCCAGGGATGAGCTGTGGTTCCCGACGAGCTTGCCCTCCCCTGCACTGTCAGAGGGGGCCCGGAGCCCCTCGCGCCTCCTCCCTGCGTAGCCAATATTCCCTGTTTATTAAAAACGCAGTGCTGCCCTTTGCGATGCTCTGCCCTGGTCCGTGAGTCCCTCGCTGGCCTCTCCAGGCACCTAGTCTAGAGTTTTCCATCACTGAAGTATTCATTTTCACAACTGTTTTTTATTTCCAAGAGTTCCACGTTACAGCCACTTAGTCGTTCCCTTTAGGGGATGATCTGCTCTTCATCAGGGGTCACACCTGCCTGCTGCTGACCCCCCAGAGCATTGTTGGGCTCCAGGGCTGTCCCTGCCATGGGGATTGGGCTGGCCATGCTCTGGTGCGCCTCAGACCCACGTTTCCGGGCGTGTGCACCTGGGGACCTTGGTCACTCTCCCCTCCTGCTGCTGGGCTTCTCACCCTTGGTCTCCAAGGCCCCACATGCTGGATGGTGACAGCCGGGTTACCGGATCTGGCCTGGGCTGGGCCGACCATTTGACTCCTTGCTTTCCAGTCTCCCTGCCCTGCAGGTTGCCAAGGCTGACCTTGCCAAGGCTCACAGACCAACCTCTCCAGCCCCTGTTCTCCCCACCCCGTCTCAAAGCTGGCGTGGGGCCTGGGCCTGCGTGTCATGGGGCGTCCCCCTGCTTCCCCCAGGGCCAGGCTCCGGGCAGAGAAGCCCAGCAGGTGCGGCCCAGCACCCCCCACCCCCCGCCGTGCCGCCATTCCCTCCCCTGTCAGCTGTCCCGGCAGGTCGGGCCTGGGGGGCCCCACCCCAGAGATAAGGTTTGACAATTTTACAGGGCTTCGGGCAGAAACCCACAGGCTGACCTGACGTTTTGCCTTGTTGTCATGACGTGGTGGCGTGAGGGCGGCCACCGTGCAGTGCAGTGACTTGTGTTTATTTCTGCAGCTGCTTAGTGAGAAAATAAGTGGCGTTGAAGGAACGAAACTGGACGACGAATTTCTGGACATGGAAAGGGTAAGAGCATTTCATGTGATTTTTCTACAGACTTGACTTTGGCTGCCATGGGGCCTGGGCTCGTGTGGGGGCTGGCGGGGGGCGGGGGGCAGGGGGCGGGGACGGGGCAAACCCACGGACACTCCTGCGCAGGACCCTCTGGCCTGGAGGCGGGATTGGGGCTCTGGCTCTCTCTAGCGGACAAAAGCCAGAACGCGCCGGAGGCGCCCGTCCCGGCAGGGACAGCGGCTGCAAGGAGAAGGCCACGGTCCCGTGACCGGCTCCTGGAGAACTGAAATCTGTGCAGTTTCCTGGTCAGCTCAGAGGGGCGTGGGTGGGGGCAGGCCTGGGGCCACCAGCAACTGCCAGTCCCTGTGTCCTTCCCTTCGTGTCGGGCCCTGTGGACAGCTGAATGGTCTCACCCCAGGGACGAGGGAGCAAGCACAGCCCCTGCCCGCGGGCGAGGAGCCCAGTGAGGGCTGGTGACCATGGGTGGGGCCGTAGCAGTGGCCGGGGAGGGGTCTGGCCCAGGCTGTGTTGGGGGGTCCCTCTCTCCAGGGCCCCTGTGCCTGGACACACTGACCTGCAGTCTGCCTAGATGAGAGCAGCGGGTTTCTAGAAAGGCTAGTACTGGGGCGGGGCGGCTTATTCTGCTTTGCTTTATGGAAAAAGCTTGTCTTTGAACCTCGAGAGGCACAGCCCACCTGCTGCCCTGCTCCCTGGGCTCGGCGGGTCTCTCAGGGGACTTAGCAGCCACGTGCAACTTGGGCACGGGCGGGACAGCGCAGCTGAGATGTTGCTGTTTGCTGTGAATGCCCCGAGTTTGTTATTGATCTATGTGTGTGTATGTGTGTGTGTGGTTTTTCTTTAAGAAAATAGACGTCACCAATAAAGCTGTTGCAGAAATTCTTTCAAAAACCACAGAATATCTTCAGCCAAATCCAGGTAAAGTCGGGAGATACCCAGCGTCTGCATGTGGTGGGAGTGGACAAGGCTGTGTCCAGACCCCAGAGAAGCATGCGGGTGGTTGCCATGGTGACCCTGCACCCGGGACCAGAGGGTTGGGCGGGGCATCCCCTCCGGTCTAGTCTCCGGCCAAGCCCTGGGGACCAGGTGGTGACCTCCGGAGCCGGCAAGGTCATCTGAGCCTGGACTGTGGCGCCAGCTGGCCCTTTGCTGTGGGAGCCAAGGTGATCCCAGCTGTGGGCGCGGCGCAGGCCCAACCTGGGAAAATCTAGAAAGCGAAAATTCAGAAGCTGGTTTTCTAAAACAGAAACGTGCCCGAGGCTGGTGCTCAGCACAGTCATCCCTGCCCACAACTGCCTGCAGCCCAAGCACCTTCCTCCTGGCACCTGCCCTCCCTGGGGTTTGGGTCAGGCATCCCCCCATCCCCACACCCTCGGCCTGCTCGCCGGCACCCCAGAGCCCATCTCCAAGTCCTGCGGCCCGAGGCCCAGGAGAGCGGCCCCTCCCGGGACCAGGAGCTGAGCTGCCCAAGGGGCCGCCCACGGCCAGTGTGGGGGGTGACCCCTTTCTCCCCAGGCGCCCCTGGCTGTCCAGTAAAATCCGGGGCGGGTGGACACCGGCTGGTAGTTTGAAGCTGTGTCTCGCCATCCTGGTCTCGCTGGGTCCCCAGGAGAGACCAGGTGCTGGCGGGTCCGGGTCTGGCCTGTGGGGGAGCTGCGTGGCAGTGCCTTCTCCGGGGATTGCGAGGTGCACCTGTTGCACCCCCTTGTCCCCGGAAAGGGTCACAGACGACCATGTCTTCAAGCATACAGAGCGAAGCTGGGGATGCTGAACACCATGTCGAAGATCCGGGGGCAGGTGAAAACCACGGGGTACCCCCAGACGGAGGGCCTGCTGGGCGACTGTCTGCTGAAGTACGGGAAGGAGCTCGGGGAGGACTCCAGCTTTGGTGAGTGCCCGGGGCCGGCAAGATGGCAGCCCCGCTGAGCCCGACGTCTGTCATTGGTGTCACAGAGCAGTGCTCACAGTGGGTGCTCGAGGCAGGGCCCAGGAACCGGGCGGGTCCATGCAGGACAATTCCCCGGCCGGGTGCGACCCGCAGCACCCACCCCTGCCCCGTGTGCTCCCCTCTTGCTCATTCTCAGGCACATGGCGCAGCCTTAAGGAGGTTAAAACAGGGTGTGCGGGTCACTCCCCTCTGCCTGGGTGTCCTGAAGTCTCTGTCCTTGTCGGACGCGCAGGCCTGGTCCCGAGAGGGGCTTCCTGGCCCAGGTGGGAGCACACGCACGTCTACGCCCAGGACGGGCCTGCCGTCAGTGGCTGCATCATGACCCATGACACTAGACAACAGACCCGTGGTGCTGGACATGCTGGCCTTGGACAGGGAGGGGAGTGGTGGGGCCTCAGCCCTCTAGAACCCCCGCTCGGGGTGTTGGTGTCCAGGCTCAAGTTGCTGGCCACTGGGGCAGGAGGGGTGGGGTCTGAGGCAGCACGGGGTGCCCACGCAGGGAAGGGCCAGGCCTCTCTGTCCGCAGGGGGAGCTACTTGCAGTGAGTGTCCGCTGGGCACACTCTTGGCCACGTCCTCCTTCATGGGAGGGGAGCCGCAACCCCCACCCCCACGGTCTTTACTAGTCAATTTGGAGAACCCGGGAGACCTCACCCAGCCTCTCCCAGAGGGATCGTCTCCAGAGCCCGCGCCCCCAGCCACAGCGGCCTGCTTGCTAGTCAGTGGGGGCGGCTGGTGGAGCTGCAGGGAGGGCCGGGCCATCCAGAGCAGACCCCTGCCCGGAGGCCGGTGGCGCTGCCAGGTCAGCCTGACCCCGGCATGGGCGGGGCCTCCAGAGCGCCCAGCCAGAAGCTGGGACGAGGTTTTGTTCATTTATGGCCGTGGTAGCCCTCGTGGGTGAGCCCTGCGCTGCCCCAAAGAATCCTTTCACTGCTTACAAAGAGGGTTTGTTCCCGGCCTCTAAGGAGCCTCTGTGCCAGAGGTCACGGCCTGCTCGCGGGCGCCGCCTGGGGCCGTGTGGCGGGTGGGCCGCAGGCCGCCTTGCTCTGGTCAGGACTTGCGTCCCGCGTCCCTGCCCCGCAGCCCTCTGGGGGACATGGCGGCGCCCAGCAGCGTTAACGCGTCTCTGTTGCAGGCAACGCCCTGCTGGAGGTCGGCGAGTCCATGAAGCTGATGGCTGAAGTCAAAGACTCTCTGGACATCACCGTGAAGCAGACATTTATCGACCCCCTTCAGTTACTGCAAGACAAAGACCTAAAAGAGATTGGGGTGCGTTCTGGGCGCGGCTGCTGCGGCTCACGTCACGGCGACGTGCAGGACCGCGAGGTCGGGGTCAGGCGCCCAGAACGTCTCTGCTGGTGCCCGCACAGCAGGGCCTGGCCTGCATCTGAGTCGGCGCCCCTCAGCCCGTGCTGGCCCCGCTTCCGCCGCCATTTCTCACGTCACGCGATTCAGTCCCTTGGGCCCTCAGGCTCCGCCGCTGCAGCTGCACGTGGTCACACGCATGGGGCGAGGCCCTTCTATGGCTTCCCCGGGGACGGACCTCAGGGTCCTGGGGACTATTAAAAACGGCCTCCTGGAGCCTCGCAGGCTTCGGCGCCTGTGGTCACTCTCTCCCCTGCCCGCGCGGTCTCTGTAGAACAACCCGGAGGCTTCCGCGCGGCTGGTGATGCCCCAGGGAGCTGCCTGAGCCTCCAGGGGCCCTCGCCGGGGCCCTCGCCAGGCCCCTCCTGGATTGCCTGTGGCCCCGGGGATCCTCCCCGTGGGGTCTGTGCCCTGCCGACCTTCCCTCTGGGAGGCTCTCGTTCTCTTCCTGGCTGCGTCCAGTGCCCACCCCCGCGTGTCAGGGCCTCTGTCTTCTGAGGGTGCAGGGCCTGCTCCGTGTGGGGTGCTGCTGATTTTTTGCTCGCACATCATGCTAGTGGGTGACTCTGGGGAGGCAGCGTTGAGTGGGGAGTCCAGAGCCTCTTTCCCGGTGAGGAGCCTTGAGGCAGCGGCCCATTGCCGCTGCGTGTCTGCTGCTGTGGCCCCGAGGAAGGCCCGAGAAGGCCACTGCTGGCCCCAGGCCCGGGCCCGGTTGGGCAGCTGGCCATGGATACGTGGGTCCAGGGCACCCGTGACACGTACATGCAGCTCAACGTGGGCTCCCTGCGCTGCCGCTGTTTCTAATTCTCATGGCGCCCAGCTGCTGGGTGCAAGCTGGAGGGCCTGAGCTGAATCCCAGCGGCGGTGGGGCCGGTACACAGCAGTCTCCCTGGCCTGGACTGTGCTCCTGGCCTGTGGCCTCTGGCCTCCCCGCCCTGTCAGTGCCCCCGCGCCCGTGTCTTGCGTGCACTCGTCTGCCTGGACACAGCTCCTGGGCCGGGAGCTCGGCACATGGCGCTGGTCATCATGGGTGAGGAAATGGTTCTTTAAAAAGCAGCTATTTGAGGGGCTGCTGGCAGGTCTGTCCCCGTGCTGGGCTCAGGCAGCTGGCTCTGGTTGTCCATGGCGTCCGGGAGATGCGTGAGTGTTCCGGGCACGCGAGAGATACGTGTTTTATGATCTACTTCTTAGGGAGGAGGTGATGGCAACGTCAAGAGGAAAGTCCTTGTTTTTAGTATAACTTGGTCGCAAATTTATCAGGACCTTATCAGAGCTGAAATGAAGGACTTTGGAAAACGGATCTGACCGCGGGCGCACCGTCCTCTCGCGTCTTATAACAGTCATTCACCCCCCCTGGCCTCCGCCCACCCTCGGTCCATCCCTTCCGCCGCTGACCTCCTCCCCGCGCTCCCGAGGGCGCGGCAGGGGCGTCAGGACACGCTGAGGAGCCGGGGCGGGGCGGCCCCACCCGGGCCCCGCGTCTCACAGCGCGTTGGCTCGCGGGGCCTGAGGCGGCTCTCTCTCTCTCTCTCTCTCTCTCTCTCTCTCTCCCTCAGCATCACCTGAGGAAGCTGGAAGGCCGCCGCCTGGACTACGACTATAAGAAGAAGCGCGTAGGGAAGATACCAGAGGACGAAGTCAGACAAGCGGTGGACAAGTTCGAAGAGTCCAAGGAGCTGGCGGAAAGGAGCATGTTTAACTTTTTAGAGAATGACGTAAGCACTGCAGCCCGGGCGCCCCGCGCGCGCACAACCCTGGGGCGCGCCCGGCCCGGCGGGGGGCGGGGGGGGGGCGCTGGGCCCTCACCGTGGCCCGGCCTTGCGGTCGCCCCGGCACGACGGCCGCCCCAGGCTCAGCTGGCCGGGGCTCTCGGGGTCCCGGGGGGGCCGGGGGGAACGGCCCGGTCGGGCGAGGAGGGGGTTTCGCAGGAAAACGGGCGGCCGGGGCCCGGGGAGCCGCTGCGGCAGGTGTGCGGGCCGCGCCGCCCGCTCAGCCCAGCCCGGCCTGCCCGCCCCGGCCCGGCAGGAGACCCGCCTTCCCGCCTGCCGTGGCGCCGCTGGGCGTGGGGGCGCGAGGGCGGCGGGGCCAGACGCCCCGCAACGCCCCGCAACGCCCCGCAACGCCCCGCAACGCCCCGCAACGCCCCGCAACGCCCCGCAACGCCCCGCAACGCCCCGCGGCCCCACGTTCCCTGACGCCACGCCCCCCGCGGTGGACGCCACTCTCCGCAGCCCCACATCCCGTCACGCCACAGCACGCCCCCGTGGCGCCACGCCCCCCACGCCACGCCACGCTCCTGTGACGCCGTGCTCCGCGACGCCGCGCTCCCGTGACGCACACGCGTGCGCATACACGCCCCGCCCCGCCCCCCACACTCCTTCCCCCCCACACACACCTCCCCCCGCCCCTCCCCGCTCCCCCGGCTCCCCACAAAGCTGGGCGGCTCCCCGGGTCCCCCTGCTCGAGGCGCCTGAGCGCGGCCGGCCTAGTCTGCGCGGTCCCTCCGCGGGCCCCGGCCGGCGGCCCCGGGCCTGCTGGGCCTCGCCGCGTGAGGCAAGGTTGGCCTCCCGGCAAACTCCCGGCGCGGCCGCGGCGCCTCCTCGAGCCCGGGCCGGGCCCCGCCGGCCGGGAAAGGGCGCCCGGGGGCCCCGCCTCACCAGGGCCTCTGCTCGGCCGCAGGTGGAGCAGGTCAGCCAGCTGGCCGTGCTCGTGGAGGCGGCGCTGGAGTACCACAGGCAGTCGGCGGGCATCCTGCAGGAGCTGCAGGGCAGGCTGCAGGCGCGGTGAGCCCCCGCCGCCCCCCGCCGGGGCTCCCGCTGTCGGCCCGGCTCCGGGAGCGGCGCGGGTGGGGGTGGGACGGCCCCGGGCGGCGATGTACGGCTTTGGGGGGGGCCCGGCTGGGTCAGGGTCCTGGGTCTGCTGCTTTTGCATGGACGGGCTCGCCAACCCGCAGCCCGCTGCTGGGCTGCCCCCGCCTGCCCAGCTTCCTGGGGCACCGCGAGCGCGGGGCATGGGACGGCGTACGCGCCCTGGCATGGGGTCTGGGAGGGTGGGGCGGGCGCTTCCCGGCGCAGCACCGACCCAGGAGGCAGCTGGCAGGCAGGAGGGCTCCGGAGCGCCCGAGGGCGTGTGCCCAGCCTCCCGCAGGGTTGCCTGGACTCTGGGGGAGTAGGGGCGTGTGCTGCTCGCGCTGCAGTGAAACACTGGCTTCAAAAAACGCCCTGCTTTTGGACCAGGTTTGAGAACAGAAGTTTGCAAGCATGTGCTTGAATCAGTGCTGTGGGCAGGGAGCGCGGCAGGGGCCAGTGGCTGAGGCCTGTGCAGCCTCGTGCCCGCCAGGGTGGGGTTGTTCTCTCTGCCCAAGGGGATGTGGCTGAGCAGCCCCTTTGGTGTCTCATCAGCCCTGGAGCTTCCCGGTGAAACCCCCAACCCCCGCGTGCCAGGAGCCAGGCAGGCTTGGGGCCGCCCTGGGCAGCTGACGCTCCTGCGTGTGTTACAGGATCTCGGCCGCGTCCAGCGCCCCCAGACGCGAGTACAAGCCCAGGCCTGTGAAAAGAAGTCCGAGCGAGCTCAATGGGCTGTCGGCTGCCTCCTCCGCCAAGACCACAGGTGAGAGGCGCTTTTCCCTGCAGGTGCCCCGGACGGCTCCAGAGTCCTCCTGCCTGCCGTGCTCTGAGGGTGCAGCAGCCTCTCACTTATTTTTGTGAGCCCTTCCCTCACCAACGCCAGCCCCAGTGTGTGTGTCGGGTTTGGAGCCGCGGCAAGAAGGATGCCTCAGTTCTCCCTGCTATGCCTGACCACAGGCCCCAGCCGTAGCCTTTAGAGTCCTGTGGCGAGCTCTTTCCAGGTGTTTGCTGAGTCCACAAGTTCTGAGTCGGTGGTGCTGAGCGGCCGCAGTGTCCCCGAGCAGGCTGCGGTGTCCCAGGGCCACGTCCTTGTCTTCTAAGGAGACCTGAGCTCGGCTGTGCTTGATGCCTGGCATCTCAGCAGCCCTCGCCCAGGCGTGGCGTTTGAGAGTCCCCGTGGTTCCCACTGCCTTAAGTCCACCTCGGAAGGTCCGGGTCTGTCCTCCCATGCACAGAAGCCCAGCGGCTCCCATGCCCACCTGGCCTTGGTGCGGTGGTGTCAGAGGGCGCTCGCGCTGCACGTGGACAGGGGGCCCTGGGGTGCGCCCATGCCACGTGGCTTTCTGGTTTCCAGGCCCCAGGCTCCTGCAGGGCTCCTGCAGGGTGGAGTTTGCAGCTGGCTTTGGTTGGGGCCCCAGAGTTATTTCCAAGTTCTGCAAAACGGTCCAGCCCTCTTTTCAACAGCTTCTCAGCTTTCTGCTGTGCACACTCCCTGTTCACCGCCTCGGTGCCCCAGTTACTTGCTGCTGTGAAAAGCCTTTAGCTTTAGCTGCCCCCAGGCCCCATATGCCGTGGGCAGGTCTGTCTGGGAAACCGAATTGCTGAATCAACATGAATGCAAATTTAAGATGACATGTGGATGCCGAGGTTCCCCTCAGGGTGGGCACCATCTCCGCACCTGGCATCCTGCCGCTTTGCTGGGCAGTCACCTCGCACAAGAGGGGTCCAGGTTTCATTTGCATTTTGTGGCTACCGTGAGGTCCGTCACTGGTCCTGTATTTGAGTTGCCATTTATGCTTTCTAGTGTCCGAGTCGTCTGTGCAGTTTATTTATTTTTCTCCGGATGGTTTACTTTGTCTTCATGGTGTACAAGAGATCCTTTCTCGTCGGGGTGTCAGTCGTTCCCCCAAAGCTGATGGTTCCAGTTTGAGAGTTCTCTGTTTATTCCAAGTAGAAGCCCTATTTATTTTAAAGATTTGTTTTATTTATGCAGGCATGTAAGAACTGGGGTGCAGGCCAGAGGTGCTGGGGTTAGTGGGCTCACTAGGGGCAGAGTGAGAAATGAAACAGGCGGATCCACTGAAATCCACTGCTGACGGGAGCAGCGGGCAAGACAGGAGAGGTCTGCTGCACCATGTGGGTAGCTCCCTGGCTGGTCAAACTCATGCTGCAGTGGCTGCGGATAGCTTCATAGTGCTGTCTTAACCCCTGTGCCACCAGGAGGCCCCCAGATAGAATTCCTTTGACCATTATGTGGTTTGCAAACACTTTTGTTCTATATCTTCTTTTTATTCTTTTAACAGGGTTTTCTACAGATCCAGACTTTACTTTTGATGAAGTCTAGTTTTACTGAGATGTAATTGGCAAATAACTCTGTGTTAGTTTAAGACACACCACACAGCAGTGTGAGGGTGTAGCTCTCGAATCACTGCATGAAGAGCATTCAAACAGCAGTTAAGAGGAGAACAGCCCCACTGTGGGGCCTTGCGCCTACGCTGAGGCCAGCATCTCCCCTGTCAAGCTGCTCCTCACACCTCCACGTGCAAAGGTTTGAACTGCAGTGTCTGTGAGACAGAGGGCGGCTGGGCGCTGGTTTCTGGCGTGAGTTGCGGCGCTGAGTGCCCTTCAAGGAACATGCCTGTTTCTCCTCAGCTGCCAAATCGAAGCCTAAAGCTGGTCATGACATCCCCTTTCCACCCCCTTGACATACGTCACTCCTCTGTCGTCTCTATCAGTGCTGTGTCTTTTCTTCTTTCTGGCGACAGGTGTAACAACCTTATTGATCATCTTGTATGATTTTCTTTTTGATTTGATTTCTGTTGTTCGTTGTTTGGTAGTTCATTGATTTTCACTTTGATCTGTGTTACTTCAGTTCTGCTACTTTGGAGCTTGTGCATGCGTTGTCTAGTTTCTTCACGCGAAGGCTGAGGTCGCGCATCTTCTGTCCGAGCTCGAGCTGGATGTCTAGTGCTGTGAGTGCTCTCTGAGGACTGCTTTAGCAGCATCTCCCAGGTCTTGATGTGTTGTGTTTTTATAGTCTCCCCTTCAAGATACTTTGTAACTTTACTTTGGACAGCCTCTTTCACCCCCAGTTTATTTTGCGGTGTGTTTATTTTCCGTAGATTTAGGTTTTTTCCCAGATAGCTGTCACTTTCAGATTTCTAATTAATTTCATATTGGTGAAATAACATACTTTGTGTGGATTGTGTCCTTTAAAATATTTTAATCTTGCTTTTTGGTCAGAAATAGGATGCATTTCATTTCTTAGAAGATCTTCATGCTCCTGGACCGTGTGTCTGTCCTTGCCGTGGCCGAGTTGTCACAAAGCCAAGTCGTTTGCTAGTGCCGCCTCTGTGGCCTACTGATACTTTGTCTGTTCTTTTTACTTTGGGGCGAGGGTATTGACATCCCTGGTTGGGATTGTGAGAGCGTCTGTTTCTCCAGGAAGTCCTGCCGGAAGTGTGAGGAAATCGGTGGGTCACTCTCCCTCCTTGTGCCTCACTCTCCCTGGCCATTCTGACCTGACCACTTAGATTGCTGTTCACCTCAGGATTTTTTTTAACTGCTCAAGTTTTCTTCACTGTTCCTTTTGTCTTTTCCTTTTGAAAATTCTGCTGGGTGTTGAGGCATTTGGCTTTGCTGTGTGTCTTGTCTTTTCCCGCTTTGTTCTCTTACTCTAGTGGCAAAGGGGAGAGGGAGGCTGAAGCCGCACGTCCGCCTGCGATGTTGCCGTGGGTGAACAGGGACAGGCTTGGTGACCAGCTGGCAGTTCCTGCCGCCTGCGGATCTGAGATGGAGGAGCAGGTCCTGCCTCCGCTTCCTTCTCTCTGGAGTCCTGCACATTCACTTCTGTTAGAGTGCCGGACCACAGGCGTCTGGGAATGTATGTCTGGGGTTGGCAAACTTTTCCTGTGGAGGGCCACAGAGTAGCGATTTGGGGCACTGTGTGCAGTGGGGGCCTCTGTTATAGCGAGCTCCTGCTGGGAGGTGGGAAAGCGCAGCGGACCATGTGGAAATGAAAGGGCGCGTGTGTCCCACTGAAATGCTGTTTTGCTCACAGGCTGTAGTTCACTGACCCCTGGGGGAGTCTCTGGGAAATCAACTCAGCAGTCTCTAGCAGAGTAAAAATGCCTGCATGCTCAGGGGCTTCGATTCTGGAAATGCAAAGAAATAATGTAGCAGAGCACGTGCCTGTATCTGTCGTTGAGCCACCTAGACAAATAGGAGGTTCCGGGGGGAGCTGCCCGGTGGCCAGTGGTCAGTATTCAGGTCCGGCTGAGCAGGTGCTGGGGTCCGGATGGCACACTGTGCGGCTGGCCCAGGTTAGTAATGCAGAAGTGTGAAAATGTGTGTGGAGTCCTATTGCGTGGAGAAGACAGAGCGGCCAGTAGGTCTTCATCACGACTCTGTGCCAGGTACTTGGTGGGGCTGTGGGCAATATTTTTTGAGAAATAATTTAAATTGTATTTTAATTAGATGATTTGCATAAAAAACTAATTCCTCTGGGGAAACTGGTGGCTCTTGAAGAGCAGGTGTCTTCCTTCCGTAAGGGGCCTGTCCTGCCCGTCACCATCCCGCTTGGCTGGGCAGCAGTGGTCACGCACACGTGGGCCCGCCGGGAAGAGGGCGGCGTGGGGTGTGTCCCCAGGCCAGTGTCCGCGGCGCGCCTGCCCTGTGTTCTCGCTCCTCCTGCAGTGTGGACGGAACAGCCAGCTTTCTCTTTCTACTCTGCTGTTTTTGGTCAGAAGAGCTGCTTCTGGGTGTGGACAGGACGGCAAGGCGCTGCTAACCTCTGTCCAGAGAAAAGCTGTAGAGAAATGGAAAATTTCCAAAATCAGCCCAATCCCAGAGCTCCCCCCATGTTACATCTGAATGAAGGACCCAGGACCCCAGGACTCAGTCCCTGCCCCCACTCTCTCCACCGTCCAGTGGGCAGTTCTTGGCGACAGGACCTGGCCCCACGAGAGCTCAGCCTGCCTCTGAGGAAGCACCCTCACTGGCCTGCAGCAGCCCCAAGACTGCGCCCCAGAAGAGTGAAAGTGTGTGAATGGGAGTGCCCCAGGGGCACTGGGTCTGGGCTGCTGAGCACCACGGGCCGGGGCTCCGAGGGGTGTTCTCTCTCCTGAAACCAATTCCTCTCCTCCCAGGTGTGCAGGAGCCCTGACGGTATCAAGTGTAGAGTGTGACAGTAGCAGATCAGGCAGCCCTGCAGCAGCTGGGTGGGTCCTGGGTGCCCAGAGTACTCCAGGACTGTTGCTGAGCACCCCGCTTTCACACTGAGTTGAGCCTCAGAGGCTCGTGAGCTCTATCTCAAGGTCACAGAGTCAGAGGGAGCAGAGCCCTGCCCCTTACCTTCTAGATCCTTCTTTGGTATTGCGGAGAAGGGGCGGGAAGAGCACACGGTGTCCGGGAGCAGCAGGAATGACTGATCCTCAAGATCCCCGATGGCAGGACACAGTGGCCAGCAGGTGGCCGCATGCCCAGGGAGCCCGGCAGTTGCGCCTGACCTGGGGGTGGTGTCTGCCTGCCCTGGCCCGGCCCCTTCTGGGCTGGCGGCTCAGTCCTTCAACAGAGGGGTGGCGGTCAGTCGGAGGCGGACTGTGCCAGGGGCTGGCCGTGCTGGGGGCTGGCCGGGGGTTCTGGTTAGGCTCATGCCCAGCTCAGCTCTGGGCGCTGCCCTCCCGTGTGCCTCTCCTCACTCCTGGGGCAGCCCAGTCCTGCTCACGTCCACGCCTGCCCCCTTGGTGTGTGGTGAGATGTCCCAGCGGAAGGGGCCGCCCGGTGTCTCTGAGGCTTGGTTCAGAAGTGGCCCGTCACAGCCGCATCAGTGCGGGGCCGCTTCCCACCAGGACCGGAACGCTTTGCACATGATGTTTATAAAGGGGAGGAAAAATGTCAAGCATTTCACTAACGATTTAAAGCAAAGCTCCCTGGACTCTGCCAGAAATGAATTCCAAGAACATTTTCTTCATCATTTTTCCTTCTAAAGAAAGGCAGGGGGTGGGGGTGGGGGGAGACCTCGGGCCCCTTAGGGTGCATGTAGGCCTGAGATGGGCGCTCTGGTTGTGCCAGTTCTAGGGACTTAAGAGAATGAATCCAGTCAGCTAACAATGGGGGGCGGGCTGAAAGTCACGCTTGAAACGCTGGACTGCGGGCCGAACCCCAGTCCAGCCCTGGTCGGCGGACGCCAGCCGGCCCTGCCTAAGGGGGCAGCCAAGAAAGTCCTTGGGGGAGATGTGCGGGTGTCGCGGGCGGAAGGGGGTCGGCCTTCTGTGCTGGGCCACGTGGTCACTGAGTGACAACTTTAAAGACTAGAGGACATTTTTTATGAACTTATTTACAAAGTATCTGGCACCGAAGAGCCTGAGGGGGCCTCCCGGTAAGGCAGCTCGTTAGGCTCAGGCTGGGAGGGCAGCAGCCATGGGGCAGGCTGGGCCATGCCTGCCCTCAGACAAAGAGACTTTTGTAAGTTCCCTGAGGCTGGGCAGGGCAAGGAAGTAACACCTGCACCCCAGCCGCCCCCTAAGAGGGACTGGGGCCCTGGGGTTCGCTCGAGTCCAGACTGGCGAGCTGTGATGTGGAGCCCCCCGCCGCCCAGGGACCGCAGTCTGTGTTTTTGACCTAAAGCTCCAAAGAGGAGATTGAAGCCTCCCACGGCAGGGACATGCTGGGTGCGAGCCATCAGCTTGCTCGCGGCCTCTCTGTCCTCCCGCCTCCCGTGGCCGGGCCAGTCACCCTGTTACAGGGCAGGGATGGGGCACCCCAGACCCTGCAAACCTGCCTGCTCTAAATAGGTTCTGCCATCCGCTGCATCAACGCAAAACATGAGACTTTAGTGGGAAGGGACTTTAATACAATTAGGAAGCGATTCAGAAAAGGCAAAGAATCTAGTTTCTAAATGAAGCACCCACAGTTCCCCGTCCTCTCGTGGGTAAAAGTCCACCCAAGCGGGATTGGCCCAGAGCAAGGCCCCAAAGCTGCCACAAGCCTAAAGCACCTTCCAGCGGGGACCCACAGAAAAGGGTCAGAAACAACCAGACACGTCTGGGAAGAAAAGAGCAACATCAACATCAAGATAAAAGCTGCCATGGTCACCTCCCCGTGGGTCTCACCCGCATCTGTGTCACCCCGTCCACGACCAAAAGGCAAGCGCAGTTTCTCCACGTGTCTCTCGGCTCCTTGTGCCTCCTCCAGGGCTCCTTCTGGCTCCATCCTGCTCCTTCCTTCCTCAGTCTCCTCTGCAGCCTCTTCTCTCCCTGCTCAGCTCCACCCTCCCTTGGGTGGACCAGGGAACCTGGAACCTCCCCCTTTCCTGGGGACCCCCCTGTTATAACACCGAGGCTGGGGGCCTGGTTCAGGCTGAAGCCAGGCGCCCCCTTGCTGCAGGCCCCGGCAGGAGAGGGCCCCGCATTGCCATGGGCAAAGGCAGACTTCCCCTTCCTGGCACCAAGTCCACAGCTTTACTAGATGTTTCCCACTGTTGTTGTTTTTTGGAGTCTGTGGGTTTGGAGTGCGGGGCCCTTGGGCTCACTCTGGGAAAGGTGTCACTAGAGCTCCCGTTTCAGCGACATGCGGCGAGTTTCCTGGGCACGTTTCTCCTTGAGACAGAGACATTAGTTATATTTAAAGGGCAGGTTTATTAGGGGAAGGGTTAGAAAAGTAAAGCACACTCACCTAGACACAAGCGGGCAGGAAGAGCTGCTCCCGGGGACAGGTTTGCTGAGAGAGGCCTGCGCGGTTGCAGGCGGGCGGCCTTGACAGGTCACGGGCAGGCAGGAGGCTGCGGCCCTGCAGAGGGAGAGGCGCCTGCGTGGTCACAGGCGGGCAGAGGGCATGCTGCCCCAGCCTGTGCGGAGACTGCCCTGAGGGAGTCTTCATCTGCTTGGGAGGGGCCGCGCCTTGTGAGCTGCCAGTGGGTTGCTCCTTTTGGATAACTGTAGAATCTGAAAGGGACCGGAGAGGCTGCCCTGGGCTCCATCTCTATATCTTTACCTTTGGGGTCTGTTGGGCTCCAGCTCCGTATCTTTAGACCAGGGTATGGTTTCCTCAACCGTGTGGATGGTCATGCTGCTCTCTCCTGCCCCCACTATTCTCGTCGTCCGCCACCACTCCCCTGCCCGGCCTGAGCTGCTGCGGCCGACCGACACTCGCCCGCCATCCGGGCAGGCCAGGGAGGGGCAGGTCCGGGGCCCGAGAGGCCTGCGCCGTGCGGCAGGCTCCCCCTCGCCACCTGTGACCCCCAGAGCCCCACCCCGAGCTCCGGCACACTGGAGCTGGCTTCGGTGTCTCCACCGGGGGCTGCAGCCTCTGACCCTGAGCAGCAGCCCGGGTGTGGGGAGGAAACTGGGGCCAGGAGGTGACCCAGCCGGGGTGAGCGGGGTCAGAGGCTCTGTCCGGAGGCCGCGCTGGTAGACAAAACGGCGCTGGAGGTGCTGACCCAGGTGGTCTGCGGTGGCGAGCCCAACGCCGCGCGGGCTGGCCCAGCCAGCTGAAGGGAAGCCGTCGGCTGCAAACTTGTTGCTATGAAGAGTTTGAGGTTTTAGGTTTGAAAGCTTTGGGAGGGAGGGTGAGCCGCTGTGCCCGCGGTAGCTCGGGCGAAGCCGCCCCGTGGCCGGAGCGGGCCCAGAGTGGCCGCGCGCTGCCCACGTGTCAGCTGGACGTGGGGTGCACGCCCCAGCCCAGCTCCGTCGGCATCAGGGGAGGGGCCCCGCCAGAGGCCTGCCGGGGCGATCTTGTTGCGGAAGCGCAGCCTGCGAGGAGGCTGGCGCCCGCCCCGGGGCCCCAAATCCTCCCTCCGCGCCTCCGGGTGTCCGCTCAGCCCAGACAGCGGGCGGCCTGCGGGGTCCCAGGATCCGTCCTGGCGGCCGCCTGGCCCGTCGCCCCCTGACTGCCTGTCTGCTCTCCCAGCCTACAGCAGACTGCAGGCGGCCGAGTAGGAAGCCGGGACGGCTTCGGGAAGGCCGCGTGACCAGGACAGGCAGGCCGCGGCCCGAGGACTTGGGAGGCAGGAGCAGAGCTAGAAAGCAGGACCCAGCTCCGGAGGCGCGGTGGCCGGCCTGGGGCTCCCCTAGTGGCCACGGCGCCTGCAGGTCAGTAGCTGCCCAGCCTCCATCCTGGGGACCCCGAGAGCTCAGTGGACGGCCGGGCCAGTGCCGATCTCACCCCGGGTGGGGTGGGTTTGTCTCTGCCTTCTGGCGGCTGCCCAAGTGCTTCAGGGTAGTAGAACCCCACATTTGGGGCCAGCGGGGGAAGGAGGGCGTGGCGGGCGCCCCCCGCCTATACCCAAGCCAAAGTCAAGCACAGCGAAGGGGCCGCCGCCCTCTCCCCTCCCACCAGGGGAGACGCCCGCCCCGGCGCGCGGCAGAGAGCGGGGAGCGGGTGCGGGCCAGCAGTGGGCACCGAGGTCGGGGTCTCTGTGTTTCGAGTTGGGGCTGGGGGGCTGTTTGTCCCCTTTGCAGTGGGAGCTCGGCGCGGCAGGCAGGGAGGAGGCACCTACAGTCACCCTTGGGTGTGGCCAGGCAGGGGCTGAGGCTCAGGGATGGTCAGGTGGGAGCCTCTTGGGGCGCTTCCTGGCCTGGGGGGGGCTTCTCCGGGGCTTGATCTCCCCTCGGCCAGGCTGGGGTGGGGGACACTCACAGGCACAGGAACGGGCACCTGGCCTGGAGGTCCAGAGCCTGCCAGAGGCTGAATCTGAGCCGTGCTCGTTGCTTTGACCCCAGTGCCTGGGTGTCTCCATCCAGCAAGCTCAGGCTGAGACCTGTGACTCCGCCCGGCACGCGGAGGCCTGGCACGCGCCAGCCTGAAGCTGCCATCTCAGCCTGCAGGGGGAGGCCGCCGCTCCTGGACGGCACCTGCTGGGTTTCTGGGTGCCGTACCCTTTGCAGCAGGAGCTCGGAGGAAAGAAAGGTGGGGTGGGGAGAGCTTTCCTGCTCTTGAAATACGAGGGGACCCACAGAGTCGAGCTGGTGCCCGGGAGGAGCAGTGGGTGTAGGGAGCACAGGGCTCCCTGCTTGCGAGGCTCGCGCGGTCCCTGCGGACTGGCCACCCGACCTTGGCGGGACCCCCCTGCGGCACCGTGGCAGGAGCTGGAGTAGTCGGGGCTTCTGGGGACACCCCTTTTCTCTGTCAGACGGTCTCTGTTGCACGGAGCACCGCGTCCTCACTCTGCTCTCGCGGATGCAAGGCCGGTGTCAGGAGTCGAGGCTCAGCGGGGGCAGGTGGGAGGCGGCGCTCCTGGACACCCAGCCACAGCTGCCGCCCCCAGATCTGCTCTCTGGGGAGCCGGGCCCTAGCGGGGGACAGGCTGGCCCAGTGGTGCTGGGCTGTGCCTGCTGGGAGGTCGGGGCCTCTCCCCACGGCCGCTGCTGGCCTCAGGGCCCGCGCTGCGCGTGGAGCGGGGACCGACGCCTCTCGCTGCGCTGCCCCCGTCTCCACCAGTGGTGGAAACAGCTTAATCTTTTTTCCATTTCTACTGTTGGCCAAAGAAAAAGAGAACTTAATCTTTTTTCCATTTCTTCCAATGGTGGAAAAAGGCTCATTTTGCCATTTCGAGGTACCTCGGCCTCTTCCAGAGGAAAGTGCAGACTCTCCACTCGCTCCTGCGTCCGCTCGGCTGTGGCCAGGCCAGGGCCAGGCTATTGCTTCTTCCCGAAGGCGCCCGCCCCCTCGGCGTCCCTGTGTGGGGAGCGGGGACGTGGCAGGGAGGGGCCACGCTGGGCCTGTGGTCACCGCCCCCCCTCGGCGCCAGCTGCCTGCTGAGCCCGTGTGCCCCCACGCTGGCCGAGAGCGCGGGGCGGCCTGCTCCCCAGTGCCCGCGGGATGAGGGGCCCCCACCCCCCCAGGGGCACCAGGGGGCATTTCCGCTTCTCCCCGCTGCCCTCCCTCCCCAGGCCCCTTCCTGCCCCAGAAGCTCAGTGTCCGCCCTGCGTGGCGCAGGCAGCCCTCCCCCCTTCCCCTCCCCGCCCTCTCCCCCCCCCCCCGTCTCCCCTCCTCTGCCTTCTCCTCCTTCCCTTCCTCTGCCCCCCTCCCCGAATCTCAGGCGTCCACCCGGCGCTGGCTCCTGGTTCATGGTTGGGGAACCTCAGAGCCCACCTGCTCCCTGGGGTCAGGGCGGCCACAGCTCCTGGGTCAGGGGCTCCGGACATGATGAGGGTCAGGGATGCTGTTTCCAGGCGTGGTCCAGCTGCCCATGGCTCTGAACAGTGCGCTGGTGGGCGTGGCTTCGTGGCCTACCCCGAGGCCCATTGCAGGCCCACGCGCCAGTCTTGGGCCTGGGGAGATGGCAGGTTGGGTCCCTGGGCTGGTGGAGCGTGATGGGGGCTGGTCATTCTCTGGCTCGTAGAGGGGCAGGTGGGCAGTGTGGCCGGTCCCTGCCTGGGTGTGTGCTGTGTGTGCCAGGCATGGCCGATGCCAAGGCTTATGCGGTGTCCTGGCAAGTTTGGGGCCCACGCAGGGGCCCGTCAGTCCCGGGGCCATGTCACAGCTGCAGCCTGGTGGGTGGAAGCGGCGTGGGTGGGGTCTCTTCCTGCCGCCCCTGCAGCCAGGCTGTGGTACTTCCCCAGGGCACTTACGCCGCTGCTTCTCAGGGAGGTGGGGTCCCATGGAGCCCCCAGGGCCCCCAGCAGCTGCTCAGTGCTCTGGGGACACCCCCATGGACGGGGCTGCCCCGGACTCCCTGTCCGCTGGGCCCGCGAGGGAGAAAAGCGAAAGGGACACGAGCCGCTTCCGGGAGCCGCATCCAGACGGACCACCGCCCCGTGCTTGGGCAGTGGGCAGGACTGCGCTGCCCCCTGGGCTCCCACTGGCGTGTCCACGCCACAGTGCCGGGCTGCAGTCACCACGCAACGCCAGCCGGGGCCACATGGGGTCTCCCGCAGCAGGTGACGGGGAGGGGAGGTGGGAGTTGCACAGGGACATCTGGCTGGCGCAACAGGTCGGGGCCTCCACAGGGGCTGGCCAGCTGCCCGTCACCCAGGAGGAGCCCACATGCTGGGCATCTGCCCGTCCAGGATGGTGGACAGGGCTGTGGGGGGTGGCGCCCACTCCTGGGACACTGGAGGTGAGAGAAGTGTTGCCGTCCTGACCTGGGGCCGCTCTGGGCTCAGCTGCATGGTGGCCGAGGCCCTGCAGGAGGGGGGACCCCTCAGCCAAGCAGGGACCCCGGATGCGGCTCCTGGTGTGTGGAGGACATGGATGAAGTGCCGGAAGGGGGAGGGACCGGGAGGAGGACCTCCCAGTCCCTGAGTCCCCCCAGAGGGGGGTGTGGCTCGGGGTTCCCCAGGCCCGTGAGGTACTTGTAGAGCCCCCCACCCCCGGCCCCCAGGGCTTCACGTTGACCCACCGTGGAGACGCCCCCGTCTGGTCTCTGGTTGCGGCGGGGGGAGCGGGGAGCGGCACTTTAATCTGAGCTGACGGCAGCCCTGGGGGCTCGGGACACGCGGATGGGACAGGACGGCTGAGGGCCGGCCACACAGGCCCAGCGGGGACCCGGCGACCACGAGCCTGAGCCGGGGCTCAGCGGCTTCCACAGAGCTGTGTTTGTGCAACTCTCGCGTTCAAGGCAGCAAAGCGCCGGCCACCTCGGGCTGGGCCTCCCTGGCTGCCCCACACGCCTTCGTTTTCCTCGGACCGTGACCGTGTCCTGCTTTGGAATCAAACATGATTTTTCCACAAACGTCCCTGGGAACTTCGGGCTCAGCATCCGGAGCACCCGGGACCCCAGCCGCCGGCCTCCAGCTCCGGGAGGGCCGAGCTCACCCCAGGCGCCCGCATCCCTGGCCTGAAAGGTGGCCCCTCGCCCCCCGGCGCATCCCGAGGCCGCCCGGCAGAGCCTGCGCCCCTGAGCTGGGAGACGGCCGACCGCGGGCCTCTCTTCCCGGGCTCAGCGGGCCGCCCACTGCCCAGAGGCCACCTGCGGCCGGCAGCCCGGAGAGCCGGGGAGGGAGGCTCCCCCGACCCTGCCCCATGTCCGGCGTTCCCCGGGCAGCGGGTCTCGCTCACCCGCGCTCCTGTGTCCTTGCGGTGCCGCAGGCCCCGAGGCGCCCGGGAGCCGGCCCTGCTGCCGCGGCCTCTACGACTTCGAGCCCGAGAACCAAGGCGAGCTGGGCTTCAAAGAAGGGGACGTCATCGCCTTGACCGGCCAGCTGGACGAGAACTGGTACGAAGGGGAGGTCCGCGGGGAGTCCGGATTCTTCCCCATTAACTATGTGGAGGTGGTGGTGCCTTTGCCGCGGTGAGCGTGCGCCCGAGGCCGCTGCGGGCCGGGCCTCGCTCGCCAACGTGGGCCTCACTCGCCGCTGCGGGCGGCCGCGCCGGGCTTTCGCCTGTGTCTTGATAACGTATTTTCTATCGATTCACTTTGTATAAATGATTCCCTCGTCCTCGCTCCACGCACACACGGTTTCCCTCTTTGCTCCTTGTGCTGCAAGCCCCGGTAAATAAACACGAGCCCGCTGCCGGAGAGAGAGGCCTGCTCCCGTCGCCGCGGCTCCGCGCCTGGGCCCGGGGAAGTCAGGCGTCGTTTCTCGACACGACCGCCGGCCTCTGGCCTGTGCCGCCAGCTGACCTCGAGCGGCCGGTGGATGAGCCGCGCTGACTGGGCCAGGCCTTGGCGTCCTGACCGTGGAGGGCTCAGGCTGCGGCTGGGGTCCCCGGGGGCCGCGCCCAGATGCTGGTCCCAGGCCAAGGGGCTCGCTCTCCCCTGGCCCACCGGCTCCTCTGGGGATAGGGTCCCCCTTCCGTGAGCTCCCCAAGTGGGTGCGTGAGAGCCGGGCACAGCGCCTGCCAGCTGGCACCTGGTCGGGTCCCGGGGCCAGCCCGCTGTGGCCGCCGGAGGCAAACACGCTCGGAGCCTGGACCTGACCCCATGGGTCAGCGCACAGCCTGGGCTTGCTCTGACCTGGGGCCCAGAAGGCCCTGGGGGGCAGAGGAGGAGACTGGTGCCGGCCTGGGACCCAGCGGCGGAGGTTGCGGTCCAGCAGGTGTCTTGGCCCGTGTGCACTGCACCCTCCGGCGTTTTGGCAGGTGCCGCAGCAGCCGCGGGCTCTGGGTCCTTCTGCAGCCGGAGCTGCCTGTGTCTGACTCGGGTGCAGCGCGAGGAAGCCCTGGCGTCCAGACTTGGACCCACGTTTCCCGCACCGGGCTTTCGGGCACCACGTGCTGCTCTGGCTTCGGGGCTCCCCACCTCCGGTCTGTCTGCTCAGCGGGCTCTTCCCTGGGCCCCTCAAGCGCCCGTGCCTGGCGCTCCTGCCAGGCGCCTCGGCCAGGGGCCGGGGAGCAGCGTCTGCGTGGGGCAGGCGGCTCCGCTCCTCCCGTGCTGCAGTCGCGGCTGAAGAGCGAGGTCTGTCCCCCCACCGCACCCCGCGCTGTGATTTAGGGGATGAGCTCGGGCCCGCCTGGGGCTTCATCAAACCCCTGGAATGACTCCGGGGCAGGAGGCCTGAGGACGGTGGGAAGAACCGCCGGCAGGGCCAGCGGCTGGCCCTCCTCGAGGAGCCAGGGGTGGGCCGGCTTCAGGGCGGATTCATCGCGTGGGCGGACAGCAGATGGGGCTGAAGCGCCCAGTCCAGTGGAAGGCCAGGCCCGACGACAGGCTCTCCATTCTGCTTTCTGGGGAAGAAGCTCTTGGTGCTTTCGCGGGAGGCGCACCACGCGTGTCCGTGACATAGCGTGTAGAGACGGTGAGCCCAGACATGGCCTCATGCAGACGGTGAGTGGACACTGCATGGCCAGCTTCCACAGCCCCGCCCTGGCCCCAGGCCGAGGAGCCCCCAGCCCTCGGCCAGGACTTCCCAGCCCTGCTCCTGCCCCCGCGAACCCCGCGTCAGAGGGCAACATGGCCCTCTGTGGCTGGAACCGCGGAGCCAGCCCCGCCTCGGGGCTCCCGATGGTCCCCTGGCCGTCCTCGCCCGTGACTCCTGGTCCAGCCACAGCCCTGAGGCTCCCATCAGAGCCCTGCTTGGGGCACAACCTGTGCGGTGCAGAGTCGCATCCAGTGGCTGCTCCGTGGCACATGTGTCCCTGGCTGGCCCCCGCCCTCTGTCCACGTCCTCGCCACCAGTCCTGTGCACACGCTGCGCCCCAAATGCAGTCGCCAGCGTGCTCCTCTGCGGGGCCTCGGGCGACAGGCAAGGGATCCTCGAGGGGTGTTCCTGGATCCTCGGTTGTGCTGTCACCCCGTGTTGCCTGCCCGGGGCAGGAGCGAGGCCGGGCGCTGGGGCTGGGGCAGCAGGACCGGGAGGGTGAGAGGAGTCTGCGGGTTGGCAGCACGTCTCCGCCACGTGGGGCCGCGCAGCCGGCGGCCGGGGCTCCCGTGTGGGCCTCACGTGTCTTCCTCCCCGCCTGGATTCTCGTGTCACGCCCGGCGTCCGCATCGGACCCTGCACTGTGGCAGACGCGCGGGGACGCCGGGGGAGAGCTGCTCTCTCAGGGCGACAGACCCGGGGCCACGCCCTGGAGGCTGGCTCCTCCCGTCATCCACGAAGTGACGGAGACGTGGTGTCCCTTTCACTGGACTTTCAGGCCAAATAAAGATGCTTATTTATGGGCGCGTCCGCGTGCTCGAGTATCTTCAGGGGGCGGTTTGAGCCGAGGCCCAGGCTCCGGTCGCGGCGCCCAGGGTGTTTCCCAGCCGAGGCCGCGCAGGGATGAGCCGGGCAGGACCGGCCAACTGCTGCTCCATTCGCTCGAGTGGGGGACACGGAGCCACTGTCCCCTGTGTGTCACAGGCCAGCAGCGGCTCAGACCTGCCAGCGTGCAGCCCGTGTGCGGGACCCGGCTCACCAGAGCCTTGGGCCCCCTCAAGACCACAGCAGGGGTCCCCAGCTGGGCCCCGGGTCGGCCAGGAGCATCTCAGGCCACATGGGCGGCGCAGGCAGTGATGTCCTCCGCAGGAGCTCCCCATCGGCACGCTGCTCCGGCCACGCTCTTCGTCCCCTCGCTGTGTCCAGCTGGGGGTGGGGGTCACAGTGTCCCTAACAAAGAGGGGGTGCCCTGCCGCTTGCAAGCGTCCACAGTGGGCGCCAGTGGCGCCCCCCCCCCCCCGGGGGTGGTTGTCTCAGGCCGGTTGAGAGGAGCTTGCAGGTCCTGTCCATCCAGACAGCTGCCCGTCTCCTTCCGAGGAGTGGGGGTGCACACGCACGCCCGCACACACTCATGCATGCTCACACACGTGGGAGAACACGACCCAACAGCCGCAGCGAGTGTCCTGGGGTGTGCGGTGAGAGAGCGTCTCCCTCAGTCTGCCGACCACACCCTTGGCCTCAAGCGCACACCTGAGGTCTTGGTCGGCCTGGGGCGGTCTCCCAGCAGGGTGCATGGGGACCAGGAACTGCCCGCAACGTCGTCGTCGCTCCCCGCGGAATAGCTGGTGCAGCTGCTGAGCTGGCTCCCCGCGCCCCCGCCCCACACCTCTGCGCCGCGCCCCTGTGCTCTTGCCAGTGCTGCCAACCCCCACCCCCACCACCTGGCCTGGGCCCGGCACACCCACATGCACCGTCACCCCAGCAGGCGCCTGTCACCCCGCCGGTTGTGCTTTAGGCCAGAAGCCGAGGGCCTGGGGAGGGCGTGCGGGCGGGTCACGGCCAGGTGCCGGGCAGGGCCGCGATGTCTGGCTGGCTCTCGAGCCTCGAAGCGTGAAGTGTGGTCCGCAAAACTCAAGACACAGAAATACTTTAATTGACTTCTATTTGAAACAAGACTTTTCAGGTCTTCCTGTGGGGGCCGCCAACCCAACCACTCCCAAGCCCGGGGCGCAGGCTGGGCAGGCCGTCGGCTGCGGGCGCGCGGGGCGGGCCCCCAGCAGGCACGTGGTGCGGGCCCTGGCCTGCACCCTGCGTTCGCTCCCACGGTCGGTTCTGGGATCTCCCTGGCCCCACGGTGGCCGGAGAGGGGGCCGGGCTGTCTTTCAGGAGGACGCGGCTCCTGAGGGCCGCGCTGGCTGAGCTGGGCTGTGCATCGACGCTGCTCTGACTCCGCAGGGACCCAAGTGCCTGCGTCAGAACCTGGCTCGGTGCCAGCACGGGGAGGCCGAACACGGCCAGCGGCAGGGAAGAGCGTGCGGGGCCGTCGCTGGGCCGACGTCACGGTCTCCCTGGCCGGAATGCCCAGTCATGGGGCCTTCTGTGGACGGGCCTGGAGCGACCTGACCACAGAGTCCTCAGCTCAGGGCCACGGGGTCCTGGCTCCACACCCGACTCGGGGAGGCAGGTGCTGACGGGGGCCATGTGGAGGCCTCACCACGGCACCCCCTGTGTGGTTCTGCTCCAGTGTCCCCGAGAGTCAGGGAGGGCCAACCTGTCCTGGCTAAGGCCTGCTCACGCACCCCCCCAGCCTGCCTCTCGCCTTGCAGGGTTTCCTGTGCACCCCAGCACCCTGTGGCACCCCCTAGCACCCCGCAACACCCCTGCCCCTTGCTGGGCGTGCCCCTCCCCCACGGCTGCAGTCACCATGCCTGCCCAGACTTACCCGGGGCCTTTCTCCAAGCCCGGGGCTCAGGCCCCTCATGTGCCCCCGACCAGAAAAGTAATTCCGTGTCAAGAACAAGCTCAGGCCGATGCCTGGAAAGACGTTCCCTTTGTCCGGGCTTAGAGTGGCCTCCGCCCCCACCGCGTGCCCCCACCCCACGCCCCGCGTCCCACCGGTGCCCACACTGTGCCTGGTTGTGGCCTCCGGACACCCAGCAGGAGGCAGCGGCACCGGCAGCCGGCGGAAGGCGGGGAGGAGGAGTCTGCGGGGGAGGCGCGCGGGCTCCCCAGGGGGTCGGGCCCAGGAAGTGGCCGGGCGGGCAGGCATGATGGCAGCACCTGCTGCCCGCCCCTCGCTCCCCCAGGCCTGGTCTCCCCACCCCCAGCCGTGGCCAGCTGAGGGCGCGCTAGCCTGGGGCCACTGCGGGCAAGCGGGTGGGGAGGGGGAGCTCTGGGCCCTGGGCTGGCCCGCGGGGCAGCGGGTGGGGCAGCGGGTGGGGCAGCGGGTGGGGTGGGGGCCCGGCCTGCCGGCGCTCCTCCAGCCCTCTCGTGCGGAGCTGTCCTCAGCTCCCGGTCCCCCCCACGCCAGCGCGGGAGCCACACCCAAAGGCCCCTGGCCCTGACCAACCGTTCGCAGCAGAGGCCGCCGGTGGAGACGAGGCTGGGCCGGCTGCTGTCACGGGGTCCCAGCGGGAGTCCCAGGCGGGCGCAGGGAGGAAGAAGCAGGAAGGAGGCTGCGGGCCCAGAGTGCCCAGCCCAGCCCCCGGACAGCCTGCCCCGGCCTGCTGCCACACGGGGACGCTCACCATTCTCCTGGGGCGTCCATGGGGCTGGCAGAGTGTGTGCACGGGGGTCGGGGGGCCCCGAGGCCCTGGGGGTCAGACCTTTCTCTCTGGCGGCCTCCCAGCGGGGAGCCCGAGCTGACGCTGTGGTCGGCTGTGGTCGGTGCTGGGGAGGCCGTTCTGAGTCCTGAGGCACCTCGGGGCGTTCCCTGCTGTGCCCGAGCCTCCTCTCCAACCTCCGCACTTCCCAGGTCACCCGGGAGGGGACAGTGCTCAGTGGCCTGGCCTGCATGATTCCGGCCAGGGTCAACCGAGGTCCGTCAGGGCGACCTCGCCTTCTAGTCTCGGGCGCCCGGGGGTGCCATTCGTCACGTTTTAGTTTTGGTGATTTTCCTGTTTAAAACGGTCCCCCAAGGGCAGAGCTGGCAGGGCCTGGTGCTCCTGGCTGGAGGAGCCTTGGAGGAGACCCGGTCAGTGGCCTTCTCGGTGTCCGAGCGAGCGGCAGGGCAGTGACGACGGCCACGCACGAGACCACACGGCGCAGGCTACGGATGGACCTGCTGGCGCAGACGTGGCCACGGGCGGTGCCCCCGCCTCCCCTGCGTGGCTGGGGGCTGATAAGCAGCTCAGAAGGAGCCCCCCCCATTCCCACCCGCCTCCCCAGATTCCAGCCGAGTGGGAGGGCAGAGATGGCCTTAGGGGTCCCCCTCTTGGCTGGGGGGTGCATGGAAGACAAGGTGGAGGTCCGGGATCCCCGTAATAAAACTCCAGCGGCTTCTGGAAAGCACCAGCCACGCAGCAGGCGGGCAGAGCACAGCTTCGGGCGGGAAGGTGGTGCTTTAGAGAGAGGCTGGGCTCTGGGGGTCCAGGCGCCTGCTGGCGCCCGGGAGTCCCTCAGGCCGAGTCCCAGCTCCTGGTGGAGACAGGGACCTTGGTGGAGACTCGCAGCTGCACCGGGTCTGGCACAGCTGCACGCGGGGCCGCCAGGCAGGGCCGCGGCTGGTGGGAGGCCTGGGCGAGGCTGGCCTTGCTGGCCGCAGGGCCTGGCTGCGTCCCGCTCCCATAGGCCGGGGCAGCAGGGCCATGCCAACCCCCCCTCCCCTCCCGAAACCCCCCAGACCGCCTTCCCGCAGACACTGCCCCCCACTGCGGCCTGCACCCCCGCGGCCAGCAAGCAGCGCCGGACCGCGGCGGCTCCCAGGGAGGGGCCCGAGGTCTGGCCTGGCGCCCGGCCGGACGCGGCGCGGGGCGCTGGGGTCCGACGGGGCTCGGCGGCGGGGAGCGCGGCGCGGCTGGAGCCCGCGGTTCCGGGCAGGGTCCGCGCCGGGCCGGGCGGGGCGGCGGCTGGCGGGGCTCCGGCCTCGCAGCGCTCCTGGCCCCGCGCCCGGCCGCCGCGCGAGGAGGGGCTTCCAGGAAGCGCGGCCGCGCGTGCCAGCCCGTCTCGCCGCCCCCCGCGCCCGCGCGCGTCTCGGGGCGCCCTGCACTTGCCGGGGGTGCAGGTGGCGGCGCGCGCCCCGCGCCCTGGGCCCGGGCCAGGCTGCTCGGCGCGCCGGGCGGGAGGCGGGAGGCGGGGCGGCCCGGCCCCATTTAACGCGGCGGCGCGGCGGGCAGGTCGTCCCGGAGCCCGCGCCGCTGGTCCGGGCGCCCGTCGGAGCCTCCGCCGCGCCAGGTGGGTGCCGGCGGCGCGGGGCGTGGGGAGGGCCCCCCGGGAGGGCCGCTCGGCCAGCGGGGGACCTGGAGCTGGAGGGGGCACCGCGCGCCCCGGCCTCGGGAGCAGGGAGCGGGCGCGGGCGTTCCGTGGGGTGCTGGCAGAGATGGGGAGGAGTTGTTGGGGCTCTCGGTGGGCCGAGGGGCGCCCTGGCTTGGGGGGACCGGCACCCGGTTGGCAGCTTTCAGGTTTGGGGGTTTCTAGGTAGGAAGTGGGCGGCGAGGGCAGCCTGGAGCCCAGGGTGTCAGAGGTCTGGGGGCTGGTCGGTGGGTGGCAGCACCCCAGCTCGGACTAGGAGGGAGCACAGGGGCGCGCGGGCAGCGTGCAGGTCCGGCCTGTGCTGGCCGCCTGGCTCGCCCAGCCAGAGTCGCCGCCTCGCCTCGGTCGGAAACAGCAGCACATTTGCGGATCCCATTAGGCCCGGCCCTTAATGCTTTCTCCAGACGGAGAGGAGCCACCGGCCGCCCCCGGACACCGGCCCGCCAGGCGCCCGCGAGCTGACGCGCGAGGCGGGTGTGACCTCGGCCTGTGCAGGCTCCACTCGGATCTGTTCCCTGCAGGCTGTGGGGAGAGCCGGGAAAAGCCCCCCACCGGCCCTTGGAAGACCATCCCACGCTCGGGCTGTTTCCTGGGGGCTCCCAGCTCAGGTCCCAGGCCCTCTGGCTGCAGGTCTGGCCTGGGAATAGGGCGTCATCTGTGGGGGGGAGGCCCTGAGCTATCAGGAGACCCGCCTCTGCCCGGCATCCTTGGCTGGCTGTGTGAGCGCAGAGCTCCCCACGCGCTCCGGCTTGCTTGGTCTCACACTCATTGCTGCCTGGAGCAGAGAAGCTGGCAGGTGCCGGAGCCCTTGGCTCCACACCGAGCCCCTCGCCAGGGGCCACACCCAGCTGCTCACAGACAGCCGGGGAAGTGGCCCGGCAGAGGGCTCCGCTCCGGAGGCAGGTCCAGTGTGGCTTCCCGACCCGGCTGTGGACCCCTGCAGAGGGCCTGTCCCCTGCACTGGGTAGCCTGTCCTGGCTCAACACCCTCTTCCCAAGACCAGCCGTGGGTTCGGGCCCTCCCTCGGCTTGGTCTTGGCTGTGAGTGCAGCGCTGGGCTGGCGTTGCCTGAACCATCTCCTCCTCTACAGGCTGCACGTGAGCCCGAGGACCTGGCCCCATGGCTTCCTGGAAGAGGTCCTGCTGGCTGCCGGCATGGGCGGGCTTCATGCTTGCTGCCCTCCTGCAGGTAACGGGAAGGGGCCAGAGTGGGGTCAACTTCTGCTCACTTAGGGGTGTGACTCTGGATCACCTAAGATGTGGCATGACCACGCTCTGCTGCTTCTTTCTCTCGTCCTCCAGCGCTGGCATCTCGGGCTGACCCGTCAGGCACCAAGCCCCTTGGGTTTGCCCCCACTTCAGTGCAGGGACCATGAGAACTCTTGGGGACTGTGACTTGGGTCTCAGATGACCCTCTCTTTTCAGTCTAGAATGGCTTTCTGCACCTGCGCAGTGGAGACTGGGCCACTGGAGGCCAGGACACAATGAATGGGGAGGGCCCAGGTTCTGGACTTAGCCACTAAGTGAGTACCCTGAGCTTCCTGCTATCAGCGATGGCACGCTGCTGGGGAGTCCTCGCTTTAGCTCCCACCTTTCCTGCTGGCCTGGAGGACCCACCTCAAGCATTGTATCTGCATTTGCCTATAGTGCAGACTCGAGCAAAGGAGGCAGATAATCTTGAGAGACAATAGGGAGTGGTGGAGGCAAAGTAGATGGCATGCATGCCATCTGTTAAGAGCAGCTTCTACCAATTCCAGCTGACCGCTGCCATTGGATGCAGGCCCGGGATCGCCAGGTCTCCCTGTTCTTGAAGATGGCTGGATCACCCAGATCCCCTTTCACGCCACCCAGTGTTACTGTGCTGGCAGCCAGGCAAATATGTGTGTACCCTGGATTACGAAAAGCATTTTGCCACCCCAGATAGAAAAGTGTAGGGCCTATTGTAATCAGTGTTGTGCCCTGAGGGACGCTGCCAGTCCACGCAGTGCCGTGTGACAGAACGTGGTAGCCCACACAAGCCCCGTGTGCACAGGGACGCCCTGGTCCCTGCAGTGGGGTGCCTGCGGGTGTGGCTTCCCTGGCACAGGACTTAGTGGCCGGCATGTCCTCAGGGCCTATGGAGGGCCTGGCATTGACTCGAGGCTCAGGTGTCTGCTGCGCCACGCAGGAGCACACAGGAGAGCTCTGGCCCCGCGGGCTGGGCAGGCTTGCACTCTTTTGGACGCCGGGGCTCAGACCCCGGCCAGCCCCGATGCCGAGTGAGCTCTGTGCTTCCTGAGACTGGTTTGCCTAGGCACACCTTCCTCCCGGTTACCCGCTTGGTTGGTCTGCACCATCCCTAGACTTGAACGGATCCCTGTGGCTAGAACCCGGCCCAGCAGCCCAGGTGCCAGGGCCTCCGGTCGGCAGAGGAGCCTGCCTGCCAGCTGGACCACTCACCTCACACGGGCCCGGGGTCGCTGCGTCTGCCCCTCTCAGCGGCCGCGGCTTCCTGGGGCTTGGTCTCCTCTGCTGACCTCGGGCCAAGGGCAGTGTGTATCCCGAGGAGTCTCAGTCCCTGGGGTTTCCATATCTGGCGTCTGCAGAGTGGTGGCCAGTGGGGCAGTGAGCACTGGAGGGCACGGGAGCGCGCAGGCCGGTGTCTGGATGTCGGTAGGTCCTGCCTGTGGGCCACAGGAACCCACCTGTCAGGGCACCCAGGAGGGCGAATCCAGCCTCCCGCTCAGGCGCTTGCTCTGTCTTAGTCGGCTTCCTGCCGCCGACAGCAGGGGCCCACGCGGGAGGCCCTCTACTGGCGGGGCAGAGGCGCGGCCATGCTCCAGTCCCAAGCCCGCCTCTGCACCCCTTAGTGAGGGCTGGGCCAGCGGGTTGCTCTCAGCTATTCGGGGTTTGGTCCAGTCTACGCGTTCAGTCTGCTTATCGTGGATGTAGTGATTTGATGGGGTCGGGTCGCCTGGTAATGTCGGGGCCGGGGCGCGTGCAGCTGCGTCCACGAGTGAGTGACAGGCGCCCCTTGGCACGCTCTGCCCTCCTTGCCTGTGTCCCGGGGTCCCACTGGCCCGCCTCTGCCTCTCCCTCCCCTGGTGCGCAGCTGCTGGCCCTGGCCTGCTGGCCGGCTCCGGCTTGCCCTGCAGGTGTGACACCCTGGCACATGACCTGGTGGCTGGCGTGTCCTCAGGGCCTACGAAGGGCCTGGCATTTACTCGAGGAGTAGGTGTCTGCCCCACGGGAGCATGCAGGAGAGCGCTGACCCCTGGGCCCAGTGCTGGTGCCCGCAGGGCTGAGGGGGAGGCAGACCCAAAGATGGGGGCCGGGACCCTTCTTTGCTGAATTCCCCCGAGGTGGGCAGGCTCCACCATGCCCCTCTCTCAACCCCCGCCCAGCTTCTTCTGCCAGTTAATTCCCATGGGAGCATTTTCGGGGCCTCCTTTTTGTCCGTTTCTCTCTCTGCTGCGCTCCCTGCCTCTGTCCAAGTCCTCAGAGCTCCCAGCCAGATTCTGTGGCACTTCCCGCTGCCGTGCGTGGAGCCATGGGGCCTTCTGCATGCCGAGACAGCTGCTAGCCTGTCCATTAGGCAAGCAGAGCGTTGCAGTTGTAGGAATGTGCAAGATAGAAGTCAAGACGGAAGGTGTGCCTTGCACTCCCAGCACGGCATTCCACTGCACACCCCCCCCACACACACACACACTCCCGCCATGGCATCCCACTGCATCCCGCCCCCTCTCCTTCGCCCCCGACCCCGGCTCAGATGTAAACACTCAGGTTATGTTTTGAGAACTGGGATCGTGTTGAACACCGTTTTATGCTCCGCTTTCCATCTCGTCCGTCAAGAACCGCCCCCCACCGTGCCAGCACCCACTTTGACTAGCAGTGACCACGGCCACGGCACTTTGGGATGCACCCCAATATCACCATGCGAGCCCGGTGTTCCAGGCTAGCTCAGGCGCATGCTGGCACCTGTGAAGTGCAGGACCTGTGCCCACGCTCTGCGCGTCCACCTGCATCCCCACGGGCTGCGCCAGGGCGCTTGCTGCCTGTCGGCCTCCACGCACCCCTCCCCACACAGTGTGTTCTGGCCGGCGTGTTCTGGCTCTTATGTCAGGTCGGTCTTCCTGCCTGGCCTCATCCTGCCTGGCTTCGTCCTCGGTGGCCACTCGAGGTGAATGTCCTAGTCGTGTTGTGGGGATGATGGCATCTGAGCACAAGTGCCAGCCCTGGTGAGCAAACCAGCGTGGCCACACGCCCACTGCCCCACGGGTCCCCTGGGGGCCACAGCACTTCCTAAGCCCAGTTCCCTGCCACCCACCCAGCCACCTCAGCCTCCCCCACCAGGGCCCCAGGCCTGCCCCGGCCCACTTAACCTCAGACTCGCACTCATCCAACTCAGAAGTGCCCCTCGGGCCACTCAGCTGTGTCCCCACTGCACAGAAGAGCAGGCAGGCAGGTGGAGAGAGGCCGGGGGCCTTGCAGGGCACCCTCAGGCCATCCCCAGCAGAGCAGGGCCCTGTGGATGCTGGTGGGACGTCCCAGCCAAAGGTGGGCACCCCTGGTCCAGCTAGCGGGGAGGCCTAGGCTGGGCTGGGGGAGGGGGCGGGTCCTGGACGTGAGGATGTAGCCTGGAAACCATTTAGGACCTGAAGGGATGAACTTGACAAGTGACTCCGGGGCCTGGGCCGGGGATGGAGGCCCCTTCCAGCTGGGAAGCGGTTTCAGGCGCGCAAGAAGGGAAACTTGCTGCACTCTTGGGAGGTCGTTGGTCCCTCAGAAGGCGCAGCTCCAGGGAGGATGCAGGTCCAGCCGCGAGGCCCAGTGAGGAAAGTGCAGAAACACTGGCAGGAGAAGCCGCCTCAGAAAGGCCACATCAAAGCCAGCGTCTCCGCTCCAAGTCGCGGGACTGAGACATGAGGAAGAGCCCAATTAGGGATAATTGTTTCATGACAGAGGCCACGGCCGTGTCCCCTGCTGTGCTGCCCGTGGAGTTGGGCCACCGACACCGAGGCTGTGGAAACCACATTTCAAGGTTAGGGTTCTGATTGCTCTGGGTTTATTTTTACAAAGATGCTAATTTCCATAAATAGCATGGAAGCATAAAGCAATTTCCTCTCCAAGTATTTTATGCAATTACTTTCTGGAATTTGTCAGCACTGAGCAGCTCTGGCCAATGTATGCTATAAATTATTGTGCAAATATTCAGACAAATATTTGTTCTCCAAACCTTCATTTATAAGGAGAAGAGCATTCGTTCTATTTGGGAAACCATTTAAGAACAGGAAGAATGACTGTTTCATTAATTAAAAACTCATTTATTGTGTTAAAGGATTCTAAAACACTCTCTACTCTCTTTTGCAATCACCTCTGTGTTTTCTCTTCCTGATATAAAAACACAGCATACATTGATTATAAAAATGCGGCAAACACAAAAGGGCAAAGTGAAAAATTCTGCCCATCGTTAGGATTTTGCCATGGGTTGTTTCTGATACTCTTTTTAGAAGAATCACTCGTAAAAGTGCCTGTACTGTAACTTGATCTGGCCACGCGGCGTGAGCGTGCCTGCAGGCCACCGCTGTGTCTCGCGCTGCCAGCTGGGGTTCCCGGCCGCCTGCGGGGTGCACCTTATTAACAGAGCCTTAGTGGCGGAACATTTAGGTGGGTCCGTTTTATTTGTTGTTGCAAAGGCCGCTGCAATAGGTTTGCAGGTTCTGTCTGCTCTTCGATCACGCTGTGATTATTTTCTTTGAATATGTTTCTAGAGAAGTGGATTTGTTGAGGCATAGTTCTGGGGTCAAAAGCAAAGTGCAGTCTTGAGGCCTTGGGCTTCTGCTACCAAGTTGCCTGTAGAAGTCTTCATCAGAGCACTCAGTTGGCCAGAGAAGACTTAGGAGAGCATCAGTCGCGAGAGGCTCTGAAGAACTCTCTGACTCTCTGCGTCGCTGCTCTGTGTCTGTGCCCCGCTTCCCTGCCCGCCTCCCTGCCGGCCGCCCAGACACGCCTCGGGACTCGGTGCCGCCTCACCGGTGAGGTTCAGGGCTCTCCCCTCCCGCCACGTCCCGGGGTCTGGGGTCAGCTCTGCTGGCACGTGGAAGCTGGTCCCCTCGGCCCTCCCTGCACCCCCTGGAATATGGCGACTGTCCCAAACAGGTTCTTTTGACAGGGACTTTGCTGCACCAGCCCTCACGCCTGCTGGCCCCATCCTCCGCCTTAGACGTGTCCATCACATGAAGTGCCGAGTGGTCACTTGGCCGTGACTGTCGCACGCAAGGGCTCCCAGGAGGGCTCCCTCGGAGAGGCCGCTCGTTGCCCTTCCCCGGCTGCTGCCCTCCCGCCTCTCGGTCCCGGCTGCTCCTCCTCTCGCCGCCCTTCGCCTGGGCAGCGCCCACGCCGTCTCCAAGGGCAGCCCTCTGGGACAGACTCCCGGCCACCCTCACTGGGAGCACTCTTAGCCCCTGTCCCCGCGGGGCAGCTCCTGGATGGGCACCCTGGCCTGACCAGCCTTCCCACCCCACGGCAGAGCCCCTCCTCCACCTCCAGCCCCTGCTGAGACGTGGGGCCTGCAGTCCTGCTTCGGGGCGAAGCTCTGCTCCCCCCAAGCTGGGTCTAGATTTGTTTGCTCTTAGCTTCTCTCGGATGCTTGACTGCGATGAGCCTGGGGTGTTTCTTTGGGTTTCGCCTATTTAGGAATTTACGCTCTTGACTGTCTGTGCCCCCCCCCCCCATGGGAAAGCCTCAGCCTTGTCTCTTCACGGTCTCAGAACAAGTGGGGCCGGAGCTCCCAGCCCCTCCCCTGGCACGTCCCCCCGGCCTCGCCCTGGACACCCGCTGCCTGTGCCCGCTGCCCCCGTGAGGCCACCTCCTCACCGCCCGTCCTTGCCCGGGGACCGCGGGTGGCGCGTCGGTGGGAGGCAGCGTCGGGTGCCCAGTTCGAGCACTCGGGGTCAGCGGGGCGGGACCAGCGCTTGCTGCTGTGCAGGGAGCAAAGGCACCTCTCCGGGCTTGGGCCACCGCTGTTCCCTGGGGACAGGCGGCGTCTCCTGCCTTCCCCGCCGGCGCCGGCGCTCTGGGCCGCGAGCTGTGTCTCTTTCTCCCGCTGGAAAAACGTGCTGTTTCTAACTCACCGAGAAACGTTGCTCTGGTCTGCTTGCTGCCCGGCCCCCAGCGTCACCCCGGCGAGCCGACCGCTTCTGGGCGCGCTGGGCCCTGCGCACACACGTCCTCCGGAGCTGAGCTCCGCGCCAGGTGCCTTTGCCCGCAGCCTCCGCGGCCCGCCGCGGGGCCATCTTCCCGGGCTGTTTCCTCATCTTGTTCAAGTAAACACTGGAGGCTGCGCCCTCACACCTGGCACCCCAGGGGCGCGGGCTGCAGTCTGGCCGCCTCCTCTTCCCGTCAGGACAGGCTGTGGGTGACGTCCCCGAGATGCCAGCCAGCTCCCGGGGAGCACAGGCATTGAGTCCCCAAGGAAATGGCTGCGTCCAGAGTCCGCTAGAAAGTGCCACAGAGATTCCCGCGGAGCCCCCCCACTGGCTACCTGTGGCCCCAGCGCTGGCCACTCTCCACAGCGTGGCTCTCAGGTCGGCCTTCCCTGGCGGGGCTGGCGCCGGGCATGGCGGGAGCCTCCTGGAGCCGCACGGGTCTTCCTGCAAGCCCACCCCACTCCCCCTGGGGTTTGGCATAAACCCGCAGAGCACCGTGAGGAAGAGTCTCACGGCAGACCCACGACGGCCGCCAGGGCTGGTGCGGCACGGCATCGGCGGCTCAGAGCTCGCCCTCGTGCTGGTCCACATCGTGGGAAGTTTTGTGAAAACACGTGATTGTTTCCTGGGAAAGAAGGTTTGCTTTTTAGTCTTTTATCAAACAAACAGGCTGAAGGAGAAGAAGCGGGGAGGAGGGAGGAGGGGCCTTTGGAGAAATGTGTCCACAACAGAATGTGGCCAGTGGCCGGGGCTGTGGCTGAGCCACTGGGGTTTCGGGTGAGGACTGAGTCTGGGGTGGACCTGGGCAGCGGGCGTGGAGCTGCTCTCCAGACGCTGGGCCTGGTGTCCAGCTAGGCCGGGCCATGCACAGCTCTCCCGTCTCGCCTGGCCATCAGGAGAGCTCTCGGTCCTCAGGAGACTGCCGCCAGGCGCCGGCCTGCCCTGACCCGCGCTCTTGCCTTCCAGGCCTGGGCGGAGAAGTCTCCCGGAGCCTACTTTCTGCCCGAGTTTGCGCTGTCCCCGCAGGGGAGCTTCCTGGAGGACGCCACGGGGGAGCAGTTCCTCACCTACCGCCTGGACGACCAGGTAGGGCCTCTGGGTGCGGAAGGCAGTGTGCATCCAGCAGGCAGACCTCACTGCGAGGGGACGGGATGGCAGCCTGCGGCCTGGCCTGGGTGGGCTCTTGTGTCCATCAGGCACGCGGGACGAGGGCTCCTCCTCGCTTGACACATGTGCCGCTCGTCCCAAGACTGTCAGGAGGCCCGGCTTGCTGGTTCAGTGTCCCTGTCTCAGGACTGGCACGCCCCAGGGATTGTGGTCTGGCTGTTCTCCCGGCCTCGGTCTCGAGGTTGGCACCATCCCCACGTGAAAGGTCGGCTTGCCTCTGCTGTCACCCTGTCTGCAGTGCGCAGGTCACCCCAGTTGCTGGCCATGGGGTCAGAACCAGGGGCCATGGGCCTGGGCAGGGGCTTATGTGCGTGTGGACTTCATCCTGGCGCCATTACCTGAGCCGGGTGCCGGCCTCGCCGTGCAGCCTGCAGCCTGCAGCCCACGGAGGCCGGGTCAGGGCGACTCGCAGGGGATGTCCTGCCAGGAACAGAGCCGGCAGCCAGCGGCTAGGCCCTCAGTGCCCTCCAAGGGGCCCTTGCCACCCACCCCCGCCATGTGTTCATGGGGCCCGGGGCCCCCACGTGTCTGGGACCAGGCATCCCTGGAGGGGCCCAGGCCTCGTCTGGGCACCCAACTGTGCCTCCGCCCCTGCTCACACCTGCCTGGGTCTCTCTGGAGAGAGGACACCGAGGGGTGCTGTCCTCACGTCCCCTCCTGAGGCTCCAGCGTGCAGCTCCTGCCTTACGGGGCCTCTCCCAGGTCCAGCCCTTCTCAGTGAGAAGCCAGTGCATGTTTACAGCTGTGTCTGCACAAACGTCCCCTCACTTGCCTGCTTTGTGTGTTGAGCCTGTCAGGTGGGGGGCGAGCGGGCGCGAGTCTGCCATGGGGTGCTGCCGCGCCGGCTGAGGGTCCCGGGCTCAAACCGCCGCGTGAGGCCACAGCCCCGCTGTGCTGAGGCCCGTCATCCCCGTGACCCCACCCCTGCCCCCAGCGCCCCTCATGGCCCCAGGAAGCAGCGCCAGGCACCCTCGGACCTGTCCTGACTCTCTGTCCACATTGAAGCGGCGTCGAGAGGTTTTCCCAACAAGCTGCCGTTGCCCCTGCTGAGATTCTCTTCGAATCCCGCGTCCTCTGGCTCACTTCAACCCTTACATCTGATTTCTAGCACCCCCCCACCCCGCCCCCCCATCCTTGCTGAGCATTTCAGTTGCTCCTGGACGGCAGTCGGCCAGCCGTGGTGTGGGTCTTCTGTGTGAGGCGCCACGGGGTGAGCGGCGCATAGGGACGGTGGGTGCTGCAGCCTCTGGGTGTCCTGCTGGACACCCCCCGCCCCCACGCCACTGCCTGTCCGTGTGAGTCCGTGTCCACGCACGTCTCCGGTTTGGACTCTAGGTGCTGTCTCTGCGGTCGGGGAGCTGGGCCCGCCCCTCCGGGAGGCTCTGGCCGGCAGGGGCGTCTTCCCACAGGCCAGGCCGCGGGCGGCGGTGAGCCAGGGCCTGCTCCCTGCCCTTAGCCTCCGCCAGGACGCTTCACAGCTACTCTGTGGGAAGGAAAAGAATGAAAGAAACGTTAAATGGATTTTTGATGCTGGTGGTGATGACAGCACATTAACAATGAAGTCTTTGTGTAGTTTTCTTCCTGAACTGCTTTTTTTATAAAGATTTATTTTATTTATTTATACATACAAGAACTGGGGTGCAGGCCAGAGGTGCTGGGGTCAGAGGACTCCCCAGAAACAGAGTGGGGAAAGGCACAGGCAGATCCACTGAAACACACAGCTGAGGGGAGCAGCGGGGAGACGGGAGAGGCCTGCCGCGCCGTGTGGGCAGCTCCCTGGCTGGGGTCGAGCGCGTGCACCACGCTGGTCTTCCATCCTGTGTTCAGCTGTGGGTTCCTGTGCTCGTTCCAAGGGTGTCTCCTCGCTGCAGCTGCATCTTTTTCAGAGCGGCTTTGTCCACGCTTTTCCCGAATGTGTTGGCCAGAAGCTTCCTGTGGTCAGGCTGCTGCCTCAGAAATAGTTCAGATGTTTCCTAGCTACTGATGTGGTGTTTCAGCTTGGGAAGTGCACCCCGACTTCTGGCCCTCCTGGGGGAGGGGAGGACCCAGCCCTCTGCCGGACGCCTGGCGCCTTCGTGGGCCCGGGAGCCCCCGTGCTCTGCGCCTTGTTCCCGGCCAGTGAGTAACTCGTCAGACTACCCCCACGAATACCCCCATGCCCCTCGAATACCCCCACAATCCAGCCACATCGCGAGGAAGCCAGCTCCTGGTCTGAGTCTGTGGACCCGGGCCTGGCGGGCAAGGACTCAGGATGGGCACGCTCAGGAACACCCTGCCCAGTGGCACAGAGAGGCCTGGCCCGTCCCCCACCCGCCCGACGCGGAGGCCACTGGCAGGCCTCAGATGCATGGATTTGCCCAGCGGTGTCCGGAGCGTCAGTCCCAGCACTGCCATCTCTGTGGAGCCTGTCCGCCTCCCGCCCAGTCACATCCTCAGGGATGAGCTCGTGTCCTGCCTCCTCCAGGAAGCCCTCAGGGAGCTCAGTCTGAAGGTGTCTGGCCTGTCCTTGCTGATGGCATCATCTGGTTTGTGATTTCCAGCGACCTTTGAATTTGCTGTAATGAAAAGTGAAACCGCCACAACAAAATAACGGCTGGATGTAGGAGGTGGGCAGGGTCGCCCCATCGTGGGGAAGAGGCCGCAGGCGGGTGCTCGGGCTCCCCAAGGCCTCTGTCTGAGGAGAGCAGGACCACCTGGCCGTGCTGGCTTACAGAGCTAAGATCTACGTGTGCAGAGAGCATGTCCGCTCGCGAGGGAACCGAGAGGAGCAGAGAAGCACAGCACAGGCAGCTGTTCCTCAAAGGCTTGTCCACAACGTCGGCCCTGACCTCTGTGCAGTAAAGTAGGGTGGAAGCCAACGTGGCCCGTGGCCCGTGCTGCACATGCCCATGGCTGACACAGGACTGGTTGGCGACTCTCGGGGCCTGGCCGGAGCCCCTGGGGTGTCCCACCTGACGCGGTGTCTCTGGGGAGTTCAGATTTAGGGGTCCCAGAGAGGCAGTTGGGGTTTCCCATGTTTGCAAAGGTCGGACGTGGCATGGGCCTTGGGGCTTGAGGCCTCTGTAAGCCCTGAGCAGTTCAACAGCAGTGAGCTGGGCTGGCAGTGATGCCGCCGCCACCCACCTGGTTTACGAGCCGAGCTTGAGACGGTGATTTTCTGTGGTGCCGCTCCCAGAACCAGGACCGTGTCCCAAGCTCAACCCATTTTAAGTCGTGGATTATGACGCCGTGAATTCTGTATAAACCTCTAGCTAAAAGGTGTTTAAAGCATATTTTTTCTTAGTTTTAAGTCTTAAAATATTCCACTCATCGTTTTTAAGTTAAAAAGCACGTTATTAAAGTTGCCAAATGTTACTGTGGAACATTCGACGCGAAACCTTGGACATCAGAGGCACAGCCTGGGGCCCGGCCTGCTGGTGGGTGTGGGGACCCTCTCTGTCCCTCTTACTGAGCGACTTTTGAGCTCTTGTGTTTTAATGTTGGGGTTTCTCTGGGATCGGGGGGGTGCTTTCCCATGAGCTGGGCCCCGCTCTGGGGTGAGGCCCCTTGGCAGAGCTGGGCGGCTGCCCAAGGCCGGGTTCCACCTGCGTGGGACCTTGGGCTGGGCTGTCCACGCCTGGTCCTCACTGGCACCCGGGAGATCTTGTTTTAAATGCCGAGGCCTGCAGTCACTTTGTCCCGAGACCCCGAGGCTGGGCCAGGCCACTGCCCCGAGCTGCCTGTGTGGAGGACAGCGGTGCCGAGCACCCCCCAGGGGCCCACAGAGAGCCCACGGGGCGCCGTCAGCCAGGAAGTGGGCTTGGTCTCCCTGAGCGTCTGGCTCCCCAAGTAGAGACTCGCGGGCTGAGCTGGCACACGGGCCATGGGCTGGGGGGCGGGCGGCGGGGCATGGGGCCTGCGATGTCCGGGTCCGGCGGTGAACGCGGAGCAGCAGGGAGGGCGCGGTGGGAGAAACGTCTGAGGGTCAGGAACAGGAACAGGTGGGAGGAGCTGGGTGGGAAGGAGCAGGCAGCGGGGCTGCCCCAAGGAGGTCGGGTGGGGGTAGGGGAGCGGGCAGAAGCTGGGGTGAGGGGATGGGAGTCGGGGTCCCGCGAGGTGCCGGGCAGCTCCGCCCGCCAGCGCTTCTGCGCCGACTGTGAGACGCACATGGAGAAACATCCACGACGCTGGCGACGCAGCAGCCGTGATCTGAGAGTCTGATCCGAGTAACTGGAAAGGCGCTTCCAGCCCAGCGCTGCGAACACGGAGAAGCGTGCCGGCGTTCTTGAGAGCAGAGACCGGCCAGGGAGGCGCTGGGAGCTGTAGCTGACCCCTGCGGGGACCGGGGACGCCCGCGGGGGAACGGGGGAGACCGCGCCTGCACCCTGTGCCCCGAGACCCCGTCCCCACGGAGCCGCCTGTCCACTTCAGCTCTGAATGGGCTCAGCAAGCGATACTGCAGCCGTTGGTGAACTGTTTAGCGAAAGGCAATTTAAATCATTACCATATGCCAAAATAAATTCCAGATGGGTTGAAAAGTTTAAAAAAGTTGAACTTGAAAAATATAAAAAGACTATTAGAGTAGGTGTTTTTCAGATTTCAGGTGGCGACACTTACAATGAAAGGAAAATGAAATACATGAATGAGTTTCACTGCTTAGAAGACTTGAAATGTGCATTTGTTGGAAAAGATGCCAACAAAAACTGAAAAGAAAATGAAAGAATAGGGATGATTTAAATATACCTGCATGCAAGGGACTGTAAATAGAAAAAAGCAGTAACTACATGTAGTAGATGAATAGGTAAAAGAAAATAATTCTTCTAAAAAGAAAACAAGTGTTAACAGTCACAGGGGAAGTTTCAACTTCACTTATAATCCAGAAAATTGAAATTCGAGTGGTCACGTGCCTTCCCTGCCGGCCGGCGGAGTCTGCAGGGCGCGGGGCCGGCCCTCCAGGCGTGTCGGGTGGGAGACGGTGACGGCGGTGCTTTGAGAAGCGGCTTTGTGGCGTATGTTAATAACCTCAAGTGTATCTTTACTTTTTTTTTTTAAGGATTTATTTATTTATGCACACAAGAACTGGGGTACAGGCCAGAGGAGTCGGGGGTTGAGAGGATTCCCCAGAGACAGAGTGGGGAGCAGAACAGGCAGACTGACTGAAATCCACTGCTGAGGGGAGCAGCGGGGAGACAGGAGAGGTCTGCCGCGCCATGTGGGTAGCTCCCTGGCCGGGGACGGAACTTGTGCCGCAGTGGCCGCGGACAGCTTCATAGGTTGCATCTTAACCCCTTGCACCACCAGGGGGGCCCATATCTTTACTTCTTAATGAGGCAAATGCCTTCTCTTGGAATATCTCGCGGGGATATTCTAAGGAAAAAAAATGCTTTCTGCAAAAACACGTGGCTGTCGCCGTTCATCTGTGGGAGCGGGGCCGCCTGAGTGTGGGCCGTGAGCAAGGGCAGGGTGGGGTTGGCACTGAGAGGGGCGAGGACGCGTTTTTTATTATGTTTTCAGCTGTGGAAGAACATGGGGAGCGTTACTGCTAGAGCTGCACGTTAAAAGATCAGGTCACGAAATCAATTTTACTCATACGTGCACAGAGAGGAAAAAGCCGAGAAATACCCCAAAACATTGACCGTGCTTATCCTTGGGGGCTGGAATGGTGGGCGTTTTACGTTTTCTTTTAGATGTGCTTGGCAGGATTTCTGCAGGCGGTTGGTTCACGCCATGATCAGCGAAACCCGGGAAATGCTCTGGCTAACAGGGAGGACGGGCGCGCAGGCTGCTTTGATGGTTGGGGGCTTTTTAATAACCAGACGGGACTGGGGGTGGGTCCAGGCCTCGCGTGGGCTCGGCGGCGGCCCCTTTCCGCCGAGGAAATGAACTGGGACTGCAGTTCTGACCGTGCCGCCGTCCGCCGGCAGAGAAGCTGCTCTCCTGCGGGGCCTTGTCCTTTCTCAGAGACGCTGCCCTTGGGGCGATGAGGCCCGGTGCGCCCCTCCGGCCGCGCAGGCCCTCACCCCCCCCCCCGCCCCCTGCGCTGGAGTGGACTCTCACAGCAGGTGGACGGAAGGTTCCACCTGCGAGTGCAAATACGGATCACGAAGAACGGCTTGAAACCAGGACTTGCTTTTTGAAAGTTGCCCAAGTTATTTAATAGAAAAGTCTTGTGATTCTAAAAGGCCTGTGTGTTCGAGGTTAGATGTATTTGCTTGGGCAGGACTCCCCTGGAAACGTTCCCATCCGTAGGCCTGCTGGACTCCAGCGGCCTGCTCGGCCCCTGTCTTTGTCACCTGGGGTCTGTGCTCCCGCGCAAGGGGCCGCTGCAGGCGGGAGGTTCAGGAATAACCCGCAGGGGCCGAGGTAAGGGGGCTGAGGCTGGAGCATCCTCCGGAGAGGGCAGGGCTGCCCTTTGTCATGAGGGGAGAGCGGTCAGCCTGGGGCAGGCTGGGCCAGGCCGGGCCAGGGGACCCCGCGGCAGGCCCACGGCTAGCAGCTCCCCACAGAGGATGGACGGCTGGACGCACTGCCAAGGGGCCCTCTGCCTCTGCAGAGCCGGCGCCCCAGCGGCCTGAGCACCACAAGGGGGCCTGTGATCTCCCGGGCCCTGTTTAAAGGCTGTCACGTCTGCCGTCCACCTAGAACAATTGCCCGCTGAAGGGCAGCCCCTTTCCTGGCTCCGGCCTGAGGGACCAGCTGTGTGTGGTGGGAACCCCGGCGGCACTGAGCCCCGTTTCTGGCCGTGTTCGTGGCACGCGTGGGGGATGTGGAGCCGTCTGACTCCTTCACCCCAGAGAAAGTCTGTGGGATTGAAGAAGAGGCCGAAATGCCATTACCAAGGCCTTGGAAGTGGAAGATTTGAGAGGACAGCCAGCTAAACTAGCAAAACTAAAAGGGAGCATGGGCAGTCCTGAGAGAAACCCTACGGCTCTAAGGACAGGAAGGACTGAAAATAAATAAATCATGAAACAGGGTCAAACAAAAAGTGCAAACACCATCAAGCTAAAACAAAGGGGAATGAGAACGAGAGCGAAGATGACGGGACAGCAGAGTAGCACCCACAGAACCACCGTGTTCTTCACCTGTGTGGCTTCCTTCGCGAAGGCCAGTGGGACGCACTGTCTTCCCGTCAGGCTGGTCGCAAAATGAGAAGGACCGGATGTCAAAAGCAAATAGAATAGAACCACGATGTGAAATGGGCTATAAACCATGAGTAGTTACTCCATCTAACTTCATAATAACAGAAGTGAAAAATTCGATAGCATGTCTCATTTAAAAATAAAAGCCGGGCCTCCCTGGTGGTGCAGGCTGTTGAGTGCAGTGCTGTGAAGCTGTCCGCAGCCTCTGCAGCATGGGTTCGATCCCGGCCGGCCAGGGAGATCCCCACACGGCACGGCAGACCTCTCCTGACTCGCCCGCTGCTCCCCTCAGCAGTGTACTTCGGTCAGTCTGCCTGTTCTGCTCCCCACTCTGTCTCTGGTGAGTCCTCTCACCCTCCTGCACCTCTGGCCTGTACCCCGGCTCTTGTATAAATAAAAAATAAATTTAAAAAAAAATTCCTCAAATAAAGAAAAGGAACATAAATGGAACAATATTTACGGAATAAAGTCAAAGGCGCCCCTGTCTAGCACTTAGACGTCAGGCCAGAGTCTCTTCCTGCGAGGATTCCGACAACCGTCACAGCGACTCGCATTTCCCGTGTGACACAAGCCGCCCGGGAGCAGAGAAACTCCCGACGTGTGATGGCAGCGCTGAGCGCGGAGCATCGGGGAGCAAGAGACGCAATGATGTGCTCAAATCTCAGAAACCAAAGGCTGAGCTCCTGGAAGTTGCGGGGTGGATTTTGCATGTTAATTGGTTCCTCCACTCTGTGGCCTCCCGACTCCCCTAGTTTCCACACAGATTTTGAAGCCAAGTGGATTACGGATTCCAGCTGAAGTGGAATCGCGTATCAGCTGTTACGAGCCTGAGGATTTTGATTCTTAATCCTCTGCCACAAGTCCCGTAACTCACCCAGCCCCACGGGGCACGGAAGCCGCTTTCTCGCGGCATGGGGGGGCGGGGGTGTCTGTGCTCCGCTCCCTGCAGAGACAGGAGAAGGCACAGGGGACGCAGCCTTCCAGGACTTGAGCCAGGTTTGTTTCTCTCCCCTTGTGGGTGCTGAGGCAAAGTTTCGTGTCAGAACCACCCTCGCCGGCTGATTTAGAGAGGACCAAGAAGAGGGACCAGTGACCAGCTCACGCGGTCAGCTGGGACCTGCCCCAGGCACCGAGATACCCGGCAGAGGAAGCCAGACCGCACCCCGATGGACGGAGCCTGCCGTCAGGGGCTGAGGCCGACGGTCATCCAGTGTGGCTGTTCTCTCCGTGATGAAGCCGGAGCCTCCGTGGAAGTGACGGTGGGGCCGAGGTGACACCCAGTGGGCAAGGCAGGCGGTGACGCATCACATTCCCAGCTCACTGCTTCTGGCATTTTGTGTTATTTCGGACAGAGGGGAAGTGGATGTCCGACCCGGTCAGGAGCTGAGGCCCTCCTGCAGCTCGGAGACAGAGCCGGATGGAGGGTGACCTTGACGTGCCGTCTCAGGTGACAGGAGCCACCTCGGTCTCCAGGGAGCCCGGAGTCCCCGGTGCCTGGAGGCCAGGCATCCAGGCGAGCACTGGGGGCTGAGCAAACCTGCAGGTCTGCTGTTGGCAGAGGTCCATGTCCCGCTGCACTGGGCCTTCCTTGGAGGTGACGACAGTGCCGGTGACTCCCTGGCTGAGCTCACGGAGGCCCAGGTGGACAGAAAGCTGCCACCAGAGGCCGCCCGCTGAGGCAGAGACCCCGTGGGGGTGACACATCCCCCAGCCTACCTCACCTCGCCCATCCCTGCCCCAGCAAGGAGCTTGCTGATGGCGTCCCGGGGAGCCTGGCCGTGCAAGGGAGCGCCCATGTGTCAAAGGTTCGTCCACATGTGACAGGCTCTCCATACTGGTCCGGGTGTGACAGGTCCACGTGCACCTGCCAGGGCAGTCCAGGTCAGGTCGTCGGCGGGGGGGGGTCTGAACGAGGAGGGAACCGCAGGCTGGGCACCCGCAGCAGCAGCAGCACTGAGACGCCCTCGGCTGGGGCCTGCTGACCTGGGGCCCAGCATGGGGCTTGGCCCCGCCCCGGCCCTGCAGGCTGAGCTGCCGCTCTCTGCCCAGATGTTCCGGGGACCCGTGGGAGGGCCTTGGAGAGGATCTCCGCTGGCTTGGAGCTTGCTGGGGTAGGGGGCACGGTGGATATGGGGTGACGAGCTGGGGCCGGAAGCGTGCGGCCCCTGCCTGGTTGCAGACAAGTGTCACAGAGGCGGCCGCGGCCGGGAGCACCTGGCCTGGGGAGGGGAGCTTGCTCCCTGGGGTGGGGGTGTGGGCAGTGGGCTGTGCACGTTCGGCTCGGCCCAGCGTGGCCGTGTGGGTCAGCGGCGGCCCTTACCCAGCACTCGCTGTCAGTCTCACTGCTGCTTCCCCGCCGCGGGCAGGAGCGGCTCCTGTCACTGCTGCTGTTGAACAGTGACCAGTTTACTGGCCACAGCTTCACAGAGCAGGGAAATAAAAGCCAGCCAAGAAGCTGCAGCAGCCAGAGACCCCGGCCTGGAGGTGGCCACTGCTGGACCGGGCAGGTGCAGGGCGGGCAGACGGGCTTGACCTCCTCACTGCCTTGGCTGGCGCTGCTAGCGGTCGGAGACGCTGGCGCCCGCCCAGCATCAGGCGCAGCATGTCCTGCTGCCTCAGCTCCTCATGGCCCTGCTGCTCCCGTCGGCCCCAGGCATCCAAGCCTGCTTTTCAGAGGAGCTTCAGGGGTCCCCAGCGCACCTGCCGCCTGCACCCCTCCTCCTGCCACTGGCAGGTGGCTGAGGGCTCACCCTGGGCCACCGCACATGGTGCCCTCCGCTTTGGGACGCAGCCTGTGCCGGGCCACATCTTGCAGGGTCCTGTGCTCCCCGCCTGCTCACGGCTCCTCCAGGAGCCCCAGGCCCGCCCGCCAGGGCCCACATTCCCTGGGGCGCGGGTAGGAGCGGGCCTGGGGCGCTCAGGCCCCTCCGGGCGCCCCCGCACGCCCAGCCCCCTGCGGAGCCCCTCGTCTTGCACCGTCTGCCCGTCGCTGGCTTGTAGACCCCCTTTCTCTGATCTCACCACAAACCAGTCCAGGGGTGCTCCGGGGGGGGGCTCTTCTCTGTGTTCCTGGACCCCTGGACCTCACTTGTTTGCTGTCCTGGGCTGAAGCCCCTCTAGAGGGCCCCCACACCTCACAAAGGCTTCCTTGGGCCTGACGGGGAGTCTGAGCTGCAGCAGCCCTTCCGCCCGCGCCCGCGGGCCCTGCTGCGGGTCAGGGACGTGCTGAGAAGCCGCCTCCCTTAAATTCCGCAGCAACACAACTTCGGGTCAACACTGAGCTCAGGGGCCTCCCGTCAGGGGAAGGTCCCCAGGAGGCCGGAGTAACTGCCTGCATGGAAGCGCTGCTCCAGGCACAGTGTCGCCGCTGGGGGACATGGGGGGCCGGGGGGAGAGCTCAGGGGGGACCTGGAGGGGTGCTGAGGGTGCTGGGGCCTGGGGTAGAGGGCGGGGACTTGGCGGGGCGGGGGGCTGGGGATGCTTGGGGGGCTGGGGCAGGGGGAGGGTCAAGGGTGGGGTGGGGGGGCTGGGGACCCCGAAGCACACTGTCCTCTTTCCTCTTTCTAGACCGCAAGGAACGCCCACTCGGATGAGGAGAAAGACGGCGGCTGGGACGCCTGGGGGGACTGGAGCGACTGTTCACGCACCTGCGGCGGCGGCGCGTCCTACTCCCTGCGCCGGTGCCTGACCGGCAGGTAAGGGGGGTTTGGGGGTGGCGCCCTCCGGGCGGGGGCGCCCACGGGGCTGTGGTGACGCCACTGTGCACAGGTGCCTGCGCCTCAACGCCCGCTGCCGGTGGGGTGGGGGCGCGACGGGACAGGGCACAGGGGGGCCCCGCACAGGAGGAGGCCAGTCTTCAGGCTCAGCCCCGGGGTTCAGTCTTTCCCTCCGGTGTCCCCTGAGCTGGCTGCTGAGGAGGGTGCCCTGTCGGTGGCTTTACCTCAGGGACATTTGGCAAATGTGAAAGCAGCTTCGTCTTTGAAGCCTTTGTGATAAGCCCCCCCTGGCCACTGAGCTCATCCGAGTCATTCCTCGGGGCTGCTGGGGCCCTAGTGCAGGCGCGGCCTCGGCTCCTGGGCAGAGAGACCCCGGCCCAGGCGCCTCCCCTGGGCAGCAGCAAGGGAGCAGGCGAGCCTGGTGGGGGCGGCAGGCGAGGGAGCAGACAGCATGGAGCGCCTGGCCCTTGAGAAGTGACCAGTTCCAGCTCTGGGCCTCGGCCAGCGTCCCCCGCCCGCCCCCAGCCAGGAGACCGCCGCCCTGTCACTCTCAGTGTGGGTGCTGCAGGGCAGACTGGGGCGACTGGGTCAGGGAGGGCTCCTCGGTCAGGGCGGAGCTCCTTTGCACGGGTCGGCGGGGAGAGGCGTCCAGCCAGCGGCCCTCACGGGACCTCGGTCTCTGAGGACTCAGAATAATTTGCGATTAAAGGTGGGGCCTGGGTGGACGCAGCGCGGCTTGTTTCACTTTGTCTGTTTTTGATCGTATGCACTTGCGTCGGCAGAGACGATCAGACGGCCACGCTAGGGGACATTAAGGGCCGCGAGTGACCGCTGGTGTCCACCGTCCCACGGCCAGAAGCCCGACATGGTCATCGGGTGTTTCACTGATTTTCAGTCTTGCCTTGGCCTTGCCTGGACCTGTTTTCCTGAGCAGCGTTCTCGGCGGGGCAGGAGCCCGTGTGTGCCCCTTGCCGGGGGGTCGGCTGCCGCTGAAGAGGCAGGGGGTGGGGAGGGCGACCACCCTGGCTTAGGGTGCAGGCGTGGGGCCCAAGCCAGGACAGGACTGGCTCTTCCTACTGCCAGCCTGGGAGACACCCCCGCTCCCTCCTGCTCCCCCTCGCCTGTCCGCCTTGGAGAGCTTGGGCGACTCCCTCATCCGGGCCTGGCTCCCGGGGGAAGCACTGGGTCTCGTGAGCCCCGCTGCTTGAGAGCTGTCACGGCCTTGGCCAGCACAGAGGGGCAGGAAGTCGCAGTCGAAGGCACTGGCGGCAAGAAGCATCGTCTTTGTGCCGGTGATTATTTTTCTACGAGTGCTGGCCCTTCCTTTAACCTCTGCGTGGCCCCTTCTAGAATGCTCTGCACACGTCACCGTGGAACCCCGTGCGCCTGTGCATCTTGTCTCGTGCTGGCTGCCCCTGGGCCCAGGTTCCCGCATCATCACTGGCACCTCACCTGGTGGCCCCGTGGCTCTGCCCCGGCTGTCGCGGGCAGGAGGCAGGGGCTGTTGGTGGGAAGCGCTCGCTTGCTGTTCCGGTTGTGTGCAGCCTCGGCACGTCCCCACCTGGGGCACAGACGCCGCTTGTTCGCTTGTTCATGCCCCGTGTGGTGCTTTCACCAGGCGTGGAGGGCAGGGGCCGTCTGTGCCCGCGCCACCCTCTCCATTCAGGAGCTTCTCGAACTCCCTCTCTCTCTTCTTGGACATTTTTCCTGACATTTCCTCACTGGTATTTTCGAAAAAAGAGTCTATTTTCATTGACCGATGATTACATTGAAGGTGTTTGGAAACCATTCTTAGCAATTACTTCATAACCACCGCTGCCAGCGTCCGAGTTCCTTCTGACGCTCCCCCGGGCAGCTAATGAGTATTCTGTGCCTTTCTTCCTCACTCCCGTGTCTTCGGGCTTGTTCCTGTAATTTGGGATTTTACGTTCAGGGTATGGGTGCCCCCCTTCGCCTGCATGGCTTTTCTTTCGTGATCATCATTCCAGCCCCCGCTGAAACGTCGCGTGCGCGTGTCCCGCCAGCGCTCCTCGCTGCTCCTCGCGTTTTTTCATTTTAAATCACCGCTTCGTTGGCCGCGGTGTGTTCTGGGCTGTGCTTCTGGAACTGTGATGTGCCTGTGACTCAGTCGGGAGTTGACATCATTTCGCGCATAAAATACTAATTAGATTAATTCAGAAGAAGGGCAGTAGTTAGGCCGGTAACGCCCCCCCCCGCCCCCGCCTCCAGGCAGCCCCTGCTCATCCCCGAGCCCTTGGTTCGGCACGCGGGACCTCCACCACCTTGCAGAGTGCTCCGAGGTCACGAGGCCGGAAGCCGCTCCTCTGGGAGAGCTTACGGGGCCGCCACCTCGGACGGCCTCCGACTCCTGCTGGAGCCGCGCATCCCAGAGCTCGCGCTCGACTGTTCCTGGAAGAGAACTTGGAGGTGCCCCCTGGGAGCCACGGAGCCACGGCAGACCCTGCGCGGGCTCAGCAGCAAGCCGGGCCGTTGCTAGCGGTTGTGCACCTTGGAGCCCGCGAGTCGGAGGAGGGTGAAGGAGTGATTTCACTCATTTCTTTCTTTGTGAATGAAGTTGTCTCGGAATCCAGTGCCTTCCAAATGCACGGTCTGCTCTGCACTGCCGCCCCACGCCGGCCAACACCCACAGAGGCCTGCGACGGGACCCTCCGGCCAGGCCCAGCCCCGCACGCGCAGGCTGGTGTGCCGGCGTCCAGACGTGGATAGGCTTCCTTTCTTCAAAACACGAGCTGCTCCGTTTTTACGACACTAGTGTCTGCGTCGACCGATCATGGAGCGCGTGTCACACGTTCCAGTGCTGTGAACTCCGGGGACGGCTGATTGATGTTTTTAATGTATCCTCACGTGGAGTCAACATGTGTTTTTCATAGAGTCATAAATTTATGGCTTCCAAAACCTCCAGCGTGAGGGTGTGATGAATGTTGTAATGGGCCGAGAACACATATCGTGAAATGAAGTGCCTGAGTTTCCATGTCCTCTCGCATGCCGTGATTAGGGTGAAATTAAAAACTTGGAAGTAATTTTCCTGCAGCTCCGTTGCCTTGAGCCAGAGGAATTATTTCCAGAATAAGCTGGCAGGCTTCTGCATGGGGAGTTAGGACTCCCGTGTCCTTGAGGCTAAGGAGTTTGCATTTCATCTCGAGCTGTTTCCTGAGTGGTCACCCCCGTCCAGCACAGCTGCCACGTCGGGCCGGGCCGGGCCAGCGGTCAGCACGTTGCAGTCAGACAAGGAGAAGAGGAGGTTCAGGGTTGGATGGACACTCAGGCTGAGGATAGGGGCCTCTGCACGCCAGAGCCTGGCTCGCCTGCGCGGCTGTCAAGGTCGTCCTGTTTGCGAGACGCCATCCGGGGGAGCGCCCCCTCTGTGACCACCGGGGCCGCGCCGGCTCTGAAGCCTCTGCGACTGCCGGGACCCTTCAAGGGACCTCGAGATGCAGAGAGAGCCTGAGATGAGGCCTCCCCACAGGCAGTGGGGTGCGGCAGTCCACATAGCAGGCCGAGGCCAGCTGTCCACTCCCTGCCCCGGGCCTGGCGTCTGCTGTTGGTCTCGCAGGTCTTTCCGCAGACGGGGGTTTCGTTCCCGTGTACGCAGCGAAAAGCAAGCAGGTGCTAGAAAGTGCCTTTGAAAGTCTATTTCTGGAGCTCGACTTCATGCCTTTCTTTTCTTCATTTAAATTTTGTACTTTTGTTGGGGTGACATTGTTACCCCACGCTGTAAGAGACGGGGGAGCTCTCGGGCATCGGTCCCCACAGCCCTTCACCCTAACCCCGGGGGATGTGCCTCTTAACACCCCAGCAACTGTGTGTCCCAGCGCCTGCACCAGCTCAGGTCCTCCCGGAGCAGCGTTCTGTGACCCGCCTGGCCCCCTGCGAGGGTGGAAGCTTCCGGGGAGCCCGTGGCTTCCCGCCTGCCACTGCCCCGCCCTGGCCTTCGCCACCCCCAGGGCTGCCCTTCACCTCCTCTGTGACTTATCTGTTGAATTGACTGGGGGTCAGGGGAGGGGAGAGGGGCCCTCGCAGCAGCGGCCATCGTGCGTGGGTGCGCACGCGCGGGAGGGTGTCCAGGGGGCAGGCGGCGGGGTATGGGTAGGGGAGCGCAGGGTGTCATCTCTGGGCCCGCAGAGCCCCTGCGTCGGCACCCAGAGGCCCCCAACACCTGCAGCGCCCCCAGTAAGGCAGTGGTTGGGTGAGGCGCAGAAGTGTCGCCTGGAGCAGATTCCAGCAGAGACGAGGTGGGGGCGGGTGGGGGCCTGCTGACCAGGCAGGGAGGGAGGAAGGGAGACCCGCAGTTGCCCCCCATTACTGCCGTGTGAATTCTGTGAAAGAGGCCCCGCTCCGCGGCAGAGCCCCCGCTCCGCTGGGTGCCACTCTGGGCCCAGGCGCCTGGGCCTGGAGCGCTCCTGGTGGTTCTAAGAATCTGAACTCTGAGTCTTTGAGGTCGGGGCAGCGCCCGCTGTGCCCCATCCGCTCAGCCCCTTCTCCCCCCTTCTCCCTAGGGACTGTGAAGGACAGAATATCCGGTACAGGACGTGCAGCAATCAGGTAAGTTCTGCCTGATCGGCGTGGGCGCGGGACGTCTGTGCCTTAGTGCCGGTGTGCCCGGCATCGTGTGATGCCCTCGGGGAGAGCTGAGTGGTCAAGGCTTCTCCCTGCCCTTCCAGGCGGCTTGCCCGTGGGGGTCTGCTTTGGTATTTACTAGTTTCCGGGTCCACGGGAGCAGCAGATCACACCTGTGACCCCTCCCGGGGTGCGTTGAGGGCTGCGACAGGCCCGCTGCGGGGGAGGGCCCTGCCCTCCTACTCTGGCTGTCGGCTGAGCACCCCTGCTTGCACCCCCAGACTCCGCGGGGTAGCTGGCCTGCGCTGAGGGCACGGCGGGTGGGGCGCACCCTGGTGAGGGGGAAAGGCTTCTCTCTCACCCAGCTCCCACCGCGAGGAGAACAGGGGCTTATGGAGGTCGCCAGGTCTTGTCCACAGGCCCTGGAGGGCGTCTGAAGCCAGAGGCCGGCGTCACGTGCCATGGGCACATATGTCTGCGCCCCTGCTGGACCAGCCGGGCTTGCTGACCTGTGCGGTCCCTATTGGGTCTCTTCTGACTGCACTGGGTCAGTTTTTAATTTAACTCCTGGACAAAATCTCATCCCTTCATTCACGAACGTCAGCCCCCGGGTGCCCACGCCGGGAGGTCGGTGCCACGCCCCCAGGCCGTCGGGGCGGCGTGTCCTCGGGTTCTCTGCACGGCAGCTGGCCATGCCTATAGGGCCCCACAAATAGGTGCTCCCTGGACTTGGCTTTGGGAGACCAGCTTGCAGAGAAGGGCGGCAGAGGAAGGCTTGGCCTTCGGTTTCCTAAACACCAAGTAAACCACCATGCAGGCCATGCAGAGGCAGCGTGGCCTGAGGGCATGTGCCGCGGGCGCTGGGGCCCTGGCGGTGTCTTGCAGCAGTGGTCAGGGCCTGTGTGGTCACAGTGCTCCCCGCTGGTGGCCGGGGCCCTCCTCCCAGGGCAGGGAGGGCGGGCGCCGGGGGGTCGTGGGTCAGCGGGCTGTCAGGCCGTCTTCCTGGGGACAGAGGCTGGCTGGGGACAGAGGTGTTCAATGAGCTGAGAGAAGCAGGGCCCTGGGGCCTGGGCAGGGCTGAGCACAGCCAAGCCTGCCAGCGCCCGTGGGGCTCCAGGCTGCCAGCTTTGCAGGGGCCAGGCCCACCTTCCTCCTCCACGTGCTGTGGGGTGCCGGCATGGTCTCCACTGGCGCCCCACAGTCAGGCAGCGGCCCAGCCCCAGCCCTCGTGGGCATGGTTGGTGCAGACAGGCGCGGCTGTGACAGCCATGGTGGCCAAGGAGCTGGTCCCCGCATTCTGGCGGTCCTGTCAGCTCTCCCCATGACTCCCTGCGGCTCCTTGGTTCCTGGGGTGAAGGCCCCATGCCGCCAGCACATCCAGCAGGGGCTGCAGCCCACCAGGCACCGTCTCCACATGCGCCGGGGCCGCTTGGGCATGGCCCACTGGGCCATCTCTGCAGAGCACGGCCGCAGGGGGACGCGCAGGCGCAGTGGCCCCGGCCAGACCTGCCGGCAGAGCCCCAGGCCTTGCCATGCCGGTGGGCCCAGCCCCAGGCCTCGTTCCCGAGAGGCCCTGTGTGGCTCCAGCCTCCTCCCCTAGAGCCTTCCTCCTGCTGGTGTCCCGGGTGGGGCTGAAATAGGAAAAACACGGGCACAGTCTAAGATTTTGGAATGATTTGCAGCAACGTAACACAACTAACCCCAGGGGAAAGTCTAATTGTTATATTTTATTTATTTCTTACCTACTTCCAAAAAGGACTCAAGGCAGTTTATAAAGGCCAAAGCATAAGCACAGAAAAATAAAACTTCAAGAAGCTAAAAGCAGAGACATTATATTTTAAAATTCTGGCTGATCATTGGTTTGAAACTATGGGAAAATGGAGTTGGATTTCGCCCCGACACTGTACATCAGAATCAGCTCCAGATGTGACAAAGGGTAAAGCATCCCCAACCTGTCATAAAGCAACTGAAAGTGACACTAAGTGTCTGACCCAGGGCAGGGCGGGCACGGCTCCCCTAAACTCAGTGATGCAGAGACAACCGTGAAAGGAGACCGTATTGAGCTGAGCGCATGAAAATGTAAAACTGCTTGACCTCACTAAGCGCCAAGGCCAAAATTATGTGGGGAACATATTTCCAGGATGAAGGGCAAAGAGTTGATGGCTTCACTGTCACGTGTGACAGATTTTTTTTAAAAAGATTTATTTATTTATGCTACAAGATCTGGGGTGCAGGCCGGAGGTGTAGGGAGTGAGAGGATTCACCAGAGACAGAGTGGGGAGCAGAACAGGCAGACAGACCAAAGTACACTGCTGAGGGGAGCAGCGGGGAGACAGGAGAGGTCTGCAGCGCCATGTGGATGGCTCCCTGGCCAGGGATCGAACTTGTACCCTCAGTGGCTGGCGACAGCTTGATAGCGCTGAGACCTAACCCCTGCACCACCAGGGAAGCCCAAGTGTGACAGTTTTATTTGTTAAAACCATTAAAAAGACGAACATCCCAGTAGATAAATGCAGGACAGGAAAGAAGGAAATTTGTGAAGGATACACAGAAAGGCAGAAACACAGGAGCAGGCGTTGAACAACAATGGAACGAGGAAATGCACATTTCCTCTGTCACCACTTTTGATGAGAAGCCTTAGGAAGGGACAGTCTCCAAGCTCAGAAGAGACACTGAGAAAGGTTTGCTCCTGTGACCTGAGGCTGATAAAATGACACCTTCCCCAGCAGTCTTTTGAAAAGTCCATGAAATCACATTTTTCTCAGAAATTTTATTTCCAGAAATTTGCCCTTGGAAACTAACCAAGGAATTGTGTAGCATGGAGGTGCAAGGATCTTTGTTACTCTTTTTTTTTTTTAATAGAGGCATGTTTTTTTTAATTAATTTATTTGTTTGTTTGTTTTTTGTTTATACACGCACTGGGTATAGTCAGAAGCACGGGAGGGTGAGAGAATTCACCAGAGCCAGAGCGGGGAGCAGAGCAGGCAGAAGGGCCGAAGGACACTGCTGAGGGGAGCAGCGGGCGGCAGGAGAGGTCTGCGCGCCATGTGGGACCCTCCTCCGGTGGCCGGGGAGCAGCCGGGGATTGAACCGGTGCCGCAGAGGCTGCGGGCAGCCTCGCAACCCAGCGCTCAACCGCTGCGCCACCAGGGGAGGCCCACAATGAACATTTTTTATAAAATGCAAACTGTAAAGTCACAGTGGTCTGGCGTGTCTGTGTCCCGAAGCCGCTTTCCAGGGGAGAAGTGGCTCTTTGCCATCTGTCCGCTCTTTAGCCTTCTCCAGTGGGAGGGCCTCGACCCCAAGTCATCTAGACCAGCTCATGCTCCCCCCTCACCCTGAGGGCCCCGGGACCCTGCAGCTGGAGGGGAGCTGCTGCTGGGACCTCCTCTGTAGCTGCGAGGGGCAGGCAGGGCATGCAGTGTGGGTGTGGCCAGGAGGGTGGGGCAGGGCCAGGCACTGGGCAGCAATGGAAGCGCCAGGCTCTCCCAGGGTGGCCTGCAGGCCAGGAGTGAGGCCATGGTCCCCCATGCTGAGGTACCCCCGGGTGCAGAGGACAGTCCAGCCTGCCTTTGAGGACTTGAGTCACCTGGAAGAGTTAGGACAGTCAGTCCCTGTTTCAAGATGCAGGCGACTGTGCGGCCCATTTGAAAATGCCCACCCAGAGGTCGGAGGCAGAGCAGAATCCAGCCGGTGGCCACGGCAGGTGGTAGACCTAGGAGTGAGGCCTGCTGGAGGGGCGGTCAGGAGAGGGGTGGCCACAGGGCACCCCCAATGGCCTTCCACCGTGGGTTCAGTCTTGAGTTTTTTATAAGGAAGGAATAAGGGCGCTCCAGGAAGGGCTTCTGCCCGGCCAGCTCGCCGCCGGGTGACGCGCGTGGCCCGTCCCGCAGGACTGCCCGCCCGACGCTGAAGACTTCCGGGCTCAGCAGTGCTCGGCCTACAACGACGTCCAGTACCAGGGCCGCTACTATGAGTGGCTGCCGCGTAACGACGACCCCGCCAGTCCCTGCGCCCTGCGGTGCCACGCCCGGGGCCACAGCCTGGTGGTGGAGCTGGCCCCCAAGGTGCTGGACGGGACCCGCTGCCGCCCCGATTCCCTGGACATGTGCATCAGCGGCGTCTGCCAGGTAAGCCCACCTGCCCGCAGTGGACTGCGCCAGAGCCCGTCCTCCTCCGGCGTGTGCCCCCGAGGAACACCCCTTCACTTCATTGTAAGCTCAGCCCGCCTCTGCGGCTCGCCCCTGCTTCAAACAGCCCTGCGTCTGGGGGTGGCTGGGGCGCAGCTGGGGGAGGGATCTTCGCCCCCACCGGTGGTCAGTGGGAGGCTCCTGAAACCAGCGAGTCTGACTGGAGGCCCGAAGTGTGGGCTGAGAAGCTGCACTTCTAGCCAGCGTGGGGCAGACTGGCGCAGGGACCCCACCTCGAGAACCTCTGCTTTGGAAGGTTCTCTGAGCTTCGTATTCAAGCCGGGGTGGTGTTCTGGTCTTTCGGAGCAGGACCTAGTACTACCCAAGTGTGAGCACCAGAGCCCGCCTGCACACTCTCCAGGGTTCTGTGCACCCCTGCCATGGGGGGGCTGAGGAGGAGTCTCACCCTGACCCCACCCCAACACCTCATGCTGGCCCTGATCCCTAGCCCCTGCCCCTGACCCCTACTCCCAACCTGCCCTCCAACCCCTCTGCTCTGACCCCCTAACCCTAACCAAGGCCCCTAAACCCTAACTACAACCCAACCCTCAACCCCTGCACCCTGACCCCTAAACCCTAACCCTGACCCCTACCCCTAAGCTGACCCAAACCCTGGAACCTGACCCTGACCCCAGCCCTGGCCCAAGCCCTGACCTCTCATCACCCTTCTGTGTCTCACTGGACTGAGTGTTTTAGCTTCAAAGTCACGCTGAGTGACAACACTGACCCCAACCCCCATGGCCCACCTCCTGCTCTGCCAGATGCCACCCCAGGGTGCCTGGGCCATTCCAGGGGTGCTCCTGCGTGCTCCCTGGGCTGGTGGTCAGCTGCCTAGCTTGGGGCAGCAGAGGGCAGCAGCCGGACAGTCCAGTTTTCAAGGTGGGAATTGTTAGCGTTTTCCTCTAAGGTAGAGGCTGGAGAGACTGGTTGGTTTCTGAAGGATGAAACAGGACTTATCTGGAAAATCCTTATTTTGATTCATTTGTGGTCAGGTCACGTATTGAAGCGCTGTCTCCTCCCGGCTGGCAGGGAAATCCTAGGCGGAAGCCGTGGCGCCCTTAGCAGACGTGCCAAGTTTACGTTTATTCCAAAGGGCGCTGCTCGCAGGGTTGCAGTCTGTTCCCGCCCGTGGAGCGCACCCGCAGGTTTACGAGTTATTGGCGCTAAGACCGTTACAGCGAGATGTCGTGGCCAGCTGTCACGTCAAGCGAGAGCATGTCCTGCAGCTTTTCAGTGGTGCTGATTATTGATCATGATGGGGGGTAACCGTCCAAGCCCAGGGGCCCCTCCACGTCGAGGGCGTGTCTGCTTTGCCTGCAGGGACTCCCAAGGCAACAGGCTTTCTTCCAGATGTTTTTCTGGGTTTTCACATGCGTGTTTGGCCATAAGATTTGGATGGATGTGACTTTACACAACACAGGAAATATAAAGGCCTGGGGTGTTGGATCGCAAGACCTTCTCAAGGCCCTCCCAGCCTCCCAGCGGGCCGTCCAGGCCTGAGGCCCACACCCTTCCTGCAGGCCTGGCCGGAGGCTGCATCCCCCTGTGATGTGGGCGTGCAGGGACAGGGCTGTGCGAGGACCCAGCTTGGCAGAAGCACATGTTCCATGGACAAGCTCCTGGACACAAGTTCCTCAGGGGTCAGCTCGCAAACACACAAGCGTTTCCAAAATCAGTCGCCCTTAAGCTGTTCCACATGTCTCCGGAAGGGGCCCTGGCGTCTGTGCGGCTGGTTCTCGGTTGTCCATCGGCTGATGCTCAACGCGAGGAGGGTGGAGGCGGGCCGGGGTCTGGTGGCTGGGCTCGGAGCCGTTCCGATCTGTGCTGGCACCAGCCTCAGGACCGAGTAAGCCTTTGTGCCCAGGCGAGGGGGTCAGCCGTGGGCGAGACTGCTGGGAGAGCAAACGAAGCCACATGTGCAGGGGTTGGCACGGCGCCAGCCACGCCGTACGCACTCATAAAAGACACCTGTTGTTATTGTTTTACCACCATCTTCATAAAGCCGTCATCGGGATGAAAGATCTCAGAAGCCACTGGATTCAGCTACTTACCAGATTCCTGAGTCCATTCTCCAGTGTCCTGCCGGGAGCTTCCCGCGGTGCCCTGGCAGGACTCTGGCCCCGGATGGGTGAGGTCTCAGCTTCTCCTGTCCAGCTGACCACGCTGGCCTGTGCGTTCTCTGCTGGACACGTGGAGCAGACGCCCTCTCTTCTCTCCCAAAGGCCTGTGAACCTCACGGCCTCCGTGCCTCTGAAACCTGCACCTCACGGTTCTCTTCTCTCCAGCTGCAGAAGACTGGAAAGAACAGGCTAGAAACAGCCCCCTCTTCCCCTGCACCAGAGAGAGGGTGCAGCCCCCCACCACCACCCCGCAGCCGCCCCGTCCCTGTGCGAAGCGCTTACAGGGCGCTCTGGGTGTGGGCTCTGAGGGTTGATGTCAAGACCCCTGGTTTACCCTCTAGGGGTTCGACTTGTGGCACCCCACACTCTGCAGCAAGGGGGCCTGCCTCCCGCAGCCCCCCAGCACAGGCGTGTTCACGCAGATGTCCAGGGCTCTGCGGAGCAGGGAGCAGGGCACGCAGGTGGAGAAGGAAGCCGCGTCCCGCAGTGGGCGGCCGCGCGAGCACCTCCCCCGACTCCTCTCTTGCGTTAAGGGGCGCTTGCGCAGGTAGAGAGGGGTACGGCTGCAGCGACGCAGGCCGGGGCCGGCTGGTGCCTGAGGAGATGCGAAGGTGTAGCCAGGGGCAGGGGCGCGGTGGCTGGGACGAGGCCCTGGGGATAGAGCCAGGGTAGAGCTGTGGCTGGGCCACGGCATCCACGTCGGGAGAGTGGGCGTGGGGGATGTGGGGATGGGGCGGGGCAGGGAAGGAAGGGGGCGGGGGGATGTTTTCCGAGCCACCCGGTCCATCTCAGACACACGTGCAGGGACACAGGCCGGGGCGGCAGCCCCATTCCTGCGCCCCCAGGGGCGGGGCTGCGGCTGAGCGCCCGCGTGAAGGCGGGTGGTCTCCTGCTGGCAGGTGTGGCCGGGCCCAGGTGGGTGCTGCGGACGGTCCTCGACCCCTGAGCTCTCGCTCTGTCCTGTCCACAGGCGGTGGGCTGTGACCGGCACCTGGGAAGCGGCGCCAAGGAGGACCACTGCGGGGTGTGTGCGGGGGACGGCGCCACCTGCAGGCTCGTGCGGGGACAGGCCAAGGCACAGGTGTCTGCCGAGAAAAGTAGGTTCCACCCCCAGCCACCTGCGGCCGGGCACCTGCGTGGCAGCCTCTAGAACAGCGTCCGCCTGCTGCCAGGCCGTGTCCTGGAAAGGACTTGACCGGTTTTCTGAACATCAGATCCCCTCCAAAGAGGGTACGTCTGAGCACGTCCCCGCGCCTCTCCTCAGCCCGCTCCTGATGCCGCGTGGCTGTTACCTGTGTTTGCCATCTGTAGGTGCCCCGTGCAGGGGCTGCTCTGTCCACCCTGGCTGCTCCCAGGAAGCACCATGGGGTCCGAGGGGCGGGCCCGTCCACTCCATGAGCTTCCCGCACGCCCAGCGCTCACTGATGCTCGGACGTTGCTGCGACCTGCGTGCGGCCCCTGCTGCCGTGTCCATAGGGCCAGGCGTCTCCGCGTCAGAGGCTTAGCAGTGCCCACCCCTTCATTTTGGCAACTCCTGCCTTTGGGTGGGGGTCCCCCTCCCCCACAGGCCAGCAGGCCTTCTCCATCCAGCAGCAGTGCCGAGCCCCTGCGGGTGCTCTGGCTCGCTCCTAGGCGGCCAGCCCTGAACAAGGGCCTGTGCTGGCCCCTGTGTGCAGCCGGCTGACCCGAGCCTCGGCTGGCGGCGGGTGTGAGCCGTGCGTCCTCCCTGCCACTGTCTTTATGGTTTTGTCTTCCTGTTTCCACGCCTTTCCCCGACGTACTGCGTTGGGCATCCCTATGGCGTGGGTATTGCTTGCTCCCCGTGGGAGGAACATCTCACAGGCTGGAGGGCCGGGAGGGTTTTCTCAGCGGAGGAGGCACTGGGGCCACACGGGGCGGGAGGGGGCCAGCCGGCCTGCTGGGGTCCCTGCCGGGGCCCAGTGCACACGTTCATGACCAGACAGACCTGCCAGGGACCCTGGGAGGCCTCCACCACTGAGCTGGCCATGCGCCGCCCTGGAGCCGAGGGCAGGGGACACATGTCCCAGGGAAAGGGCTCTGGCCTGGCTGGAGGCCCTGGAAGGTGAGCGCAAGGCCAGGAGTACCGTTTGCAGAAACACCCGTGGCCTCAGCAGTGTGGCCAGGGGCCGAGCGGGGCGTGCAGAAGGGGCCCTGCAGGCCTGGCCAGCAAGGGAGGAAGTGGGAGCCCTGGGGCCACGCCGCGTGCAGCCGGCCCCTGCTTCCCCGGCCACCTGTGTCCACTCAGCCGACTGGCCCTGCGCTCCTGGAACTTGGGAGGTGGCATCCATCCCTCGCAGAGCTCTGCCCCACCCGGTGACAGGAGCATCAGAATCATCGCCTGCCCAGCCGGGGGACACGCCCCTGGAACGCAAGGCCCCCGCCTGTCGCCTGCATTGCCCGCCCGGAGCGGGAAGCCTCTCCGGGCTGCCCCTGCGGGGTCCTTCGGTGTCTGCCCACCCGCTCCGTGGGTGGCGTCTGCAGTAAACGCCTCTTGTGAGGACATTTTGTGTGCTTCAGTTTGCCTCTCTGGGTGCGGCGAACGCCCCAGCTGGGGTTCACGCCCGAGGCTACAGCTGCAGCCGTTTTACTGATTCCCCGGTGTTCGGGCGACGTTTCCTTGCCCGCCACTGGGGCTCGGCCCCTGGGGCCTCGGGTGCGGTGGCGGCACCTGGTTGTCCGTCAGCCGGACACAGCAGTGCGGGACAGCGTAGCCATTAGCTGACGTCCAGCAAAGCAGTTTCTCTAACACTGGGCACTTCCTGAATGTTTTTATTTTAATAAGATTTTTTCTCCGATTTTTAAGTAGTCGTATAATCTCCAAACGACAGTATTAAACAATTTTCCTTTCCAATGTGTATTTTGCTAAGTTACTTGTCTTCTACTTCTGTGAACATGGTGAGGCCCTGACAGGCTTGGGCCAGCGGCTCTGGCGGCCCGCGCTGTGGCTGGGGGGTGGGCGTTTCAGCCTCATGGTCCCTGCGCCTGGCCCCGGCCCCTGGTCCACTGTGGTGGCGTGTGGCTCCCTGCAGACACGGGGTCTCAGCTCTCACCCGGGCCCCACAGGGTGCCCCCAGTCCAGTGCGGCCGTCCACTCTGCTGTGAGTCCTTTGACGAGCGAGTCTGATGCTGACATTGTCCGACTTAATCATTTTTACCCGAGGGATTTGGTGCCTGAGCCCCTACATCACCATCTGCAGGTGTTGCTCTTTGACTGGCATTTCAACCTGTCAGCATGCATATGGGGAGCCCTCCAGTGCCGCCTGCGCCCCCAGTGCCCCCCGCAGGCTGTCCAGCAGAGCCCTGGGCAGCCATGCCCTGGGCGCAGCAAACATCACCAAGGACACCCTGCGTGAGCTGCAGCCCTCCCTGAGCCGCAGGCCTGCAAATGGTGTTGTTTGCTCCTTTGCTTTTCCTGATTTTTAGCAGGAAACGGGTTTCTCACTGAAAGCTCACAGCCAGTGATCCAACAGCTTCGCCCCAGAGTTTATCCCCCAAAATCCCAAAACTCTCCAAGTTAAAGGAACAGCGTCTCCGTGACCTCACGCACAGGCTGGTGCTGTGTCCCGGCCTAGCGGGGGCTCAGGCCCAGGCTGGGCGTCTCACATCAGGGATCCCGTGGCCGTCAGGCTGTGCCAGGGCAAGGTGGGCAGTGGAGGATCTGGACGCCCACAGGCAGTCACCCAAGCCGGCCACAGCCTGGGAAGGCCTGCTCAGCCCCCTCCACTCCCCTCTCCAGCCCCCTTCACCCCCGAGCTCTGGGCCAGGAGGCCCTGGGCGAGCAAGTGAGGCCAGGTTTGCGGAGGACACTGGTTGGTAGACGCCCCATCAAAGCCCCTGGGTCTGGAGGCTTCCGTGTGGTCTGGAATCTTTGCTTTCGTGTGATTCAAAGGAGACTGTGTGCGCGTGTGGCTACGCCTTCTACGTAGGCGCCCCCGCGGTCTCTGAGCTCAGCCCTGGGGTCTCTGGGCGCCGCGCTGTGGGGGCTCTCAGCTCAGGCCCCGGGGTCTCTGGGATCGGTGCTTGGGCCTCCGGGCGCAGGAGGTGGTGAGCACGGCCGGGCGCGCTCTGGCCGCACTTCTCACGCGGCGCCTTTCTCCGCAGGGGAGGAGAACGTCATCGCCGTCCCCCTGGGCAGCCGCAGCGTGCGCATCACCGTGAAGGGCCCCGCGCAGCTCTGTGAGTGGGTGTGGCCTGACCCTCACTCCTGAGTTCCTCCAAGTTGATTTATCAAAAAAAAAAAAAAAAAAAAAAAAAAAACAGGGCCTCCCCGGTGGCGCAGCGGTTGAGCGCTGGGTTGCGAAACTGCCCACAGCCTCTGCAGCGCTGGTTCGATCCCCGGCTGCTCCCCGGCCACCGGAGGAGGGTCCCACATGGCGCGCAGACCTCTCCTGCCGCCCGCTGCTCCCCTCAGCAGTGTACGTCGGTCCTTCTGCCTGCTCTGCTCCCCGCTCTGGCTCTGGCGAATTCTCTCACCCTCCCGCGCTTCTGACTGTACCCAGTGCTTGTATAAACAAAACAAACAAACAAACCAGCAAACTAATAAATAAAGCATGCCTCTATAAAAAAAAAAAAAAACAAAACAAGTGCGCGCGGGAAGCCTGGGCCAGCGCCGGGCCGGCCTGCTCTGAGGAGAGCACTCACGGGCTGTCATTTCACATTTCAGTTTTCGAATCCAAAACTCTCCAGGGAAGCAGAGGCGAGCACACCTTCGACAGCGCCGGGGTTTTCGTCGTGGAGAACACCACCCTGGAGTTCCAGACGGGCCCCGAGCGGCAGGCCTTCCGGATCGCAGGCCCGCTGGCCGCCGACTTCATCTTCAAGGTAGGTGGGCCCGAGCTGGGGGCAGGTCTCCGCGCGGGTCTGGGAGGACGCCGGGTCCTCTCGTGGCGATGGTCACTCAGGGCCTCTGCACCAGCGCAACAAGGTCATCCTTTCCCTACTCTTTTTTTTACATTTTATTTATTTAAACAAGAACTGGGGTGCAGGCCAGAGGTGCAGGGGGTGAGAGGATCCACCAGAGACAGAGCGGGGAACAAACAGGCAGACTGACTGAAACCCACTGCTGAGGGGAGCAGCGGGGAGACAGGAGAGGTCTGCTGCGCCCTGTGGGTTGCTCCCTGGCCAGCTAGATATCAAACTTGTGCTGTCGGGACTGACAACGGCTTGATAGCACTGTGTTTAACCCCTGCGCCAGCAGGGAGGCCCCCCTACTCTTAAAAAAGATGTATTTTCATAAATGGGCCATTCTTTAAAATTGCACATTTCCTTTTCTCCACTGAATTTCTTGCTGTGATTCCTGTTTTCCTAAGGGGCCTGTGTCCCTAAATGACCTTGGACACAGCTCTACCTCCGTGGTGTCGGGGGGCGGTTACTATTTTGCCTCTTCAGTGTGTGCATGCTGCCACCAGGTAGCAGTATCCAGGCTTTCCTCAAGTTCAGGCTTGAGAAGTCCCAGCCACGCTGGTCCTCCTGTTATAGGGCAGCCCCGATACAAAACAGGGTGCCTGGCTGTGGGTCCTCACCCGCGCGCTTTAAAGGACTTATCAATGCTCTACTGCAGGTGCACGCGGAAGGTTCATAAAAGGTTTATTGACAAGGGAAGGGGAAATGAGGAAATGGACAGCTCAGGGAGAAAAGTGGGAGACAAAGTTTTAAATGCGTCCTACCCGATCCGCCGATCTGGACTCCCAATGGCACTCTGAGAGCTGGCCGTGAGCCAGGAGCCGCGAGCCAGGAGGCAAGCGAGAGAGCGAGAGCCCCCAAGGCCCACGTGTCTGGTTTTTATACCAACCCTGGCTGCTTAACTCCACCCTCAGGTCCCAGCCACCTTCCCCTTGGTGGTGACGGGATTTGTCTTTCCCAGTGTCTGGATGGCTTTGGTCTGGAGTGGGGGTGGGGGTGGAGCCCACAAAGCCTGTTTGGGGTTAGCTCAGGACATCCTCTCCCCCTAACACTCCTTCCTCCACATCATCATTTTTTCTGTCTGACAACTTTCAGGATTTTTCTTTATCCTTGTAGTCTCAACACCTGCTCAGCACCTTGATGCCTGCTTCCCAGCCAAGCTCTCCCCTTGGGGTCTTGGGGTCTCACAGCTGCCGCCTCTCACCACCTCCCTCCCAGCCCCAGACCCCTGGGGGTGGGGCCTTCCCCAGCTGTGTGCTGGGACTCCCCTCTGGTCACTGGTTTATCAGGCTGGGTTGAGCTCCTTCCCCCACCCCCTGACTCCCCGCCCCAGCTCGCTCCCCGTGGGGCCCTGGCGCACAGGATCCGGTGGAGTGTCTGTCAGGTCTCTGCTTCGGGGCTTCAGAAGGTCATTTTGAAAGGTTCTGCTTCAAGTTGTATTAAAAATGTTAGAATTCCAACCACGCGCCACGTTGGAGACTAACCTAGATTAAGCCTCTGACCTGTTCTCCTGGGAATTAAAATTCAGTGTATGAAAAAGGATGGAAAACGGCTCCCACACAAAGTCCACTTACGTTTTTTGAACTCATTCCCGGGCACGGAATTATCTGGAACGACGGCTCCAGACTTCTGCGCCCATCGTGACAGATCTCAGTGAGCCGCGGGCCTGTGTGACCTCGCAGCTCTCCCCAGACCAGGTTTGTGGCAGCCAAGGACAGCGTGGTCCAGTTCTTCTTCTACCAGCCCATCAGCCACCAGTGGAGACAGACCGACTTCTTCCCCTGCACCGCGACGTGCGGCGGAGGTGAGCACGGCGGGGCGCACAGGCCAGGCTTCCAAGCTGGGCGCTGCTCGCCAGGCGCTCGGCCTGCATGAAGGCGCAGGTGGAGGTGCAGGCGGGCGGGCGTGGTGCTGACAGTGCCAGTGGCCTCCTCGGGCAGCAAAGGGACTGGGGGACGCCGGCTGCTTACAAACCCCTGCAGGTGCCTGTTCCGGGCCAAGCCCCGCCCCCGAGCCAGGTGGGCGTGGCCAGGGAGGAGGCGCCCAGCCAGAGCCCCGTGGGCCCAGCCCGAGAAGCAAAGATTTACATTCTTACTAGGCAGAAAGCAAACCTCTGTTTCTTTTCAACTACTCCGTCTCTCACACACGTTTGTCCAGATAGCTGTCCCCAGCTGGACACGTGCGACGGGAGCCAGGCACCCCGCTCTGGGAGAGACATTTACGCGGAAGTCCGTTCTTCCATGGGGCGCCCGCGGACACACAGTCCATCCGCTGCCCACCCCGGGCCTGGGGTGCCTGGCCAGAGGCCTTCCCGCTGTAATGTGCTGGAGCAGGCGCAAGGCGGACCTCGGGCTGCTTTGGGGGGCCCATTTCCGTACATGGCGGGATTTCAGCACATTTATTCACAATCTTGGAAGGTAATCTGCCTTATTTCCTTTGCTTTCAGTTATCTGCCCTGCCATAAAGTTAAAGAGGAGAATTAGTTGTCTCTTCCCAAATCACAAGCACCTGCCGGCTCCCGGCGCCTGCAAGAAGTGTGTTCCGTTTAGAACAAGATCTTTCTTTGACTGGGGGAGCTGTAATCATCCTGTTCTTGTTCGGGGGGAAATGAAAACATACACATAAAACCCACAAGGAAAGCTCATGAAACTTAGTTATACTGTCATCAAATCTACATGATTTGTGTCAATGGCATTTTGGAGAGTTTTTGATCATCGGGAGAAAACAGGTTTGTCTGTCCCGCTGTGGCTGGGTGGACTCTTGGGTCCGGCCCCGTGGGACTCGGGGGGACTGTCTGGGTCGCCAGGGCCCTCTGAGGCCCTTGATGTCCTGGGGACACTGGCACCCGAGCAGCAATGTGTTGACTCCGTCCAGATCTTCCTCCTGTGGTCTCGACCTGGTGTTTCTGAGGCCGCCAGCCCGCCCCTGTGCAGGAGGCCAGGACGGGAGCAGCTGCCTCGAGGCTTATGAAGTCCGATTCCTCCCAGCCGATGGCCCCGTGAATGTATTTTTAGACCTTTGGACCAGTTGACTGAGACTGCAGGTTTAGCTTTAGGCTTTTTTTTCCCCTTGAAGAGCTCATTCTGGCTTTGAAAAACCACTTTTTTTTTTTTTTTTTTTGTGGGACCCTCGCCGGTGGCCAGGAAATGAACCGGTGCTGCAGAGGCTGCGGGCGGCCTCACAGCCCAGCACTCAACCGCTGCGCCACCAGGGGAGGCCCCCACCTTTTTTTTTTAACTAACACACATGCGGGTGGTGGCAGGAGACCCAAGTGGGTGACTTGGGAAGTAGACACACCACCCGGGTGGCGTTACATGCAGCGCCCCCTCCTAGAGCTGACAGCAGGGGGGAGGCCTCTTGCTCCTGCCCCGGCACCACGTGGCCAGTGAGAACTTCCCCAGGTGACCAGGAGATGCCCTGAGACCCCCTCCCTCCCCCAGGCTACCAGCTCAACTCTGCGGAGTGTGTGGACGTCCGCCTGAAGAGGGTGGTCCCCGACCACTATTGCCACTACTACCCCGAGAACGTCAAGCCCAAGCCCAAGCTGAAGGAGTGCGGCATGGACCCCTGCCCAGCCAGGTGGGTGTCTCCGGGGCAGCCCACGGCCAGCGCTGGCTTGACATGCCCCCTGTAACCTGCATGTTGCTCTGGGCACTGCCCCGCCCTCACTTCTGAAGCGTCCACCTGACGGTCAGGGTGGGCAGCATGCAAGGAAGTGCAGAGTTTTCACCCAAAGCGGAGAAGCAGCCACTGTCGCACGCAGTGTGCTGCCTGCCCCTGGCCCTGCCCCGAGCCCCGGCTTCCCTCTGACTTCCCCACAGCCCGGCCTTGAGTGCCAGCCCCTTGCCCCGGGCAGGGGCAACAGGGCCTTCCGGGCCCCTCTCTGTCGCTCAGCTGCCCTGTCCCATAACCCCAGGGGACGTGGGGTTACCCGCGGAGACCACAGCAGAGGTCTGTCCTGCACAGTACAGTGGCTCGCCGAGCCGGCAGGACAGCGTGGTGATGCCGAAAACATAGTTCTCAGGAGGGCCTTGCGGGCAGGGGCGCAGACATCTCTCCAGACACAGGGACGCGCCTTCCTGGGCGCAGCGCGCACCGTTTCCCTTCCTCTCCCGCCGACTGTGTTTCTGTGCTGCTCTGGGGTGTCCTGAAGGTGAGGGCCATGGTGGCCACATTTTGGGGTGCATGTCAGGGCACGCTGCCTACCAAGTTTCTAGTGTGAAGGAGCTCTGGCCAGCGGCCAGGCCTCGGTCAGTGGCAGGCGCGCGCACCTGGACACGGCCTGTTCTCACAGCGGTCTCCCTTGCAGCGACGGGTTTAAAGAGGTCATGCCCTACGACCACTTCCAGCCTCTGCCCCGGTGAGTCCCCGCCACTGCGGACACTCTGTCGTGTGTGGGGCGCAGGGATCGGGCTCTGCGGGGTGGCTGCGGGGGCAGGTGTTAACCACAGAGGCTGAGGGAAACACGTCTACGCCACGTGAGAACCGTCCTCCCAGAGCGCGGGCCGGGCCTCTAGGGCTTTCCCAGGGCCGGGGGACTGGACCTGGGTGCAGCCAGGGCTCGAGCGTGAGGCTCAAATCGCAGAGATGTAAACGCCCTGCCAGGTGCTGGCACGGCTCTTTCTGGATTTGGCTCCGAGTCTCCGGCCACATTCCCCAAGAGGCAGCCCAGAGTGTGCCCATGCTCGCGATTCCGCCCTCACAGGGTGCGGAGGAGGGGCCGGCCATGTCCCCCCACAGCACGGGGCAGGGCCGGGGAGCGCGCGGGGGAGGGCTCGTGTCCTGGCGCCCCCCGCATCTGGCGACCGCGACCTACCCGCGAGCCCATGCGCAGTGACCCCTGTGTCCCCCAGCTGGGAGCACAACCCCTGGACGGCGTGCTCGGCCTCCTGCGGGGGCGGCGTGCAGCGGCGTGGCTTCGTGTGCGTGGAGGAGTCGGTGCATGGCGAGGTGCTGCGCGCAGAAGAGTGGAAGTGCTCGTACGCGCCCAGGCCTGCGGCGCTGCAGGCCTGCAACTTGTTCGACTGCCCCAAGTGGGTGGCCATGGACTGGTCCCAGGTGAGGTCAGCGTCTGCGGCCGGGACGCCCGGGGGTGGGGGGCTGCTCCCCTCCCAAAGAGCACTGGAGGAGGCCGTCCGGACAGCTGCGGGCAGGGCAGCAGGGCCAGGCCCAGGGAACGGCGGGGTGGACAGAGCACCTGGAAGTCCCGGTGCCGGCAGGCTGGGCCGTGTCTGAGGCCGTGGGACGCCGAACAGCAGAGTCTCCCGAGGGCTCGCCCTGGGCGGCTGGGGTCCAAGTGGAATGGGGTGTGCGAGCGGGATGGGTGGTGCAAAATGCCTCAAGCTTGCAGAGGCCCTGATGGTCCAGATTAGCGAGCTCTGGAGTTGCTGGGAGCTGGAGGCTGAGGCAGGGCCACGCAAGAGCTGCGTTCAGGTGCATCCTTGGTCCAGGAGCGGCTACGAAGCTGCGTGTAATTGGGCAGGTCAGGCCTCGGCCCTGAGGAGGGCCAGAGGCCACCCGCTGGTGGACATGGGACTGGGCCATGGGAGAGCGGCATCCAAGGTTGGCCTGGCCCGATTTCTAAGGCCACGACCTCCGCCCCTGCAGACGGGAGCAGCGCCCGACAAGGTGAACCAGGCATGGGGCGTGGGCACGTAGTCCCGGCCGCTCATGTCCCGAGAGGGGGGCATGGGTGGCCCCCGCTGCTGTGGCTCCTTGCGTGACCGCTCCACACTCAGCGCGGACACACACCCCGGTCACCTGCGCTTCCACTCAGTGTCACGTGTGAGGGCGTAAAGCGCTCTCCCTCCTGCCCCAAAGAGCCCAGCAGTGGACACCCATGTGCCGTGACCGGTGGGGGCAGCTCAGGCCATGGGGGCTGCCGAGTCCCGTGCGAGGAGCCGGCGAAGGCGTCCGGAGGGAGCTGACGCCTGAAGACCAGCCCTGCGTCAGCCTGCGGGGAGGAGCCCCTCCTCACTGCCCTCCAGGGGCCCCGCGCCCGTGTCCCTGGCTGGTGCCGCCGCAGCCTGCTTGGCCCCAGGAGGCGGACCGGGTGCTGCAGTCGTACTTGTTCTCACTTCTTTAAAAAGCCTGGAGAATTGCATACCCGCCGCAGGTGCGTGGAGGTTGGCATCTAAAATTCGTTACCAAAAGTTTAAGCAAAATCAAAAAATGTCATTTTAAAATAAAGTGTTAGCAGCATTTTAAAAAACGTGTCCGGTCGGATGCCGCGGCCGCGGAGCTGCTTCTCTTGCTGTTTTTATGAAAAAAAAAAAAAAAAATGAGCAAGCGCTTCCAATAATTTGGATATTTTGCATTTTTTCCCCTTGAACTCGCATTTTCAGTCCATTGTCCCCACAGGATTTTATCCTAACAGAGTGTTCTCGTATGCCTTAAAATCTTTATTGATTACACAATTCTACTTTTCGCTTAAAAAAAAAACCTGTAGAGCAACGGAAAGTGATTTATTTTAATTTCCTGTGGCCGTAGGCTCCAAGTATTCAAAATGTTCCCCTGGATTAAGTTCTTACTAAATTTAACCTTAGTATACAAGTGAGACAACACAGGGCTCACGTTTTGGTGACTCGTTATTCTACATGAAAAGATCTTTGCTTGAGGTCGGCCTGGGGAGGACAGAGGTGCATCTCCAGGACGAGCCGGTTCCCCAGCGCTGCAGCCTGTAAACACCGGGCAGCCTGTTTACATAAACAACAGGCTAAGATGGAAGGAATTTATTGGAACAAGACCACTCGGTGCTTTGCACGCCCGAGGTTTATGCCAGAAGTATCTCGTGTCCAGCACCAGCAGGCGGCCTCACTGCGCACACGCCGCCTTCTCCAGCGCTCGGGAGTCAGCCACGCAGCCAGCCGCCCCCCTGAGCCTCCCACCGGCACCACCTCCCTGCCAGTGCCACCACAGTGCCAGCGCTGCTCCCCGCCAGTGCCACCTCCCACCAGTGCCGCCTCCCACCAGTGCCACCTCCTGCCAGTGCCACCTCCCGCCAGCACCACCTCCTGCCAGCACTGCCTCCCACCTGCACCACCTCCCGCCTCCCGCCAGCACCATGCCACCACGCCGAGGGCTGTTAGCCAGCGCCTCCTGGTCACCCTTCGTGCCTCTTCATACTTCTCCTTCTCAAACGTGGATTCCATCCCAGCGCTGACATGTACTGTCTTCGGGTGTGCTGGGCCCCTGGGGGGCGGCGGGCAGTGCCCACGCGGTCAGCTCCCGGCAGGTCGGGGCTCACTGCCCAGTGGATTCGCCTGCCACAGCCGTGTTGCCCTTTCTCTTGGGCAGTTTTTCTCTCTTGGCACCAACACAGGCAGCTTCCTGCGATCTCCCGTCTTCCGGATGCACATGGGGGTGGGGTGTGAGCCCGGTTCCCAGCCAGGCCTGGGCTCCCGCCGCAGGTGCCAGCCCAGTGCCTGCGAGCAGAGCATGGGCTCTAGCGGGCCCTGGTGGGCACACTCTGGAGCCCTGCACCAAACCCTGTTTGAACAAAAGCGGACCAAAAAGCAAGGTCTTCCGCTGCCAGTGCACACACACCCGCTCACCACGTGTGCAGGTGGGATGGAAGGCCCCCGAGGTGTTCCTGCATGGAGCACCCCACCCAAGGCCTGGCTCCCCCGACGCAGAGAGGTCGCGCCCCGGAGTCACTGACAGCGCCAGCGGCATGACATGGGGGGGCAGCGGCGTGCTGCTGGGGCCCGGGTGCTAGCCTCAGGAATGCCAGACGCTGAGCCCCCCGTGGCCATTGGCCCTGTCTGACCAGCCAGTTTGGACGCGAGGCGGGGCCCGCTCACAGGGCAGGACCGTCCTCTCGCTGTGGACCTCTCTGCGGATAGCCCGGACACCTGCAGGGGGTGCAGAGAGGTCGTCCATGTCTGAGTCACGCCTGAGAACTGCGAGAGGCTTCACACTTGGCAGGAAGACCTCAGGCCTCTCCGTCTCTCTGTGCCGCGACCGCGTCTGCCAAACCCTCCAGCGGGCACTGGGGCCCGAAGCCCAGAATGTGCAGCACAGCAGCCCCCCTCCGCCATCCTGCCCGCGGGACTCGGGTCCTGGGTCGCTGCCCCGTGGGTCGGGTCTGCTCTGGGCGGGGCGCCGGGGCAACGTCACTGCTCTCTCCCTCCAGTGCACGGTGACCTGCGGCCGCGGCCTGCGCTACAGGGTGGTCCTCTGCGTCAGCCACCGCGGGGAGCACGTGGGAGGCTGCAGCCCGCAGCTGAAGATGCACATCAAGGAGGAGTGCGTGGTGCCTGTGCCCTGCCACAGGCCCCGGGGTGAGTCGGGGGGCCCTGCCCCGGGCCCTGGGGTGAGTCGGGGGGCCCTGCCCCGGGCCCCGGGGTGAGTCGGGGGGCCCTGCCCCGGGCCCTGGGGTGAGTCGGGGGGCCCTGCCCCGGGCTCTGGGGTGAGTCGGGGGCCCCTGCCCCAGACCCCGACGTGAGTCGGGGGGCCCTGCCACAGGCCCCGGTGTGAGTCGGGGGGCCGTGCCCTGCCCCAGGCCTGGGGGGAGTGCGTGGTGCACTGTCTGGGCTTGGGGGGCATAAAATGGTTTGAGGCCGTCCTGCCTTGTAGCAGGGAGTGGAAAAGCGGGAGCATGGGGAGAAGCGGGGCGCAGAGAGGACGCCTGTGAGGTGCCTGGTTGTCTGTTCTCGACGCATCTTGCCCTTTTTCAGATTAAACGAAGCGAGGCAAGCGCCGGGGGGGTTGCTTTTCAGCGAGTGCTTTGCTCGCCGAGCTGCTGTCTGTCCCTGTGACTCGGCCTGGAGCCATCAGGGGTCTCTGCGGAGAAGGCCCCAGTGAGGCCCGTTCTGTCTGAGGGGGTCTGTGCCCAGGAGGTCGGGACTGTCCGCCCCCCGCCTGCCCCTGGCCTGCCCTGCGGTTGACTTTCTCCAAGTGGCCGGCTTGTCCGCGCCCCCGGCAGCCGCACCCTGGCCACGCTGCCCCTCGGGGCTGCTGTTGACCCTTCCCTGGCGTGTGAGTTTCCCCCGGGGGTGGGGAGTGTCAGGCACGTCAGCACCTCCATGGGGTGAGACCCTGGTCCCCAGGCCAGACCCGAGGGCCCTGCCCCCTCCCGTTGCTCTGCTGTCCCGCGGGGGAGGCGAGGGGACACCCCAGCAGACATCCTAACGTCCCTCCCTACGTGCCCACGTCCTTCATGAGGCATCTCCACCCTCAGGACATGTAGCTGCCGCCCGGAAGTGGACAGAGGGCCGGGGGCTGCTTGGGACCCGAGGGAGGACAGCAGGCAGCCCCGTAACTGACCACGCGACCACCGTGTGGGTGGTGATGTCCCCCCGGGGATGCCGGGCACACCGCACCCCCCACTCCTCCCCTGCTCTCGGGCCGCCACAGCATCCCTCTCAGGGCGGTGACTCTCCGATGCCGCCGCGCTGCTCCCCTCCTCCCTCCCAGCTGCCTCGTGCTCCCCTCACCCCGGGTAGCGTTGGGGCCGCCAGGCAGCGTCCAGCCCTGAGAGCTGGTCACCAGCCCCTCAACAGCCACGTCAGGCAGAGCTGAGTGAGCCACAGGCCCCGCCCGCAGCCTTCCAGACCCTGTCACTTGCTTTTCTCTGTGAATTTCTTCAGAAAAGAGGCAAAAAGAATTTGTGGCAAAAGCGAGCAGGTTGGGAATCCACCACAAACTGCGGGGACTGGAGCGGGTCTAAACAGGCGTCTCCCGCGGGCTTGGACAGCGAGTGCAGCTGTGTCACGGGTCACCTGGGCTGCGTCTTGATAATGTGTCTGTTAATAACCTGTGACCAGCACTTTGGTTCCATCCAGAGCCACTGGAGGACGCAGCGTGCGGTGGAGGCATGGCCACCCCTGCGGGCCCCAGCAGACAGCAGGCCCAGCCTCTGGCGGTGACCATGACGGGGCTTGTTGTTTTGTGCGTTTTTTCCCTTAGAAAAAAGCCCCGTGGAAGCTGAACCACCTTGGCTGAAGCAGGCTCAAGAGCTCGGTGAGCCCAGAGCAGCCACGGAGGACCCGACGTGAGTCCGGCCTCGGGCAGGGGCGGCTGGGCTGGGGGCGCGGGTGTGGGCGACTGTGCTCTCTGGGGTCCAGGCAGTGTTTTGTTCCAGACGACCTGGGTCTGAGGCTCTGGGAGGCGGGGCTGGCTGGAGGGCGTCTCGACCTCACCGTCTGGCAGCCCCGCTTCGGGTCGCGCCCCGTTACTTCTATACCCTGTGGGTCGTTACTGTTAAGAACTCGGGATCTAGACTGCCAGGGAGGGTCTGACCAGGGACTGTCCCAGCATCATGGGTGTGATGACAGCCCGGGGCTGTCACAGGCAGCCTCTGAGAAGCCGTTAAAGCTGCAGGCGCGGGGGGCCTGGGCCATCCCAGGAGAACCCCAGGCTGCTCGGCGCTTGGGGCCGCATGGCCGCGGCAGGTCTCCAAACCCGCACCTCATTATCCTCGCCTGTCGAGGAACAGCACGGCCTGACCTCCCCAAGGCCCAGCTTGAACCCCGGTGACTTCTCTCCACAGGGGTCGGGCTTCTAGCTCACCCTGTCTCGCGCTGGGCTGTCTTGGACACGTGCCCTCGGCAGTGAGCCAGCGTGAGCGGTGTTATTCTCCAGGTATTATTTTCTTTTCAATAGTTTTGGTAAACAGTGGGGACTAGAATAGATTCTAGGGAGTAGATTCAACTCCCTCTTTGATGCATGAAAGTTTTCTTCTATTATATTTACATCTCTTTTCTATTCTTCAAAGTTCACCAACTGTCTGTTTTGAATGTCTTCTGTTTTCAACATCCGATTTCATCCTCCATATCTTTATCTTATTTTCTCTGTTTTATAAACTCTTCAAGCAAAAGCATTTGCTTTCTTCATCACTAAATGCTCATTTGGATTTTCTTTTTCTGTTACAGAAACATACTTGGCTTTATTTCATGTTTTTCTTTTTTTAATTAATCTAAATTTTTTAAAATTTAACTTTTTACGCCTACCTTTTATCTTTTAATTATAGTATTTATTATTATTAAGGTTTCGGTAGTTGCTCTAACATATCCTTCTGTTTCTGATAATAAGTGTTTTCTGAAATACACTTGTCCTCCACTAATACACGTGACATTCTTCTTCCTATATGTTGAAGAATTATTTTATCAATTAGAGATTGGAGTTTTGTTTGTTCATTCATTCTTCAAAGGGAAAAACTCATTAATGTCCCCAAACAATATTGCTAATTTCTCTGGACCCTTTCATTGTTATCTTGGATGATCTTAAAACGTTCCTCTCACCTCCAGTGCTGCTGCACTCACATAACATAATTGCAAAACCCACCGTGACACATTCTCGGGGCAGCTTTGTCACGTGTGCCGTGGGACTCCTAATAGTACTTCCTGACAAGGTGGTGTCATGCCCGAGAGGTGACATTTATGTGAAATACTAGACTCGCGCCTCGTAGGAGTTGCAGCACGATGGGTGTCAGCTGTCTCTGTCCTCATCTCACTGCACTCATTGACCTTTTGCCCCATGACATCATCACACTTGATCTTCGTGTCACCCCACTGGGTAGGTGCTGTCATTGTTCCTAATTTACAGAAAAGGATTGCCCTTGTACTTGAAGAGCAATTTGACAGCCATGGTGCTCTTGCGATCCAGAGCCTCTCCCCCAGTCCATCACTCCCTCTCTCTGGCTTTGCCTGCTGTGTGAGTCTGAGGCCCGCTTGGCTCTGTGTTCTTGCAGGCGACTTGCTTTGTGCCTAGATAATGCCTGGCTAATTCTTTCTTCATCCTCAAAGGCCCAGTTTCTCGACCAGGTGTAGGTGCTTCTGTAACTACTGTAACTGATCTCCATAAACTTGTTAAATGGCAGGAGGGCTGCCTCCCAGCTCTGCAGCACGGCTGCTGCGGCCACTGTCCTCAGCGTCCCAGGCTGGGATTCACTTCCAGGCTCATTCAGGGGTTTGCAGAGTCCAGGTCCCTGCAGCTGCACAACCAAAACCTCCATTTCCTGTTGGCTGTGGCTGGGCAGTGCTCCCAGAGGCCACACGTTCCTGCGCCCCACCCTCCGTCCCAAGCCAGCACCGTGGCAGCTCCTCGGGCTGCCCTCCCGACTCCTTCCCTGCTGCATCTCCGCAGCTCCAGCAGGGAGGTTTCTGTCTCCAAGGACTGCGTGCAGCGGGTCAGTCCACAGGGGTCTCCTGGCCGTGGTCTGCACCCCTCGTCACGTCTGCCGCGCTCCTTGGCCATGAGGTGTCACATGTCCCCGCGTTCCGGGCCTGCGTGTGGGTGCCCAGGGCAGCCTGCAACGCGAGGTGCTTGTATTGATCATTTTAAATCACTTTCTCCTAGAAGACCGTGCCCTTTACTTTGTCACGTATGGTGACCTCTGCTTGAAGAGTCCAGTTTTCTTCCCTGGTGGATATTTAGATTCTCTCGGGTGCACGTCTCTCTAAAGCTGCATGCTCAGCAGCCGGTCTTAGAGAGTTTACATCCAATGAGATGAGAGCGCACACCCGTCAGGGGAGGTGAGCCCACCCCACCCCCGCCCCGCAGCCCCTCCCCTACCTCTCCGCTGCCTGAACAGCTCTGTCCGGCAGCACTGCATCCACCTCCGGTCGCGCCTCCGCGTCCACACTGGCTATGCAGGCGTGTCTCTCCCGCTTTGGTGTGTGCGGTCTCCTTCCTGGCGCCGCCTCACTCTGGTTCTCCCTTGAGTCCATCCTGTCCTGCTAGTCCTCACGCTGGGGACACTCGTCCCCGTCCAGGCTTCTCCCGGCATGCTCCTCGCTGCTACCCTGCAGCACTGCTCCTTTCTTCCCTCCAAAAACATCACAGGGCGGGGGAGGAGGGTGTGGGGGGGACAAAGCACAGCAGGCCCGGGACTGCGTGGGCGCTGTAAGGCCTTTTCTCTGAGTAAGCAGCAGCGCACCGAGAACGCGATGTGGGCTCCGCGTGCCTCTCCCTCCCCGAATCACGGCTAACTGGGGAGGCCTTGACGTCTGCTAGAGCTGACGTCCTAACCAGGGTGTCTGAGCACCCTGAGAGTCCAGGACACCCGGGAAAACATGGGCCCCGGCTCGCCACCCTGCTGGGTCATGCGGGACCGCGGAGACACGGGGTCCACCAGGAGAGAACACTCAGCCCCTCACGCAGGGTCTCACTGCTAAGAACAGAGGAGACCAGGCATGGCCCTCGGAGCACAGTGTGCCCGTGGCTGGGGGGTGGGTGTCAAGCCTCTGAGGCTGCGAGACAAACTGTAAGAGCCTCCGCCCTCCGCACTGCGCCAGTCACAGGTGTGCCCACGGGGAACTTCCCACAGTTAGCACACTCGTGCCCTGGGCTCACACACACACAGTGCGTGATGGACACTAGACACACACAGGGGCGCCCTGGTGTCTTGGGATCAAAGGCGGGGAGAGCCGCCTCAGCCTCACTGCGCGCAGCTGTCTCCAAGACCACACACATGTTGCCAGGTAGGAATGCTAGCGCCTCCCCAGCTCTGCAGGGCGCCTCGAGCTGAGCCCCTGGACTCTCGTCAGGACACGGCTCGGCCAGCCCCGCCTGTGCGCCAAGGGGGTGCGGAGGAAGACGACACGAATCGACGGAGACCTCCGTGTAGTTAGATCAGATCGGGGTGGGCTTTGCCTGGGGCTCCTTTACTGCCTAATCTTAACCCTTCTAGTGCTGTTTTGCGTGGTCGCCAGTCCGGTTGCAGACTAGGTGCTCAGCCCAGCCCATCCGGGGGAGAACCGTTGCTGAGCAGACTGGACCCTGGTCGGTGCTGACCCTTGAGGGGCGCGGCCCCAGTGCCGGCCATCTCCTGCTTCGCAGCCGTGTCCCCAGGCCGTGTCTGACCACCACCCTCGCCCACCTGGGCTCCCTGGTCCCACAGGTTCATCCCCGAGGCCTGGTCGGCCTGCAGCGCCACGTGTGGGCCTGGCATCCAGGTGCGAGCGGTCAGGTGCCGAGTGCTCCTCGCCTTCACGCAGACGGAGACTGAGCTGCCGCAGGATGAGTGCAAAGGGCCCCCGCTGCCCACCGAGCGGCCGTGCCTCCTCCAGGCCTGCGACCAGGGCCCCGCCCTCCGCGAGCTGGACAAGCCCCCAGCCCAGGACCGCGAGGCCGCCTACGGCTGGGAGCTGGCTGGCTTCACGCCCTGCACCGCCACGTGTCTGGGAGGTACGGACCCTGGCCAGGCCTCGTGTCCCTCTGGCCCAGGTTCTGCATGACCGAGGGGCGAGGGTGAGCGGCCTGGAGAACGCGCCCCACGCCTGATTACATGAGTGTAGGCGTGGGGTCCCCATTAGGATGAGGAGCCAGTGGGGCAGTCAGATGGCCCATCTGGGTGGAAGCTGGTCCCAGGATTATTTAAGCTCCCAAGATGCAAAGGAAGTGGATGAGCAGGGAGCAGGACACCCCAGGGGCTGGGGCTGGCACTGCAGGAGGTAGGAGGGTGAGCATGGGGGAGCCGAGCTTGGGGGAGCCGAGCTTGGGAGAGCACCATCTCCCTGCTGGGTGAGGGGTGCCTGCCCCCCTCAAGAGCCTAGGGCTGCCGCCCTCCACCCGACGGTGCCTCTGAGTCCTGTAAAGGCAGGACTGACCCGCTGGGGCTGGATGCCTGCGAGTGCTGGTCCGTGCTCGGGCGCCGCTCCAGGCCAGCAGCGCATCCCGGCCTCCGCAAGGGCCGCTGGGACGCTCTGGCCCTTCTGTCCAGGCAGCACTGCAGGGCCAACACCGCCCCCTAGGCCCAGCTCCGCGGGTGCTGCTGCTGCTCTGGGCGGAGCTGGGGTGGCTGTGGTTGCAAGGTTCAGCCCCCGCCCTGGAGAGCAGGGCGCTCAGGAACTGAAAGCACAAGCGGGGTGTCCACGGCACGGGCGCGCCTCCTGCGAGGGGAGGGTGGGTGGGTGTTTGCAGGCAGCATGTCAAGGGGTGAGTCTCCAGGCATAGGGGCTGTGGAAGGCGCCGAGGTGCCCGGCCAAGGAGACGCCCCAGCCCTCCGCGTCCCGTGCTCTCCGCGCAGGCCGGCAGGACGCCATCGCCGTGTGTGTGCACGCGCAGACCCAGCAGGCCGTCAGCGAGTCCTGGTGCGACGCGGCCCACCGCCCCCCCGCCATGAGCCAGGTGTGCAACACGGAGCCCTGCCCACCCAGGTACGCCCCAGGGCGCCAATGCCTGCTCTGCCCCGCCGCGCCCTGCTCGCTGCCGCTTCCTGGGCCTGCGTCTCCTCTCAAAACCATGTCAGAGCGCACAGGTCACGGCAGAGACAGGGTGGCGTGCAGTAGGCGCACAGCTGCTTATTGAGTGGCTGAGTGATCGCCAGTGGGTGGCCTAGAACCCACACCCCGTTACCACGCATCCTGGGGACCTGCCTGGGGTCCCGAGGAGGGAGAGAGAAGGGGGAGGGTAACATTGGTTTCCTCGGGTCAGAAAGGCTGAGCTCCCACTGCGTCCGCCCCTTGTCCGGTCCTCGGGGGCTGGGCCCACCCGCAGGGAGGACAGGTGCCCCCTCTGCGCCTGTCCCGAGGCTTGCTGGGGCCAGAGGGTCTCACCCCGTCTCTGGGTGTCACAGAGCCCCACGCCCACCTTCCGGTCCTCTCTGTCACCTTTGGGGTCCCAGCTCCCCTGCTGGGGTAAAAACCACTGCCAGAACCTGGTCCCTGCCCCAACCCCTGCCAGACCCTCTCAGCAGTCGCGTCGAGCATCTGGTGAGGCTGGTCTGCTGGCCAGCGGGTGGTGAACCTGAGTAATGGGGTCGCCCCGTCCTGCCCAAAGGGGGCCGGGGGGCTGTGTGTTCACTGGGGGGTAAGACATGCATCCGGGACCTCAGGACCCGGACTTGGTTCGCAGGAGCTACGGCTGTGACGGGGAGGCTGCAATGGTGGGGACAAGAGCCAGGTGGGCCCAGGACCCAGCCCTGCCGCAGTCCCCTCCGGGCGGCACTGTCCCGGGAGGCCGGGGCCGGGCACAGCTGCTCTGTGAGGTGGCGCCGGTTCCTACACTGTGCGTGACTTAGGGGTGCAGGGCCTACTCGGTTAGGGCCCCCCAGCGCCACAGAAACGCGGCCCTCCCCTCCCGAGGTGGCAGCTCTGCTCCGAGTTCTGCATGGGTTCCGTGTGGTCCTTCGCTGACCTCCGCGCGAACACCGGCGCCGCCGCTGCCTCTCCATCCTCCCTCAGCGTCACCCCATCCTGGCCGCGTTGTCCCTTTTCTGCTGGCCGCTCCCACTGTGCCAGCGCCCCCTTCATCTGCTTCTCAGCACCTTCAGCCGCCAGCAGCTGCCGGGGCTCCCGGGAGGCGCTCAAGGGTGCAGATGCCTGTGTGGGGAGACCCCGCAGCCCAGGGGCTCCGCCTCCTCCTGCTCCCAGCTGGCGGCTTCCGCAGGCCTGGCGTGTCCCTCCCTCGGGGGCCCGGTGCAGCCTGGGGACCTGCGGGCTCTTCTGCCCCGCAGCCTCGCCCACCCCGCTGGCCTTGCCCGGGCTGTGTCCCACCCTTCCTTCCCAGCCGGAGCTTCCAGGCAGGGTAACAGAGCAGACGAGAGGCCGGGGCAGCTTTGCCAGATTAAGAGCCTGTGTGCTGTGAAGGGAAATACTCTTCCTCATTTCAAAGTTTCAAATGTAATCAACTTTCAAAGGTTAAGAGTTAGATTGGAAAATCCCAGCAGAGACGAAGTGTCGATGCCAAAATAAAGGTAAGTTTACAAAAATGTTGTAGGTTCTAGAAACCAGTGGTGTAGGAATAACAGGACGGGGGGTTGCATAATATTTTCCATACAAATATTTACCGCCTCCAAGGGCAATCGCAGTATAATATCACCCTGGGGGGGACTCCCCACGGAGATGGGCCGCTTCCCCACAGGCCAGCGGATTTGATGCGTGAGCCTGGACACTCCAAGGTGGGAGTTGCGTGTTTATTTGCTCTTAGGGGTCACTCCTGGGCCTGTCCCGCAGCTGCGGACCGTCTGCTGTCTGTGGAGTTTTCTTTTTCCAGGAGCTAGCCCGTGGCTTGTGGAGACCTGCGGAGCACAAGGGCCGCCGGGCCAGGCGGGGTGGGCTCTCGGCAGGACTCAGCTTGGGGCGGGGGGTGGGGTGCTGGGCAGGACAGCAGAAGGTGGAGGGAGGGGTCTCCCTAGCAGACCCAGCCCCGTTCTTGAGTGGGAAGCATTGTTGGGAGTCCGGTCTGTCCCGAGAGTGCCCGCCAGCTGATTGGCGCCTCTGACCGCTCTCCTGGCCGTGCAGGTTCTTAGAACGGCCTCCCTAGTGGTCCCCGAGAAGGTGCGGAGCTGGGTGCTGGGTGGTAAACGAAGGCGTTTGCTCCCTGAGCCCGTGGCCGGGAGGGGCGGTCACCAGGACCGGCCGATTGGTTACAGCCCACGGCCATCCCTGCTGGTGCCTCAATACAGCCATAGTCTGACTGTCTGGCCCCAGGGAGAGGGCACTGGACTCCACCTCCGGCCCAGCTGCAGATCAGAGACACGGTGTCAGCCTGGGGGTGAAATGCCCCCCCAGGACACCCCTAGGGCAGCCCTGGTGCTGGGCTTTTCCCCTCCGGCCCTGAGAGCAGTGACAGCAGGAGTTACACATGAGTGCAGCTGCCAGGTGGTCCTCACACGTGACCGGGCATCGCTGGTGAGGGGTCACCGGGCAGACGAAAGCGTGGGTGCCCACGGCTGAGGCTTGCTCTGTCTTGGGCCCTCGTGTCTTTGGACAGAAGAGAGTGTGTCCTCCGCCCCTCCACGCTGCCGCGGGCAGCTTCACGGCTTGCTTCCCTGTAGTGGGGACTAGTCGTGTGCACCAGATGCCTGCCCGGAGGAGGCTTCGGGGTGGAAATCTCAGAACTGGGAGGTTGAGAGGGACTCCGGGCCCAGGGCTGTGTAGGACGCTGCTGCCCTTCTGGGCTCGCGGTCATGGCCGGCGGCATTTGCAGAACGGCTCACAAGGCCTTAGGGAAGCCCCAGTCTTCGGCTGGAATAGCGATCCCCATGCCTAGGACAGACTAGAGGACGCAGGACAGACTGACTCGTGCGTCAGCTTCAGTCCCCGGCCCCCCCCCAGCGACCTGCCAGCTTCTCACCCTCGAGGCTCTTCTCGCCTCTGGCTTTCCCAGCTCCCAGCTCGTCTTCAGCTCCCCGGGGCCGCCGCACCGCTTGCGCTCGCGGGGTCCCTCTCCCCACCGCTCCCACGGGGCGGCTGCAGCCCCGGCTCCGTGTCAGTCCTAGTGCCACGCCCTGGCCCCCCCCCCCCCCGCCTGCCCCGTCCCCGCCCCCGCCCACTGTCATTGGCCCCGCCCATTGTCTTGGCTCCGCCCACTGTCCTTGCTCTGCGCTGTATTTGGCTCCGCCCACTGTGCCTGGCCCCGCCCCACCGTCCTTGGCTCCGCCTGCTTTACTTGGCTCCACCCGCTGTCCTTAGCTCCGCCCCACTGTCCTTGGCTCCGCCCCACCATTGTTGGCTCCACCTGCTGTTCTTGGCTCCGCCCTTGTCCTTGGCACCACCCACTGTCCTTGGCCCCGCCCCACCAATGTTGGCTCCGCCTGCTGTCCTTGGCTCCGCCCACTGTCCTTGGCCCCGCCCGCCGCCATTGGCTCCGCCCACTGTCCTTGACTCCACCCATTGCCCTTGGCCCCGCCCCACCATTGTTGGCTCCACCTGCTGTCCTTGGCCCCGCCCCTGTCCTTGGCCCCGCCCACTGCTCTGGGCTCCGCCCCTGTCCTGGGCTCTGCCCCCCTCCCCCCCCCCCCCCCCCCGCGCTGGGTCAGCCCCACATCCCCTCGCGGTCAGCCGGGCCGGGCCACCCGCCGCCCCGTCCCCCCATGGCCCAGGGGCACGCGCTGCCAGGTGGGGCCGCCCCGGGAGGGCTGGCGCGCGGCCGGCCGAGCCCTGGGCAGCGCGGCCTCTCCGAGGCCCCAGCTGAGACCCGGTCGCGGGGCTCCCTCGGCGCTCGTTCCAGGGGGGCGGCGAGAGCCCCCCAACGCGCGGGCGGCTTGGCTCGGGACCGGCCCGCGCCCTCCGGGCGGCCGCGCGTGCGGGGTGCCCCGGCCTCCGGTGCCGCGCGGCGGTGGAGCTGGACGGAGGCCTGGTCAGCGCGTGGACTGCGGCCGTGCGCTCGTGTCCGTGTGTGACACGCGTGTGCATGTGCGGGTGTGCATGTGCGGGTGCGGGTGTGCGTGTGCGGGTGCGGGGGTGCGTGTGCGGATGTGAGGGTGCGGGGGTGCGGGGGTGCGGGTGCGGGGGTGCGTGTGCGGGTGCGGTGTGCGGGTGCGGGTGTGCATGTGCGGGGGTGCGGGTGCGGGGGTGCGGGGGTGCATGTGCGGGTGTGCATGTGCGGGGGTGCGGGTGCGGGTGTGCGGGTGCGGGTGTGCATGTGCGGGGGTGCGGGTGCGGGGGTGCAGGGGTGCGGGTGCGGGTGTGCATGTGCGGGGGTGCGGGTGTGCGGGTGCGCGTGTGTGGGTGTGCGGGTGTGCGGGTGCGCGCAGCCGGTGAACACATCAGGTGTTCCTGGCTGCGCGGTGTGAGCGTGTAGGTGCATGTGCAGCAAGCTCGTTTCCTTTGGTGTATTTTAAATAACGTGGGAATTCACCGGTTTCTTAAAAATTTGTGGCAATTTTCAACTTCAAAATAGTAGGATCAGGGCCTCCCTGGTGACACAAGGGGTTGAGCCCCGCACTATGAAGCAGTCCGCAGACTGCAGCACGAGTGCCCGGCCCACCAGGGAGCAGCCCACATGGCGAGCAGACCCCTCCTGTCGCACCCACTGCTCCCTCGGCAGTGTGTTTCGTCAGTCTGCCTGTTCCGTTCTCCCCTCTGTCTCTGGTGAGTCCTTTCGCCCTCCTGCGCCTCTGTACCCCAGCTCTTGTATAAAAATAAATAAATCTTTTTTTTTTTTTTTTTTTTTTTTTTTTTTTTATAGAGGCATGCTTTATTTATTTGTTTGCTGGTTTGTTTGTTTTGTTTATACATGCACTGGGTACAGTCAGAAGCGCGGGAGGGTGAGAGAATTCACCAGAGCCAGAGCGGGGAGCAGAGCAGGCAGAAGGACCGAAGTACACTGCTGAGGGGAGCAGCGGGCGGCAGGAGAGGTCTGCGCGCCATGTGGGACCCTCCTCCGGTGGCCGGGGAGCAGCCGGGGATCGAACCGGCGCCGCAGAGGCCGTGCGCAGTTTCGCAACCCAGCGCCCAACCGCTGCGCCACCGGGGAGGCCCAATAAATAAATCTTTTTAAAAAATCATGAATGTATTTCCGTATCAATGACAATTGCTATTTTTTTATTTTAGTGGCTGCTAGAATTGTGCTGTATCAATGGACAATTATTTATTTTACCCTTAATATTAGGCCTGAGACCTTTCCTCCCATTTCATAGGTTTAATTAATTTTTTAAAGATTTATTTATTTATTTATACAAGCACTGGGTACAGTCAGAAGCGCGGGAGGGTGAGAGAATCCACCAGAGCCAGAGCGGGAAGCAGAGCAGGCAGAAGGACCGAAGTACACTGCTGAGGGGAGCAGCGGGCGGCAGGAGAGGTCTGCGCGCCATGTGGGACCCTCCTTCTGTGGCCGGGGAGCAGCCGGGGATCGAACCAGCGCTGCAGAGGCTGCGGACAGCTTCACAACCCAGAGCTCAATCGCTGCGCCACCAGGGAGGCCCTTAGGTTTAATTAATTTAAATTCAATTAATATTGGTTGCTTTTACAGACTATGCTGGAGCGTAAACATCTCTTTAAGTACATTTAAGCATTTAAAGATTCTTTCCTGGAGAAACGTCTCTATGGCAAATGTTTCTATGGCTAAAAATTCACCGGACTAGGAATTAAATAGCCACAAAGTCAGAGAGCCGAGACTAGGGCTTCTCTGCCGCCAGCCACCAGCAGTCGGGGAGAGGGGCGGCACCGTCGGGGACGGGGCCCCGCTGTCCTGTGGCGTCCTTTCACGTGTCCGTTTCCTTGTTGGAAACTTGGAAAATTCAGCAAAAGCAGCTGCTTGGTTTCTTCATTCTTACAGCACTTTCATGAGAAAACCTGAATTTTCCAAGATCTTATTGGAAAGGAAACACATCCGTGTGCGCGTGTGTTGTAAATTCTATCTTAAAAGAATTTTTTCGGGATATTCCAAATAAATCCAGGTGCCCTGAAAACTCCCTGGAGTGTGCCTTGTAACACCTGCCGCCCCGATGCCCTGTCCGTCGCGTGCGCAGGCTCTGGCGAGGCGGGCGGGCTGCTGCGAGCCCGGTGGGCAGGGCGGGAGACGCCTCCCTTCCCGCTGGTCCTTCCCGAGCAGGGGACGTCCTTAAACACCCGCGTGTTTCTTTCCGTGTTCCTCCCACCCGTGATGGGCTGGGCTCTGGGGGGTGAGTCTGGAGCCAGGGGGCCTGAAACTGCAGCGCCCGCGGCCCCGGGGCAGCTCAGCCCCTCGTCTGTCCCTCCAGGTGGCGCACGGGCGCGTGGGGGCCCTGCTCGGCGACCTGTGGCGTGGGAATCCAGAGCCGGGACGTGCTGTGCCTGCACGCCGGGGAGCCCCCCGCCGCCTCCGAGGAGTGCGGAGACGAGAAGCCGCACGCCCTGCGAGCCTGCAGCCAGTACGACTGCCCGCCCCGCTGGCACGTGGAGGACTGGCAGCAGGTGGGCCCCGCCCCGGGGGAGAGCCCGCCGCGCCCGCCCCTGCCGCCGACCGCCCCTTCTCTCCGCAGTGCTCCAGGACCTGCGGGGCCGGCACCCAGCGGCGCAGGGTCACCTGCCGGCAGCTGCTGACGGACGGCAGCTCCCTGAGCCTCCCAGACGAGCTGTGCCCAGGCCCCAGAGCCTCGTCCCACAAATCCTGTGCCAGGACCGAGTGCCCGCCTCACCTGAGCCCGGGCAACTGGTCCCAGGTATGCACCTGGCCTCCGTCTGGCTCGGTCCTTCCTCCAGGTCAGGGCTGGTGCAGGGGCGCGGGCCTGGGTGCAGGGGTCGGGGGCACTGGGCCAGCCTGGGGGTATCTGCTTCCTACTTGTCTGGCCAAGCCTGGGCAGTGATGGCTGCTGGAGAAGCAGCCGCGGCCATGGCAGATGGAGCCAGGAGGTACACCTCAGAGCCACAGCAGGGCCCGGGTGCCCCTCGCGCACCCAGGGAGCGCCCGTCGTGAGCGCCGCCTGAAACGCCCTGTCTCTCACGGGCCCTCGAGCACAGAAGAGGCCGCCGTGCTCCCAGGAGCGCGACCCCCGGCGCACGCTGAGCGTGCAGAGCGCGGCCACCGCGGCAGGTGAAAGAGAACTCGGCGTCATAAAATGAGACAGACGAAGGCGAGAGATGGAAACAGCCCGCAGTGGACGAGCCGGGAGCGGGGTGATGACAGCAGGAGTGAAGAGCCGGCGGGTGCAGGGCAGGCCAGAAGCTGGGGGTGCTCACGGTCGAGAGACCCGGGATTGCCGGTGGCTCGGAGAGCACAGCAGACAGATGAAAGCAGGCGGTGGGAGGAGCTGGCAGAGGCGGCCCAGCGAGGGCCCAGCACCACCCCCGGGAGGGCACACCCTGGCCCCAGTCAGGTCTGCTCTGAGGAGAGGATGGGGCCTCCTGGGGAGGAGTATGGCTCACGGGGGGCGGGGGCACCGCCTGAGGCGCCTCCCTCCAGTGAAGGCCACGCTGTGTGAACTTAGCCGACACGGGCACGGAGCACCTGCACCCAGAAAAGCCCCCAACAATCGATGACACATAGAAACGTAGGAGGGAGGAGAGGAGCTGCCGAGGGGTGGAGGGAGGGGGAGGCAAAAGCCAGAGAGGGAGAGAAGCGCCCTCCACACCATCCACGGAGTGGGCCAGCCTGGTGCCTGGATGCCTGCGTCCCCCCGAGTGCCCGGGGTGGTGCTCCCTCCTGTGTGCTCAGGGTGTGGTGCCCGGGGCGGGCATGGTGCTCAGGCCGTGCTCCCTCCTGTGTGCCCAGGGCAGTGCTCAGGCCGTGCTTCCTCCCTGCAGTGCTCCGTGAGCTGTGGTGCGGGGACCCAGCGGAGGACACAGGTGTGTCAGAAGCTCACGGCCAAAGGCCGGCGTGTGGCGGTCAGTGAGCTGATGTGCCGGGGGCTCCCGGGGCCCCCGCTGGTGCAGCCCTGCCAGATGCCCGCCTGCCCCGGTAAGTGGGGGCCTCGGTCTGTGGGCAGCCAGTCTATGTTGCAGTGCCTGGGTTCGACCTGGGCTGAGCCAGGCGGGGTGGTGTCAGAGCACTCCCTGCCCTTTAGCTAGAACCAGCTGGGGTAGCCTGTTCCCGACCAGTGGTCCGCTGGCCCTGCAGGATGCGTGAGCCACCCAAAGGGCCCCAGGGGTTCCTCTGGCCAACCAGGGTGCCCCTGAGTTGTCCAGCCAGTGCCCCCAGGGCCTCCCCACAGAGCGCTGTGTCCAGTAACTCGCGTGTTTTCATGCCATCCGTCCACGCCGCGGCCTTTGCTGCTGCAGGCCTGGAACCTGGGCGGTTTGCCCCCCACAGGTCACATCGTGACGCAAGTTTTGATCTCAAATGTTTTAAAAGAGGGAAAAGGCACATCTGTGGAGCCACAGTCTTGGGAGCGCGCTGCAGGGCCGTGTCACCGACACGCCTGTGGGTGTTTCCATCTCTTCCCTCCAGCAGAAGTGAAGCCAGACACAAAGCCCAAACTTGGGGAGCAGGGACCCCAGATCCTCGGTGTCCAGAGGGTTTACATCCAGACGCGGGAGGAGAAGCGCGTCAGCCTGACTGTGGGCAGCAGGGCCTACCTGCTGCCCAACACGTCGCTGGTGGTCAGGTGCCCCGTGAGAAGGTTCCAGAAGTCGCTGATCCGGTGGGAGAAGGACGGCCGCTGCCTGCACAGCTCCGCGCGCCTGGGTGTCACCAGGGCCGGCGCCCTGAGGATCCAGGGGCTAGCGGCCCCCGACACGGGCACGTACCAGTGCGTGGCCGGCCCAGCCCGGGACTCGCTCGTGCTCAAGCTCATCGGCACTGACAACCGGCTTGTGGCGCCGCCAGAGCCCAGCGGGGGCGGCCCGGGGGACCCCCGTCCTGACGCCGATTCTCTGGGGGCCACGTGGCACCAAATGAGGCAGATGTGGAGGAGCAGAAACGAGCTCAACCCGGATGCTGGGCAGGCTGGGCGGCCACCTCTCCTGCGGGCCCTGCTGGGCGGCTGCCCCAGTTCTGCAGAGGCCTCGGCCCCTGGGGGACTCCTGGACATGCAGTTTGAGGCCGCGCTCAAGCAGGGCGCCTACAGCATGGACGCCGCCCAGTTCGACGATCTGATCAGAAACATGAGCCGGCTCCTGGAGACCGGGGAGGTCAGCGACGACCTGGCCTCCCAGCTCATCTACCAGCTGGTGGCCAGCCTGGCCCCCGCACCGCCTGCCCGCCTGCCCCAGGGGGACAGCCAGGAAGAAGTGCCGCCCGCCGCCCAGCTGAGGGGCAGTGCCACCAGTGTGCCCCAGAGCCTGCGCAGGGGACACTGGGGCAGCCCGGCCCACAGGCCGAAGGCGCCTGTGCTGAGGCGGTCACGCCAGGGCCCCTCCATCACCTTCGGCAGGACCGTCCACTCCAGGATTGGAGGCACGGTATACATCACGGAGGCCACGCGGGTCATCAGCCTCCTGTGCGAGCTGGCCACCCCCGGTGAGGCCACCTACGCCTGGACAAAGGACGGAGCAGCGCTGCAGTCCTCCAGGAAGTAAGTCCCGCAGAGCAGCCATCCCTGCTGCCCCGTCCTTGGGAAGCGCTTCACATTCCTTCTCGCAGTGTTGTCAGCAGGGCTTGCAAGGCGACGCCGGGCGTGCAGCTGTCTGCACGGGCACCGTGTGTCCAGGCATCTGCGTCCTCCCAGGGCCGCCATGCGGGTCATGCAGCTAGCCCGGCCCACACCGGCACAGGGCTTCCCCGTGCCCTCTCAGGCCTCACGTCCAGGCGCTCACGGCAGCCCCATGGGTGTGGGGTGGGCCAGCAGCTCTGAGAGGGCCCCCACGCATCCAACACCAGTGGGAACGAGTGTGCTGGACACCCCCCGGGCGCCGGAGACACACAGACGGTGGCCTGGAAGGAGGGTGTGGGTGACGTCTGGGTCGCCCGATCTCTGTGTTTGTTGCAAAATCCATCTAATCCAAAGGATAAAGATGAAAACTTTTGGGGATATTGGGACATTTTGACACTATGGAGCCACGGTTGCTTTGCTGTGATTGCTGTGTAATGGCCACGCTCCGTCACTTGGCTCGGACCTGGGCGGAGACACAGCCCCGCATCCGACAGGCTGCGGCCTGCAGGCCCCGGCTCTTGCTGCTTTCATTCCGCGTGGAGGGCTCGGCCGCGCGGTCTGCCTCTAGGGAGCGTTTAAATCAGCAACAAAACAGCAGATGTTAGGTTGTTTTTCAGAACAGAAGGTCCTTAAAAAATGTCAGTTTTATTTTTATCCTGTCTTTCGGGCAGCGGCCTAACTATGTGAAATATCACAAGAAATCTCGGTAAAAGTCAGTGCTTTATAATACTAGGCGGTGACATCGAATCAAAAGGTGGGAAGTGCCAGGTGTCCCACGCTGGAGCTCTGCACAGCCGTGCGGCCCCCGAACCTCCGCCCTCGGACCCTTTTCCACCTGGGAGTGACCGGGCCCGAGGCGCTCCAGTAACTGAGCCCGTGGTTCAGGTTTATCGTGTTGGAAATTAATATGAAGAACCATCCTAAAAACCTGTTTATTCGTCCATTTAAAAAATACAGTCCTACGCCCGTGACGTTTCTCACGAATAACAGGACTTTTGCAGAGCGGTATTTCCCAAAACAGCCTCCTGGCACCGTCGCTTCACGCCCGCGAGCGCCGCTTGCAGTCCGGTTTACCCCCAGCGGGCCCCGCCCGTGCCCCTGCGTTGGGTCTGAGCGAGGGGGCGGCAGTTGCAGGTCATGAAGGAAGTGTGGCCTCGTGCACGTGGTCATTGCAAAAGCAGGACGCTCTGGTGGTCGTGGATTTTCTCCCTTCGTCCTGTGCTGCACTGGGCAGGCCGTGGGCTCTGGAAGCCGGGCTGAGGCCTGGGCCTGCTGCGCCTGCACAGCTGAACAGTCTTGGCGCGGCTGGGCTTGCGCTCGAGCGGGGCCACAGCAGCCAGGGAGAATGTGGCTCTTCAGTGTCACTGGGACTGTCTGGGTGGAGCTGACGCCCTTCCCGGCGCCAACGCACTCAGCCATGCCGCACAGAAGGCGCCTCTGTCCTGGGCCGCGCCCCGCGCCGGTCAGTGAGGCAGACGCTGGATGGCCACACAACAGGCGGTCAGACTGGACAGAAACCCAGGAACCCCAGGTCCCTCCGGGGGCTCTTGGCCAAGAGGGGCACAGAGAGCGCCGGGGTCTCGGGGCTGCTGGTCTGTGCAGGAAACATGGAAGCCACGTAGGCCAGTCTGGGCTCCCCAGCAGCTCCACGCTGGGCAGGGCATCAGGTTGGGAAGTTCCGACGCCTGGGGAAGGACACCAGCACCCCAGAATTCTGATTTTCTCTCGAAACCTTAGCTTAGCATCAGTAACTAGTGTGTCTATTGTTTTCCTTGACCTGGCCGGCTCATTCTGTTCATTTAAAAAAAACCTGCCATGTACCCAAATCTGTAATCAGGTGTGCGCTCCTGTCACATTAGATTCTGGGACAAAAGTGGCCGCTTGGGGGCTTCCCCGGTGGCACAGCGGTTGAGCGCTGGGTTGCAAGGCTGCCCGCAGCCTCTGCAGCGCCAGCTCGATCGCTGGCCATGGGCGAGGGTCCCACATGGCGCGCAGACCTCTCCTGCCGCCCGCTGCTCCCCTCAGCAGTGTCCTTCGGTCCTTCTGCCTGCTCTGCTCCCCGCTCTGGCTCTGGTGAATTCTCTCACCCTCCCGCGCTTCTGACTATACCCAGTGCTTGAATAAATAAATAAATAAATAAATAAATAAATAAATAAATAAATAAGTAAATGAAAATGTTTTTTAAAAAACAAGATTCCTTAGAGGGAATTCATAAAAAAAAATATATGCTTTAAAAAAAAAGTGGCCGCCTGGCATCCCAGACCGTACTGGTGGGGGTGCCCTCTAGGCACACACGCTCACCCGGGCACACACTCATACTCACACGCCCTAGAGAGAGCAGCAGGTGGCGTGAGGGCCGAGGGGACCCTGGTGCTCCCCAGCCTGGGACAGGCCGGCGAGGCCCAAGCCCGTGGGAGGTGGGGGGCTGGGCTCCGCATTCTCACCCACTGAGCCACCAAAATAAGGGGTTTGCAGCTTGTCCTTTAGAGAAGGCGGACGGCGAAGCCAAGCCCAGTGCACAGAGTCGCCAGGGTCTCCACGCCTGCCGCTGCCCTGCGGGGTCTAAACCCAGAGCGGGGTCCCTCAGTCCTGCAGGGGCTACACCATCCAGCACTGGCGCCTGGCCAGAGCCCGGGGTCCCGGCCGCCCACGGCTGGGCTGCGCAATGTCCTCCTCTGACTTGCCGTGGCCCTGAGTCGACGCGGACCCTCCTTGCTGTCTGTCCTGCAGGATAACCTGGGACGGGAAGGGGAAGATGCAGATACGGGACCCGACAAGGGCAGAAGAGGGGGTGTATGGGTGCTCCGTGGCCAGCCCTCTCGGCTCAGATGCAGAAAGCTCCCCCGTGCTGTTCGCAGGTAAGCCTGGGCTTGGGGCAGCACAGGGCACCCCACTGCCAGAGCAGGGTCTCTGGGCCCCCCTGCGGTGCGGGTGGAGGCAGGGCAGCGTGGCCTGTGAGGCTGGTGCTGAGGGCCGCGCCTTCTGAGGGACCCTCCGGTGAACGCCTTTCCGAGCATCGGAGCTTGCTGGACAGTTTACTGCAAGGCGTGCAAGCTCGGGCCGTCCCCTGGGGCGGCCCCGCCTCCTCCTCAGCCTCGGGTGCAGGAGCCCTTCAGGAAGCCATGACTTCCACTCTCTCCCAAGAGGAGGTGGCGCCCTGCGGCTCTGGCTTCCGGCTCGCGGGAGGACCTGCGGGGGTGTGTTGGGGGAGCCGGGCGCCTGCCACCCCTTAACAGGGCGTGGGGGCCCCTTGACTTCAAGGATCCCGGTCTGAGGGTGGACTCCAAGCCCCCCACACACACTCCCAAGGAGGCTTCAGCCTCGCCCGGCCGGCTTGTCCCTCCTGCGAGCTCCCTTTTTCCAAAAAACAGCGCCTCTGGACTTCCTGGGGGGGCTAAACACCCCCCAGCAGCCGAAAGTCTCCCCTAGTCCATCCAGAACAGTCCACGCCAGGCAGGCTGGTCAGGCCCTCAGAGGACGACCTCCTCACGCCCGCCCACATGTCTCTGACACTGGCCCAGCGCGGAGCCGTGCGCTCTCCACAGCTGCCTCCCAGCACATGGCAACCACGCCGGGGCAGGCGCAGGGCAGGAGAGCAGGCTCCTCCGGGCTCCTCTGGGGCTCAGACCCTTCGGGAGCTCGGCCCTGGCTCACAGGAGACACCTGAGAGGCCGCCTAGTGCCCACAGCCCTGCAGTGCTGGGAGAGTGGCCCGGGGCGAGCGGGCACCATCAGCATCCCCAGCTCCAGCACACATGCGCCGCGGCGCCTTCACACGCTGACGCTCAGGGCCGTGGTTCTGGAAATCCAGGCATGAAACAACCCCGAGTCTCTGTGCCCTTGTCAGGTCACCTGGTCCTGGGATGCCAGGTTCTGCTCTGCCCCACAAGGGCCTCGGGGCCCGTCCCACCTGCCTGCCCCCCCTCCCCCACTCCCCGAGCTGCCGAACCTTGTGGACGAGGGACTGACCCTCTGTTTCGGGTAGAAAATTCTCTCAGCCCGTGTGTGGCTGCTGCAGTGGAGTCTCTGGACACCATGCCACGCCCTCCGTCCACTCGCCTGCCTGTCTGTGCACCCGTCCATTCACCCCCCCCACCTGTCCACTCGCCCACACAGCACGCACACGTCCATCTGTTCACCCACGTGCCCGTCTGTCCATATACGTGCCACCCCTCCGTCCACTGCCCCTGCCCGGCCCGCATCTGCCCGCGGCCCCCAGGCTGTGCCGGCGGGTCCAGGCTCCACACAGGTGCAGATGCAGCTCGGTTTCCAGGAGCAGCAGCTTGGCCCTAATGTTGTCTCCTGCTCCCTTTGAATTAAGAGGCGCCTGTCATCTTGTCTATTGAAAGAAACACCAGCAGCCCGGAGCCCGGCCGGCTGACCGTTGTGGTTGGAGGCATCGTGGAGGTGGCCCCGGGAGCCAACGTGACCATCCAGTGTCCTGTGCGAGGTGAGGGGGCCTGGGGCAGCGGATCGGCCTCCTGCCACGATGGGGCACCCCGAGGCAGAGACCGGCCAGTCCCTCGGGCTAGGACCTGACCACTTGCTCAGCGGTGCTCACGGGGGCAGACGCACGCAGGGAGGTGGTGGCAGAGTGCAGGGGCTGGTCAGCCTCCCTGTGGACGTAGCCAGCCGGGCCCCGGCCATCCATCCGGGCCTGGGCTTGGTGAGTGGTGTCTGGGCGCTGTCGGCTGCACTGCTCACTCAGACGCAGACGCGCCTCCCTCCGGCCACTCCGCCTCCTCCATGGCCTGATCCGCTGGCCAGCCGGCCCGCCCCCTGGGCACAGAGACTCCGTCTACACAGGCCCATACAGCCCAGCCCGGAGCTGGGCGCTGCCCGCCGTGGACTCTAGGGGCCGGGGTCGTTCTCGAGGCTGCTGGCGGAGGGGAGAGCCTCTCTTTTGAGGTGCCTTGTCCCTGCAGTTTGCTGGCATCACCTCCACTCTTTGCAGAGCTGACTCTAGGGGCTCCCAAGTTTCAGGGGGCTCCTGTGGTTGCGGCCCCTCAAGACAGGTGCTGCCCAGCTCTGTTTCGGGGGGAGGCTACAGAGGAACTCGGGACCACAGACCGTCCAGCCACTGCCGTTGGCTTCCACACTCTGAGAGACCGGCGGCTGGTGAGGTCACGCTCCGGGGCGAGGCTGTGTTCGGGGATTTGGCCGCATGATCTTGTGCCACAAAGACCTCCTCAAAACCCAGCCCCGCAAGGGCATCGTCAAGCCTGGTCGCAGAGGCTCCTGATGCAGCCAGACATCGGCGAAATCGCGCTTCCCTGCGTTAGCCCTGAAGCCCCCCAACAGGGAAATGCTTTTAACTTTGTGTCCTCTGCTCCCCACGGCCCTGGCGTCTCCGCCTCCCAGGCTTTCTTGGCTGCCACGGGCTCGGGGCCAGGCCCCGCGGGGCAGGCGGCCCTTCCCGAGGCGCAGAGCTCACCCTGTGGGTGGAGGCTTTCCAGCAGGTGTGAGCGTTCGGAGTCCCGGACACCTCCAGGCCCTGAGCGAAGGCACAGCTGGTTGGGTGCCCTGTGACCCAGATTCCAGTCTGCTGCTTTGGTTCTTAAAAATAATCCCAGTGAGTAAAAACCCGCATGCGCAGAAATGTTCCTTCCACGCTGTACGTGTTGCAGAAAATGGAAGGAGCTTCAGTTTCCAGAAACGAGGCGATCGTACAGTCTGCGCAGCCGCCAGCCGATATTGATGAGTCCCGCGTCTGGAGCGGTTCTGCGCCTTCGCCACGGGGGCAGCTCGCGGCTGTCCCTTCCTCTGTGTCCAGGCCCTTCACTCCCGCACTCCACTGTTGAGAACCCTCTCGCCCCGGATGTGTCCCAAAGGGTCAGCTCAGGGCTCCCCCGGGACCCTGTCCCTCTCCCAGCCTGCACCAGGCAGCTCCAGCTGCGACCCCAGAGCCCCTTCTCGACCAGGTTTCTCAGGGTGCTCTTACACCCCCACGTGAGACCCCGCGGGCAGTATGCGGGCCCCTCTGAGCGGCGGCCACACTACAGCTGAGTCTGGGCCACGCCGCAGGCAACGTATTAACTTGGAGACTCAGAAACTTGGTGGAGCTAGAAACAGGATGTCTTCAGCCTGATGGCGACACCCAGGAGCCAGAAGCGTCGGCCTTGCTGGCGACGGACCCCGTGACCCCGCCTGAGGCCCGTGAGCTGGGCGCCCGCTGTGCTCCGTGCTGCTGCCGAGGCCTGTGGTGCCCATGCCCAGCTGGCAGCTCCGGTGCAGGATGGGGAGGCCGCCGGCACCAAGTCCAGGTGCTGACCGCTGGCAGAAGCACATCCAGGAACCGTCCAGACACCATCGAGGGAGCCGCCTGCACAGGGCCAAGTGTCCGTCACCTGGCCGAGCCAGGGTGGCCGCAGAGCGCCGGGACAGAGCCTGCTTCCATCCCGCGGGGACCGTGAGGTGCCCAGCCCAGCTCGGGGCCTACACGAGGTGCCCCGCGCGCGACTGAGGCGGTCCAGGCACACTGCGCAGGTGTGAGCGCTCGGCGCAAGGGTGGGAAGTGAGGGACGTCCGCTGTGGCAGGAATACCCAAGAGACCTGGGACCGGCACAAGCCCTCAGGGACAGGGCAGCTGTCCCAGACGGCACCCTCCTCGGTCAGAGGGGCAGTAACAGCGGGCGCTGTGGGGGGAACGGGGCCGTCTGGTGCACCTGGTACTGCAGCCATGCTCCATGCACGTCACCTGGTGGCAGCCCCTTTGGCGGAAAGCCCTGGTCACGCCAGCCAGTGCCCGCCGCAGGAGGGGACGCCACAGCCGGTCACCACAGGCCCAGATGCCCCCCCAGATCAAGTGGGGTTCCCCTGAGTTCTGTCTTCGCCAGCCCAGCAGATGGCTGAGACGGCTCAAGATTTGGGCACAGATGTTCCATCCACCCCCAGGACCCCTGCTTCCAGGCCCCACGGTCCAAGGAAGGCCTGCATTTACCAGAAGCATCAGGGACTCCGACTGCTCCCCAAGGCCTCTGTGCCCCTGCAGGAGTGTGGGTGCCCGTCAGGTGTGGCAGCCGCCCTCTGGGGTCTGCACCCCGCAGCCCACGGCTCTCCCGCGCCTCCCAACAGCAGACTGCCCCCCTGCCGCGCAGAGCCGCAACCCCAGAGCCCCTTCTGGGGTCGCGGTTCCTGGCCCCTGCCTGCCAGCCCTGCCTGCCAGCCCATCAGTCACTCTCACTCTCCTGCTACAGAAACAGAAACCCGAACCGCCACCGCCCTATAACGTGACCAGTCCCGCCCGCAACTTGTGGTTGGAACGCGAGACTCTGCCACCCATCAGACCGCCCTGGAGTTGTTCTCAGGGCTATGCCCTGTCCCGCCTGTGCTTCTCCCATAGGTGTCCCTGCACCCAATGTGACGTGGTCCCGGACAGGAGGCCCCCTGGGCGCCGGTGCCACCGTCCTGCCCGGCGGGTCCCTGCTGCTGCAGAGCGTGTCCACCGACGACGGCGGGAGCTACATGTGCATAGCGGCCAACGCCCTGGGCACGACCTCAGCCGCCTCCGCCCTCCGCCTGCTGGGTGAGTGCCCGTGGGTGCTTCCGGAAGGGCGCCATCAGCTTGCTGTCGGGCTGGCTGAGCAGACCAGCACTGGGGTCCTGACGGTCGCTGCCGCTGCCTCTGTAGTGAGTGCTCGGCCCACGCTGACCGCTCTCCGCAGGGAGGGAACCGCCTGCAGCTGTGCTGCTGAGAGCTCAGGGGCAGCAACGTCCCCTCCAGACCAGCAGCCTCCAGTGCAGCCTTTGCCTGTTTAGCAGGGCCCCAGCCCTCAGCAAGGCCGCACGGAGCTGCTCCTGCTAGTGGGCTTCCTGCCCTGTGACCAGCACACACATGCACACGTGCACAAGAACACGTGTGCAAACAAATACACAGACTAGCACATGTGCATGCATGCACAACACACTCGCATGCACGTACACAATGTACACGTGAACACAACATGCCCACACCACATGCATACATGCACAGCATGCATAGTAACGTGCGCACACAGCATGCTCATGTGCCTGTATTGCATGGGTGTGGCACACGTGCTCTGCCATGCACTGTGTGTGGTGCACATACATGCACAGACACGGGCATGCACAGAGTCCTGCTGTGTCATGTGTGCGCGCATGGAGACTGTGGGCATGGGGCCCCCCCCAGGGAGCAGAGCCCGCCTGCTGCCCGCCCTGGCCTCGAGCACCTTCCCGTTCCCACCACTCACAGCTGCCCCAGGCCTGTCCTCTTGGGGCTCCGAGGCCGGCACTCGGGAAGCTCCCCCAGCCCACGGCCCAGCACCCAGAGCCCCCGCCCAGTGGGCCCTGATGCCATGGTCCAGCTCCTGCCCAGAGCCCCGCAGGGGAGCAGCTCAGGCCCTTGGGCCCCGGGAGTGCCTCTCCATCCTGAGCGCGAGGCTGGGCGCCCGCAGATAGCCAAAGCGCGACTCCTCAGCAGTTAGTGGCTCCTGGGCCCCCACAAGCCCGCGGGAAAGCTCGTCCGGTCCTCGCCCTCCCTGAGCGCCTGCGTGGAGGAGAGCTGGCTCCGCCTCGGCCAGCCCGTGCCCCTCACTGTCCTCAGAGCAGAGACCACCTGGCAGAGAAGCGGCACTTCCCGAGGCCCTTGGGACGCCAATGCCCCAGACACCCGAGGAGGGAACCGCAGGCAACAGCTCCAGATGGGGGCACCCTGCTCCAGGTGGGCACCCACGGGCAGGCGGGTGGCTCCTCGGCTGCTGGCCCCTCCCGGGAGGGCACCTCAGGCTGGTGTCCTGCTGAGAAATGATCGCCCTGTGTGGACACCAGCGGGGAGATTTGCTTAGGATTCTGGAATCAGGTTTTTCATTTTCCTCCTGTAACGCGTGATCCCTCACGTGGCGCGTTCACGTGGGGTCGGGGAGCTGACCAGTGTCAAGCTGGAGGAGCCGCTGCCTGGACACCTCCGCCCCCCAGGGAGCCTCTGGCAGCCCCAGCGGCCCCTCCCCCATGCGATGCTGTGCAGGGCAGGTGACACTGCCGTCCCTGCGCCTTGGCTCACGCGGCCACTGGGCCTGCCTCCACCTGCAGGGCCCTTTTGGGGGTGTGGCAACTGGACACGCTGCTCGGCTGCCTGTGGCCCCGCAGGAGCCCGCGTGCGGAGACACCAGTGCCTGACGGCTGACGGGCAGCGGGTGAGGGAGGCGCTGTGTGAGCACCTGCCGAGGCCACCAGCTGAGGTCCAGCCCTGCTGTGCCCGGGACTGCCCCTCCAGGTATGTGGCCACTACCCCCAGGCGGCCGGCGGGCTGGGGACGCGGGGCTGGACCTGGTGACGGGCTCAGCATGAGCTGCCTGAGCCTTCCGCGGCCGTGGCGGTGTGGTGGGCTGGCCAGCCGGGACAGCAGGCTTGAAAGTCACTAAGAAAGGACGTTCTGGCCTTGCGCTGGCCAGTGGCTGTGCTGCCCGGCGGTGCTGTCAAATCCCTGTACACCCTCAGCTGGCACACGGTGCATCCCTAGGCCACCTGAGGCAAAGTCAGGAATGCCTGTCCTGCGTGACAGGGGACATAAGTCAAGGGTGAAATGTCCAGCCACACTCTGCGCCACCAAACCTGACCCGCCCCGGGCCCCAGGTCTCAGCCCTGCACCTGGACACCCTCACACAGATGCCCCCTGCCTGGACAACCCTCGCCTCGGTGCCCCTCCCCTGGGCCTGCCTCACCTGGATCCCCTCTCACCTGGGCCCCTCACCTGGTGCCCACCACCTGGACCCTCCCCACCTGGACCCTGTCTTATCTGGACGCTCTCATCTTGACAACCTCTCACCTGCCCCCCACCGGGTCCCCCCCACCTCGACCTCCTCTCACCTAGGCCCCCGCTCACCTGGGCCTCCTCTCTCCGAGAACCCTTTGCCCACTTGAATCTATCCCTGTGCGGAGTCTCAGCCACCTCTGTCTCCTGTGTCTCCTCCCGATGGGTGTCTCCTCAAGCCCTTGACTCCATAAACTGAGCCAACAGAGAAGCCCCGGTGATCCACGTCACCCGTCTTGAAGCTTCTCGCTGCTCTTAGGACCGAGCTTGGCTTCCTGCCTGGTGTCTGTGGCGTCCGCCTGCGGGGCCTGAAGTGGTGCCTCGTGCTCGGGGTGCCCAGCGGCATTTGCTGACTGGATAAGTGAGGGGACAGAGGCGCTCCAGGACGGGCCTCCCTCGGGCCCCGCAGTGCCGCCCTCGCGTGCCTCACGTGCCCCTCCATCCCTCAGGAGAGGCTCCGGTCCTGCCCCTCTCTTGGCCCGCGGGCCCAACCCCCCCACCCGCCTGCAGCCCCTGAGCCCCTGCTCTCGTTCCAGGTGGGTGGCGGGCGCCTGGTCCGCCTGCTCGGCCACCTGCGGCAGCGGGGTGCACAGGCGGCAGGTGACGTGCCAGCGCCGGGCAGCCCGAGGGACCATGCAGGTGACAGCTCCCCGCGCATGCGCCTCCAGGCCCAGGCCTCTCGGCAGAAGGCCGTGCTCCAGCGCCCCCTGTGCCCCATGGGGCAGGCACCCAGTGGCCCAGGTAGGTTCACACCTCCTCGGGCGTGTGAGCGCACCTGCCCCTGCGTGCCTGTGGCCCCCCCAGCCCCAGTCCACTGGACCCTCCCCGGGGGCCTCCCAGCTGCAGCCAAGCGCCACAGTTTAGCCTGTTCTTCTGTCTGTCTGTGCACCACGGGTGAGTGTTGAGAGTGTATTTGTCTATTTCCTGATGACATTTCTCTTCTATCATCACCCCCTTCAGCCCCATCCGTGTTGTTGCAAATGGCAACAACAAATCTTTTGACAAAGATTTTGTCACTTTTTATAGCTGCGTAGTATTCCCCTGTGTGTAGATACCACCTCTTCACCCGCCCACCTGTCGCTGGGCATTCAGGCTATTTCCGTGGCTGCCATTCTGCCTCCAACCCAGTCTCCACCCTGCAGCCAGGGCAGCCTTTTCCAAAATGCCAGTTGGGCACCATAAGAAGTGCTGCGATGACCCGAGAGTTCCAGAAGTCCCTTCATAATAAGTCTGTGCGTTCTTGGATAAACACCTAGAGTGGAATTGCTGGGTCAGCCATTTTTTGATATTTTTGAGACACCTCCGAGCCGTGTCCACGGGGCTGGCCCATCTCCATGCCCGCCACAGCGCACGAGGCGCCGCTCTCCTCACACCCGCACCAGCACTGCGGTCTCGGCTCCCGTGATGGCCGGTCCTGCGGGAGCACGGTGGCCCTGGCACGAGCCGCGTGTGTCTGCACTATGGCCCCTGCCTTCCTGCGCGAGCTGTTCAGGGCTCTCCATCCGCGTTCTGTTGTGCTCTGCGCAGGGGAGAGCAGACGGGGTGTCCAGGCTGTGGGCTCTGGGGAAGGGCTGTGTGGCCCTTGGGCTGCGCCCCCGCCTGGACCCACAGGGCAGCTCTCCGGTGCTGCTGGCCTGAGAGGTGCCTCTGGGGGCCGCCGGCTCACGGGGCTCCCACCTGTGCTTTGTTCCAGTGCCCCAGACAGTGCCTGGGCCGCGCTGGGAGGCGGCCACCAGAGCGAGTCCCCTGTCCACCCCACAACGCATCTGACTCGGGCTGCGGCGCCCCCAGGAGGTACCTACCCCGCCCTTGGGCAGCTCCCAGCCCCCATAGGCTCCGCGCAGTGGCGATACCTGCTAAGTCGTGACTCCTTACCGGCCCTTCTGCTGGCGGGCACTGCTCTGCAGTCCCCCTGGCCAGCTACTGTTTGTGGTCATGTGTAACCGGGAGTTGACCCCCAGCTGGAGACGCCCCAAGAGGAAAAACAGGGTGCTGGGATTAGGCAGCACAGTTTCCCTACAAGGCCGGAGCGGCCGGAACGATTGCCTTTGGGTTCAGCTCCGTCCCCCGGTCCTGTGCCCCTTGTCTGCCTGGACCTGCTTGCTGGTTGCGGCAGAGCTCGGCAGGGGGTGAGACACGCTCTTGTCTTGCTCAGGCGCTTGAGCAAGAAAGGCCTTCCTCTCCCTGTGTAAGGCCTGAGCCGCGGGCGGTTCGGGTGGGGCAGCTCTGTTCCCGGGGCCCGCGTGCCCGACTCCTTCCTCCGGAGACCAGGCCCCTGACAGCCAGGGCCCCGTGCGCCCCCACGCACCTGCCGCCTGGTCTGCAGAACAGGCCCGGGTTGTCCGCGAGGCGTCACCCGGGGGAAGTTCCGACTCCCGCTGAGTGAGAAGCGCCGGGGCTTCCTGGACAGATGCGCACGGCAGCCGGAGCCTGGGCGCGGCCAGCTGCCTGGGGAGCAGCCGGCTCCCCCCTCGCGCCCGCGGGTCTCCTGCCTGGCCCTCAGACTCGCCAGCTCGGTTCCGGGACCGATTTCCTCCCCTTCATTGTGGGGTCACGCCTCATCCCCTGCCAAGGGGCGCCTGCCTGCCCCGGTCAGGCCCCGCCCGGCCCCCAAGCGTAGGGCGGCTGCGTGTCCCCCAGCGGTGCTGCCCGCTCCCACCACGGCCCTCGCTGGTCAGGCTTGCAAAGGCGCTGCCAACCTGATGGAGAGAGACGCGCGCGTAGCTCGTTGCAGTCCCACGTGGCAGGCGCCTTTTTACACATTTTTGGCTCTTTGCGTGTTTCTCAAACCCGCTCTCCGGTGTCCACCCTCCCCCTCATCTGGCCAAGCCTGGCCCTCCGCTGAGGACACCTCCCGCCCCTCCACCCACCACGCTCCGGCCGCCGGCCCACACCACCCGCCGCCAGGGCCTTCGCTCCCAAACGCGCATCTGGACACGCCGGCCCCGGCCCGCTGATGAGAGCCAGCCTCGGGCTCCGTGTGCCCAGGGTCCACGCCCTGGCCTGCAGCGCCGCGTGTCCAGGCCTGGCCGCCGCCCCCCCTTGCCGGGCCCCGCACTCTGCCCTGTGGCCACCAGGCGTGCCGCTGCCCCCGTTGCGCCACCCACCTCCGCAGCACAGCAGGAGGAGCAGAGCAGAGCAGAGAAGGCGCGGGCTGGAGGCTCGAGCTGCTCAGATGGGGCTTTCGTGAAAGAAAGGAAACGGCAGGGCCCCCCGCAGCACGCCCTGGGGCACGGCGCATTAGGACCGGTCCTGGGCGGTGTCCAGGGAGGCCCCGCGGGCCCGGGAAGCTGCGAGCACGGTGGGCGCCGGCTTGTCCCGGGCCGCGGGGACCTGCTCTCCATCCTCCTCCTCTGCTTTCCTTCCAGACCCGCCCTCCCCGGGAACTGCTCCGCGGGGGCCCGCGAGGCCTGCTGGCGGCCGGGCCCCTGGAGGCCCTGCGGCGCGGCCTGCGGCCGGGGCGTCCAGTCTCGCGCCATCCGCTGTGTCCACGCCAGGAGCTGCGTGCCCGTGGCCCGGCGGCACTGCCTGCAGACGGAGAAGCCCGCCTCCTGGCGGCCCTGCCTGGGGCTCCCCTGTGACAGCAGGCACCCCCCGCAGGAGCCACCGCGGCCCCCGGCCTGGTCCTGACCTGCCCCCTCCTGCCCTGCCCGCTGGTGGCGGGGCTTAGATGTCAGGCCAGCTGAGGGACTCGGGGGCTGGGAGGAGCCGCGGGGCTGCTCTCTGCCCACGGAGCGCGGTGCCGCCTGCAGCCCCGCCGGCCTGGGCCTCGGCCCTGCAGAGGCAGCCGCGCACGGAGCCGTGGGTGCGTCCACGTCCCGAGACTTTCTGTAAAACCCAGACGTGTGTGCCGGGTCTAGGGGCGGGTCCTTGGCCCCCTAAGTTTTCCAGGGAGTCCATGACCTCCCGAAGCTGAGCCCTGCTCTCCGCTCCATGGGGGCTGTGAGGGCCACGGGGGCCCACGGCGGGGACATCCACTGCAGGCTGAGCGCTGAGCCTGCCGGCCTCGCCCACCCTGCCCCCCTCCTGGCCCCATCCCACGTCGTCCAGGCCCCCAGGCCCCTCCTGGGTTCGCAGACCCTGCTCCCGTGGCATGTGCTGGCGCCTCTGGGCCTGCAGTGCCTGCACCTCCAATGGGATGGGGGGCCGCGGGGCGTCGCTGGGAAGACCCAGGACATGGCACCGCCTCTTCCCGACAGTACTCGCCTCTGTCAGAAACCGCTCTGTCGTGGGCCAGCACAGCGGTGCCTCTCTCGGATTTTGCAGTCGGCCCCAGGCGGCCGCAGTCAGCCCTGCGCCCTGGCGCCCTGGGCCTGGCCACCCTGACCCCGACCTCGTGCCTCTGCCCTGAGCTGGACCCGCCCCCGCGGGGTGAGGCCCCTGCGCTGAGCAGCCCTGCCCGGCGTCCACAGCCTGCAGGCTCCTTGGGCAAAGCAGGCGTCCCCCGGCCTTGTCACCTGACCAGGCGCCGGTTGGCCTGGGACAGCACCCCGGATGGGCGCGGGGCCCGTCACCGCGGCCACACGGCTGGCCCAGGAGGGATCCAGGCGGCGCCCTCGGAATCAGAAAGGACCTTCCTTCTCTACTGACTTTGAACTGTGCTCAAACCTTTCTTCCAAGAGCTGTGAATGAGACTTTTCCCAGCGCTGTTCTCTTGCACACACACAGAAACCAAAGCCTTATTATACCTAATTTATGCATAAGAGAGTACTGCTGAGGATTTTATTTTGGAAAAATTATAAGAAAGTAATGTAAGTATGAGACAGGATTTTTGCAGTCAGTATTTGTTGCGCTTAGCAGGTGTCTCCGTGCCCCACGTGCGCGGGCGGGCGAGGCGCGGGCTTCGGCTGTCACCCCGGACGGGCGCCAGGAAGGGACGCTGAGTCAGGCGGGGGGCGGGCCGCGACGGCCGGGCAACCCGAGGCGGCGGCCTGGGATGGGGCCGCCGTGCCGGGGATGCGTTGGGGCAGGGGAGCCTGGGAGGTGCTGCTGTGGGGACGGGTCGGCCGGCACAACCCGCCGCTCCTCCCCAGCAGCGCAGAGCCGAGCCTCACGGCGGGGCCGCTTCTGGATTTGGAGACCGGCTGCCCAGTGACCTCAGGAGGCTGTGCCCGGTCGGGCCTGGTCACGGGGAAGGGCCAGCGCCCCTGGCCGTCGGGACCCGGCCCGTGCCGCCTCGGCCGCACCCCAGCCTGCTGACCAGGGGCGGGCGGGGACACGGCGGGCAGCGAGGAGGTCGCCAGCCCCGAGGCATTCGGCGCCGCTGCGAGGCTGCCCGGCGGCTCGAGCGCGAGGCCCGCGTGAGGCCCGCTGCGCCCCGAGACGTGAGGAGGGCTCCGCCCCGGCCGGCGCGGGTGGAGACACGGGCATGTGTTCTGGGTGCGGCGTCCCTCCCGCGCCCCGCGTGTGCAGCGCGGCCCCGGGGGTCCGCCGAGGCCGTTCCCGGTGGGGACCCCCGCCCCCGCGCCGAGGCCGTCGAGGCGTCTGCTCCCGCCTGGCAATCCTGAAACGAGCGGCCTTTGGTGCGGCGGCGTCCTGCGGTGGCCGTGGCCGGCGCGCTGGGCTTGGCCCTCGGGCGCTGGGCTGTGCTGCCCTCTGGAGGACGGCCCAGCTCCACTGAGGCTCCGCCGAGGCCCCTCGACCCCTCTCACCCCCACCTCTGACCCCCGGAGTTGTGAAAAGGCCCAGCAAGGGCCGAAGGGGGACGGACACCAGGTGGGCGCCGGGAGAGAGGAGGGCCTGCCCCTCGCCCCGGCCCTCCCGCGCCTCGGAGTGGTGGGGAGCCCCAGCCCTCGGGGTTCCCGGTAGGAGGCAAGCACCCCCCGTCTGCCGAGGGCTTCGGCGTCCTCGGGGTGCGTGTTGAAGACAAAAGTCAGTCATTTTACGGTAATTTGTGAGACTGTTGGCCTCAGAGCCCGGGAGGTGGCCAGAGGCCCCCCATGTCCCAAGGTCCTCCTCTCCCCCCGCCGCGCAGACCTCGGCCTCCGCCCACCCCCACCCTCCGCTTCTCTCCGGGGCCCGGGAGGGGCGCATGGTCAGGAGGGAGGGGCAAAGGTAACACCTTCGTTTCCAACTCCGGTTTTTCTGTGAAATCCTTTTTCTTGGAAGTTGGAGATACTTTATAATCTTCAGTAACTAACAAAGGACATTTTTAAAATCTGGATTTTGCCATCCAAGCACCGGCGTAAGACCCGAATCTCTGCCCCGTGCTGTGAGTGCCCAGCGCTTACGTGGCAACTAAGGGCGCACAAGGGGCAACTGTCCTGCGGGGTGGACAAGGAGAGGCTCGCAGGGGCCTCCCCCGGGGCAGACAGGGAAACGTGACGGGCGCCCCTTGCCCGACTCACCCCGCGGTGCCCGCTCCCTGCGGCGCCGGTGCTCCCTTCCCGGGCCCTGCCGGCCCGTCCCCACCCTTGCGAGCTCATGGTCCCCGGCCTCTGGCCTCGTCCAGCTCTGGCAAGTGGCCGCCGTGTGCCGCCCACCTGGCCTCGGGTCAGGGAGAAAACCGTTGCCCACAGGCAGGGACGGTCCTTGCGGTCTCTGAGGCTTTCTGTTGCGCCCATTTACGGCGGGGAACCCCCACCCCCAAAGCATAATCCGAGGGTTGGAACCACCGGGCTCGCCATCCCCCGCCGCTGCCCCCTGGCATCCGGCGCTGGCCCGACCCAGGTGGCAGGCAGGCCGGGCCTTCCCTGCTGGGCTCCGGTCCCCCGGGATCCCCGCTGAGGCCCCTCTCAGCGCCAGCGCGGCCCCCAGCACTTGCTGCCGCTCCGGCGGTCTGACGGGCGGGTCTGGCCAGGACTCCCGAGGACGAGGACAGGAGGCGGCGTGGTGTCCGTCTCGCCTGCACAGGTGTCCCCGCAGCACCCCCAGCCCGGGACCTGCCACGTCTCTCTGTGGCATGTGGCTTCTGAGATGGCCGGGTTGAGGCAAGGCCGCCGGGTGGGTCTCGGCTGGACCCCGGGTGTTCTGGGCCAAGGGGGGGCTCCGACGCGATGGCTTCACAGGGGGGCCGGAGGCTGGGCTGCGAGTCCTCGTGTTTCAGGACCCAGCCCTGCCCCGTGTCCTTCCGAAGGCTTTCCTGGACCCCGTCTCCCTGTCCCATGGAGAACCCCCCCGCCCGAGCTGACAGGTCGTGTGGTGGGGGTGGGTGACGCCATGATCCGTTGCCAGCCCCCAGCAAGTCACCCCAGGACCCCCGAGCATGTCTGACCCAGACCCTCTGTCCAGGGGAGCCCACCCCCCGGAGGGGCTGCGCTGGGCCGGGACGGACCGTCCACCCTGACTCTGCCGCATGGCACAGGGTGACCTGGGCGAGACCCTGAAGCTGCCCCCTCGGGAGGAAAGCGGGCGGGGAAAGGATTTCAGGGACGCCCATCCCGCTCAGGAGGCTTTATTGCTGCGGAGATACAGACTTCCAGCCACAGTGTTCACTGACACCAATGTAAGTAAAAGCCACCATCACATAATGAAAACTATGTAAGCAAAAGCTGCTGAGATTCTCAGTTCTGTAGTTTGAAACCACCCTAAAGCTACCGAAGACTTCGCTTTGTGATAAAATGAATCATGTTGTCCCACGATGCAATCACTTAGTGAAGAAAAAAGTCCGGGAAGAGGTTAATGCATTAGGAAGTTTTTGGCACGTATAAACAGCGTGCCCCCGCCACTCGATGGCCTCTCCCTCCCCCTTCTTAGCACTTCTCTGGGCGGGGAGGGGCAGGAAGGGGGTGCCGGAGGAGCAGGGGGTGATCACACCACCTGCTGGGCGACTCCCCTGCGTGGGGCCTGGAGACGCCTCTGACTCTAGGCCTTGCTGAGAGGCCCCCCCAGCCTCCTTCCTGGGCCCCGCCCCAGCCCTCGGTCCTCAGCGAGACCCCGCAGGTGCCCCCGGGGCTCCGGGACATGACCCTTCTCACGAGGGCTCTGGGGGCGGGGCGGGTCCGGTAGAGGCCGCGGCCGCCAGACGCTGCTCAGGGCGCGTGACGGGTCCGCGGGCATCCTCGGGCCCGGGCTCAGAGCCGGGGGTCGGGATGGCGGAGCAGGCCTGGGGGTGAAGGCGCAGGGGCCGGCGGCAGGGGCACGGCCGCCTCTCAGACGCGTGGGAGCAGGGCTTGTCAGAACAGCACGGCCGGGTTTAAGATCGTGACTTCTGAAAAAAAATTTCCGATGTTCTTGTTCAAAAACTTTCAGGTATGACTTGCTTCACCGCCGGCACACGCTTCCCTTCTACGCTGGGACTACGATTGGCTTCGGCTCTCCGCACGCTTATCTCTGCGCCAGAGCGGGCTTGGCCCTGAGCGCGGCGCCGCAGGCCAGCTAGGGGGCCCCCACGGCCGGGGCCCGGCGGAAGTGCCTGTGGCCGCGGGAGTCCGTGTCCTCGAAGACGTAGCCGGGGGGGCAGGGGTAGCTGGCGGGGCAGGCCGCCTGCTCCTTGGGCATGTACTCCAGGGAGTACACCGTGACGTCCTCGAAGGGGCCGGAGCTCGGCGCGCGCGCGTCCCGGGGCCGGCAGCTCTCCGTCAGGACCCCCGGGTGCGGCACGTAGTGCAGCCGGCTGGTGCTGGCCAGCTGCATGGTGCCCGCGGGCGGCCTGTACTCCGGCGCCCTCCTGGCCTCCCGCGGGGGCACTTCCCAGGCCTGGAAGCTCTCGCGGAACTCCGTGCTCCCTTCGAAGGGTGCCGCTGGGGCCGCCCTGGGGCGCGGCGGCCCGCACGGCTTCACGACCTCCCCGGCCAGGCCCTGGAAGTCCCGGCGGTGGGTCGTGAGCCCCTCGAACGGCCGGCTGGGCGGCTTGTAGGCCTCCTTCAGCCGCGCCAGCCTCGGCGGCAGCTGGTACAACACATAATCGAGGCGGTGGCTCGTGTCCCCATGGAAGGGACCTGAGGGCCCCCAGGCCGCAGAGGGAGGCTTGAAGCTCTGTGGTGGGGCCGCTGCCTGGGGCACGAAGGCGTCCTGAAACGTGGTGGGGTTCCCGAACCTCACGACCGGGGCGCAGTAGCTCTGTTCCGGTTTATAAAGCTCCCTTTTCTGAAGGCCCCAGGCTCTGTAATCATCTTGAAAACAAACAACAGCGCATTTTCAGTCATGCCAGCCAACAACCGCCTCCTGCTGGGCCCTTCCTACCAGGGACAGACCGCCCCTCGGCGCGTTCCTTCTCCTGCCTTCGTCCTCCTGCCCCTCCACGCCCGCCCCCCCAACCCCCCGGCCGACCCCAGGGCCATGGGCTGAGAGGAGCCAGCACCCAGCACTGGGCACGCAGCTCACAAAAGGCTCCGGGAACCCAGCAGCCTAGCGAGCCCCTAAGCTCAAGGGCCTGGCCGGGCAGCGGCGAGGGGGTCACTCCTAGCTCCGGACTGACTGCAGCATCATTGGCCACCAGGAACCCACAAACTCCCTAAGCGAAGATCCTGGGTAACCTGGAGCCCAGAATACCATGGGATCCAGCCTTCCTCCTCAGGACATGGGGGTCAAGCAGTCCCCGGAGGCTGGGCTGGGGTTTCAGGCCGGCACCTCATCTTGTGGGGGGAGGGCTTGCCTCTCGGCAGAGGCCTGCCTGTGTGCTATGTGCGGGGTGTGCACTGTGTGCGGGGTGTGCGCTGTGTGCAGTGTGTGGGATGTGACCTATGTGTGCAGGGTGCGTGCTGGGGTACGCGGTATGTGCTGGGGCATGCGGTATGTGCAGTGCATGTGGTCTTGCGGGGCGCAGCAACAGGAAGCCTTGCTGTCCGCCGAGGGCCCAGCACCAGGGCTCCAGCCCTTCCCTTACATGGTATCCCCTCCCACCAATGCCTCTGGGTGCTCTGGGCTGCCCCACCACGCCCCACCAGGCAGAGGAGGCACAGAGGCTGAGGGGGCACAGCTGCGGGGTGACCCGGGTTCCTGGGGTGTCTTCAGCAGCAAAGGCCCAGCCCAGAGCGATGCTGGTGGAACCTCCATGGCCTGACAGGCCCCATCCATGCATCAGCCCAGACTCCACCGCGGGCGCCGTCTGTGGGGGTGACCCCACCCGCTCCCAGCACAGGCACCCCTGCTCTGCAGCGGCTGAACTGCATAGGCGCAGCTGCACAGTCCCTCCCGCTGGGCGCTGGGAGCAGGAGCAGCGTGGCCCTGCAGCCAGGAAGTTGAGCGGAGCAGGGTCTTCCCAGCGCCACAGCCTGGGTTTGGGGACACAGCGAAGTGACCGCCTTCTGAGCGCAGGCAGCGGGCATTACCTCTGTAGGTGGGGACGGCCTCCAGCTCTCCAGGGCGGGCGCATGGCTGACGGGACCTGCAACACAGAAGCCGAGCGGTCGGGCCGCCCCAGGGGGCCGCGGCACTGAAATCGTCTGGTCTTTGACTGGAAAAGTCTATTTAATATAAAAGATACTAAAGCAGTGGCTGTCGATGGGCTGCCTGAAACCGCTGTGTTCCACAACGTCCTACCGGTGACTGGACAGCCTCAGAAACGAACACGCATCACGTCCCAGCTTGTCGTGATCACGACGGCCTCGGGGAGTGAGATCCAAACGAAATCTTCCCGCATTGACTTTCCCAGCCCAGGCGGTGGGCACAGGAATGCGAGGATATTCAAGCACATCCTCTGGGTCTGCGTGGCCAGAACTCACCCTCCTCTGACCACAGCCTCTAGGGAAGGACCTGGGCCTGCAGCCACTCTGGCCTGGTCAGGGCACGAGTCCCAGGGCGCCCGCGTGACCACACAGCCCCCCAGGCGCAAGCAGCCCGCTTGGACAACTCGGGCCCTGCGCCGGTGACTCCTGTGCATGTGCTGCTGGCTCGCCTGCCTCTCGCGGCCTCTGCCCCGGCCCGGGGAGACAGTAACTAGAAGGGAAGACCTGCTCGCTGCTCGGAGGCCGTGGCGCGGCTGACCTGGAGAGGCCCACGTGGCCGCCCGCCCCGCGGCTCCTGCTTCTACACAGTCCAGCCCCCGCCTTGCCGCCTCTGCAGTCCCCTCGTGGTAACGCCCAGCTACGTACTGGGCTCTGGGGTCGCCAGTGCTGTCGTCCTGGACTTTGTCACGCCCGCGACTTGGCGCTTACTTGGAGTGCCGTCCCGTGTCGGGCCAGCACACGCTGCCACGGCGAGGCCGGGAGAGCCCAGGTGGCGCATGGGTCATGCGAAGACCTCGCCCTCCACCACCCCCGCCCCGCAGTCCCTCCCTCCCCAGATCCGCCAGGCGGGTCAAGCATGGTCAGGTGGCCGGCCGGGCCAGACAGAGGGAGGCCGGGAGGGGCAGCTCCACCTCCACGGCCGCTGCCTCCTGCCTCCGCTGTCTCGCACCGAAGGCCTCCCCCATGAGAAACAGACACCGCCAGGCCTCCAAAAACAACCAAGTCTGGTGGGAAGTGCGCTGAGGGCACTCTCGCCTTTCACCGCCAGAGGACGCTGTGTGCTGGCAGTGCGGTGCCAGGCCTGGCCCGGGCAGTGGACACAAGTGGACGCGCCTGCTGAGAGTAACAGGAGGGGCGTGGGGAGGGCCACCCTTGGGCACCGCCTCTGGCAAGCTAGCTGGGGCCGGGGCGGCGCTCAGGCCTGAGCTGAGAGTCACAGGCCAGAAAGGACCACGGGAGGGAGGGAGGTGGGGAGGGAGGGAGGGGGCCTCCCGGCAGGCGGTCACCTCAGGGAAGGGGTGCAGCACAGGCAAGGCTTTCAAGGGAGGGCACCAGCGCGAGAGCCGAGGAGCTGGAGGCCCGGCAGGGGGGTCTTGGGTGGTAAACGAATCGTGGGGAGGCAGCGGGGATGTAAGTGGGAGGGGACAGCTCGAGGCCCGTATTTTCGTAGATGACCTTGGCCGTGGGGAAGCCGGCTGAGAAGCCGGAAGCCGCTGTCCGGCAGGGTGTAGTGGCTGTGGGAGTAACTAGGAGATGTGAGGAGCTTAAAAAATGAAGGGAACTTGTTTATTTCCTGTTTGTTCCTGTCATCCCAACTTCATTGTTGTTTTCCTGTTTTTCTTAAGCTGTGACTCAAGTAGCTCCTTGTTTCTTGGACTGATTCAACTTAAATCAATTAAACAGTTCGATTTAAAGTTAGAAAACCTTATTAAGACCAGAAGTGTGGGGGAGTAAAGCAAATAGTTCTCAATATTTACTTCAGTGCTGGTATTCCTTGTGCTGTGCCACGGCAGGCTGGAAGCTCTTGCTTGGGCCTAAGGCTCTGGGCCGGGAGGACATTGCCGTGGGCCGGGTACTTCTCCGCGTACTCGGTCGGAGGCCAGTCCGCGCCCGAGCTCTCGTAGAGCTTCGTGGGCCCGCGTGGACAGCGATGTCGCCTGTGCCAACACAGATGAACTGAGAGGTTATTTTCAACTGTAAGAACATGCTGGGCAATAGGATGTCAGAGAGCCTCAGGAACGCAAACCCCGCAGTTCAGAGATGCTTTACTAAAAAGTGAAGACAGAGGCCTGTTTACTTTGCAGGGGCATTTGCAACAGCGATAAACGCGCCTGTCCTGTGTGGGGCCTGGGCCGGCCTTGGCAGCGGTCTGGTCTGGTGTCTCCTTATTTCCGGGAGAGCTGGTGACGCCTCTCCCAGGTCCGGGCGGGCAGAGCCCGGGTAGGCCTCGCCCGCCGGGTGCTCGGGCTGGTGCTCAGGCTCTCCAGGGCAGCGGCAGCCACGTCCACTTCGCGCGCGTGGACAGCAGCAGAGGCAGAGCTCATGCAGCGTCACCTGCCGTCTGGCCCGGCCTGGCCATAAGGAAGGCCCCCCCCCGGCCCCGGCGCTGCGGGGGATAAAGGCGCCTGGCTCGGGAACAGAGGGCACCCGGGAGAAGTGAACGGGATCTGCAGTGTCCGTGACATTGCGGCACCTGCGTCTTTGACACCGCCTCGTCGCGGTCAGCGCAGGCAGCTCCCTGGACGCGCGGCCCTGCCAGGCGAGGACACTCGCTGTTCAGAGAGTTTTCTTGGACTTTCCTGCTTTTTAAACCAGTGGAGAAAATACCAGCTCGCGCTTATCTCCTCAGACTTTCCACTTAGAGCTTTCTGTCCGTTTTTATTTATTTTGGGTTACGCCCTCGTTTGCGTTTCTCCTTTGCTGCAGCGAAGTGACCATGAGGCGCGACCCGTGTCTGGGGCAGCGAGAGCCCAGCGCATGTCTGCAGGCCGAGCCCGAGAGGCGGCGCCTCCCTGCCTAGCTGTGGGCCAGCCCACGCAGCACACGGGACTCCTACCCTCAAGGTCACGGCCATCCTCTTTCTTCCACGCTGTCAACTACGGATCTTGAAAACCGTCCTAATCTTGATTCACCTCTGACCCAGTATCACTGCTCGGCTGGTCATCCCCCAGGGTCCCCTCACTCGCCCCTCACCCTCTGGCAGCGAAGGAGGTTAAGCTGGCCCGAAGGGCAAACATTTCCTGTCTGTTAAAAAAATCAGGTCATGGCACCTCCCAGGTGGCGCAGGGGTTAAGTCTCAGCACCATCAAGCCGTTGCCAGCCACTGTTGCCTGAGTCCATCCCCGGCCGGGGAGCTGTCTCACATGGCGCAGCAGACCTCCCCTGTCTCCCCGTTGCTCCCCTCAGCAGTGGATTTCAGTCAGTCTGCCTGTTCTGCTCCCCACTCTGTCTCTGGTGGATCCTCCCACCCCGCCCCCCTCAACTCTGGCCTGTGCCCCAGTTCTTGTATGCATAAATAAATAAATCTTAAAAAAAGAATCAGGTCGTGCAAGAGTGGAGATCAGGTGAAGGTGAGAGCCGCTGTCTCTTAGAGCCGCAGAGGGAAGAAAGGGCCTCGGACTGAAGACAAGGAAGAGGCGGGGTCCCGCAGAGGGGGGCAGGTTCTAGGAGAGGAGGCCCTGCCCCGCCTCAGTGTCAGGTGGCCGCTCTCACAGGTTGCTGAGCGACGCCTCTCATGGCTCCAGCGCTGGCAGAGGTCCAGTACCTCAAACACAAGCCTGAAAGGCACTGGGGGATCCTGACGGGATCAGACCAGCCTAGGAGCAGGTTCAGCACCACCGGCCACCAGGCCCCCGCCCTGGCCATCGCTGGAAGAAGGGGAGCCCCGCCTGAAAGACTGGACTCCAGGGCTGCGTGGGAAGATACACAGTAAAAATTAGAGAAAGAGAAGCTTTCTAGCACATCAGAGTTTGTGGATTCAAGCCTCAAATATTGATCTTCCAACCTAAGCTAATCATCACACACCACGGCAATCATGAAAACGGGGGGCTGCTTCCGTGGGCTGAGAGGTTTTCCTCGGGAGGGGACCCCAGACAAGGCTGCAGACTCGATAGCGTTGACTTAGCAAACCGAGGCCTGACAGGTAAAGGGCAGAGGAAGGCAGCGCGCTCCTGACGCCGGGCGGGGTCAGCATGTCCCGGGGAGCCTCTGAGCGGCAGGAACTGGGTCCCCTGCGCCCCCCCAACTCCCTCCCGGGCAGGCCCGGCTCTGCCCATGGGCCTCCCCCACACCGCGGCCCCCGCTGCCGCCCCAGTGTCCCCGCCGCCCCCCAACCCCGCGCGGCCCGGCTCTGCCCTGGGCCTCCCCCGCGGCCCCCGCCGCCCCCCAACCCCGCGCGGCCCGGCTCTGCCCTGGGCCTCCCCCGCGGCCCGCGCCGCCCCGTCCTCCGCCCCCGCCCCGCGCCGGGCGCCGCTCACCCGCACGTGCAGATCCCGCACAGGCAGCGCCGCATGCTCGGCCTTGCTCGCGTCCAGCGCGTCGCCGTCGCCGGGGCAACCGCGGGCGGGGCGGGGCGCAGCTCGGCGCGACTTCCGGCGTCGGGCACGACTTCCGGCGTCGGGCGCCACTTCCGGCGCGCGGGTCAGGGGTCAGGCGCGCCGGCCCCGCCCTCAGCCGCGGACTCGGCGCGCGAGGCCAAGCGACGCGCAGTGCCCGGAGCGGAGCCGGACCGGCGAGGCCGGTGGGCGCGGGGCGGGGCGTCGGGGACGAGGTCCGGGGGCGGGGGTGCAGGCGGGGGGGCGGGGTGCAGGGGGGGGCCGGGGCGGGCGGCCGGGGGGGCGGGCCGGGCGCGTCGGGCCGCCCCGCTCTCCGGCCTCGGGCCCGGGCCCCCCGCGCCGCCGCACGGCCGGGACGACTGGGCGCGCGGGCAGCTGCGGTCCCGCCGGCCCCCCACGCCCGCGGGGAGCTCCGGGGCGCCGCCCGCCGCGAGCCCCGCTAACCGGTTGCCTCCCGGCCCAGGAGACAGCCATGGTGCGCGGGGGCCTGGAGAAGACGGCGCGGCTGCAGCGGCACACGGCCAACATCAGGAACATCTGCGTGCTGGCGCACGTGGACCACGGTAGGGCCCGCGGGGCCGCTCCCGGGAGGGCGTCCCGGCCCCTCCAGCCGCCCGGCCCCGCGTGACTCACCCCACCCGCCCGCTGCCACTCCCAGGCCTGCGATGGTTAAAGCAGGAGGCCCGGGCCGGCTGGTGACAGGCGACGCCCGCAGCGCCTGCTCGGGTCTCGCGTCCCTCAGCAGGCGCCTAGGGAACGGCTGCTCGGCGCCAGCCTTTGGCCTGGCACGCGGGGCGGGGGTGGCACTGAGCCGAGGACAGAGGGAGGCGGGCACTGAGGAAGAAGGGGTGTGGAGTTGGGAGAGCCAGAGGACCGGGAACCGGGTGATTTGGGAAGAGGCCTCAGAGGGTGGTACACGGCCGAGCAGACTCTTGCAGGGGACGCTTGACACCGGCAGGGACAGGCTTTCCCAGCGGGGGAGGGAGGCCACGTGGGCCACCGCCCAGGGCCCACGGAGCTGGCTGTCCCACCACAGCTCTCTGGGCGCTGGCGGCCACACCAGGGCTGGGTGAGATGAAACCTATTTGCGCTGGGAGGTGGGCGGAGTTGATGGAGAGGCACAGGCCGGGGTCTGGCCTTGGGCGACCTGCCTGCAAACTCCACTTCAAGTCATTGCTTTCTGGGCTTCAGTAAGCACCAGCTCTGGAGAAGGTGGCCCTTACCTGCCTGAGGAAGGTGAGGACTAGACGTGCTGGGGCAAGGCCAGCTGCGTTGGTGCCTGCTTTGTGGTGAAGATGATCATCAGCTTCTTTTTATGGGATGGGGGGGGGGGCTCTGGGAGAACCAGTAATGCCACAGGGGTGGAGCTGTGAGCGGAGGCTAGAAATGCCGGTTTGGTGGGTGTGCCCGGGGCAGGCGAGGGCACGTGCTGCAGCAGTGAGGGCTGGAGGTAGGCCAGGGTCTCCATGGATGAAGCCTGCTGTGGGGCTTATATCTAAATACAAGGCACTGGCCCCATGCCCAGGGCTTTGTGCAGTTACGCTGCTCGCAGGCTGACCCCTGAGCCCTGACACGCGTGCTCTGTCTGGTGGAATGAGGCACCTGGCAGAGGTGTGCGTGTGTGTGTCCACAGGCAGTAGCACCCTGGCACCGGGTGTTTGGTGTGGCTGTCACATGTCTTGGGGCCAGACCACGTCCTCACATGCCGTGGGACCCGCTTCTCGAGGGAAGCCCTCCTAGCCATGTTCCGTCCATTTGCAGTGACTAGGCCAGTGCCTGCTTTTGCTGTTGAAGTCCCTGAACAGCCCTGGCTGTGGCCTGCGGTGGAGGTGCCTGTCACTTTGCAGTGAGGGGCCTCACCGAGGCGCAGGATCCCTGGGTGGGTGCTCGCGGCTGCGGTGGGAGGGCTGCTCCCCCGGGTGCACCCCACTGCAGGCCACACGGGCACACCCGAATTTCTTGCTAAGTGTTTTCTCAGGACAATGTAACTGTCACGTGCCAGCGGCTGCCTGTCCCAGGGGACATGGCAGGGAGCCTCACCCCGGTGCATTACAGTGACGTTGGACCCACACACTGTGGAGAAACAGAAATTACTGCCCTGCCCTGCCCTGCTTGTCGCCCCGAGGTGCTGGGCTGAGGGCACAGGCGCACTCCCTCCAGGTGGCGGACACTACCACGATGGCTGTGGTGGCCAGCCGCCCTCCGGGGGACAGATGAGTGACCGTGTGAAAGCCGTCAGGTGTCTGTGCGCTGACTGGCTGGTTTGCTTTGTCACTAAGGGCTCTTGCCTGTTGCTTTATAAACTATGCCCCAATTGTGGAAAAAAAGTCACGCTTAAACAAAGCTGCCCTCGCACCATGGCCACTGTCCACCCAACTCGGGCCCTCGCCTCTAGAGGCCCGGCTCTCCTCAGACTCAGCGGCGCGTCTGCAGTAGCAGGGGTGGGGCTGCCTGGTCTCCTCGGTGGACGGCCGGCGGCAGAGGCTATGGCACGTGCGTGCTGTGGACAAGCCGCAGCAGAGGGTGACATTTCCAGCAAAATGGGGGGAATTTGAAAAAATTGCATACAGCAAATGAGCCAGAACAGAAGTGAACATTGACCATTCGTGTAACTGGCAGTTTGGCCACATGAGAAACACTGTCAAACACGTTGACAGCTCAGGCCAAACATCCTGGGGGTAGGGGCTCAGTTAGGAAAGTTTTTACTTCATCGGTATGTTTTAGTAACACGTTTTGTTTCACGCCACTTAAAAAGCTGCTCAGCAGTTTCTCAGGTGAGGAGTTTGAGGCCCGCAGGGCTGAGGCACAGGGTCTAATGGGGGCGGGGGTGGGGGGGAGACTTGTGCACGCGCTGGGCACCGGCCCCGCCAGGCGATGCTGCTGGAGCCTTTGCTGAGCTTCTCCTCGGGTGACCTCTTGCCTCCAGGAAAGCTGCGCTCGCCACGTCTCCTGTCTATGAAACATAAAACAAGGCGTGGATTTGAGTTACCTTTTTTGTTTTAACAGGCAAAACGACTCTGGTTGACTGTCTCATATCCAGCAATGGCATCATCTCCAGCCGCCTGGCAGGCAAGGTGTGTGCTTACACTTGGTGAACACCTGGGTTAATCTCCGTCCCCTACGACGTCACGAGCCACTTGCTCTGTTCTCTGGCTGCGCCGAGGCCACCTGCCTGGGGACACGCTCGCTATTAGCCTGACAAAGAAAGCGAGTGCTGAGATGAAGTTCAGGGTGGTGATCTCTGACCTGGGGCATGCAGTCATCTTGGGGGGCAATTCCATTTGTGTATCTTCCCTGTGAGGACGATGGCCCTTTTCCAGCTTCCCCTCTTAAGAAAGTAGAACCGGGGCCTCCCTGGTGGCGCAAGTAGTTAAGACGCAACCTACTCTGTCTCTGGTGCATCCTCTCACCCCCGCACCTCTGGCCTGTACCCCAGGTCTTGTATGCATAAATAAATCTTTTAAAAAATAAAGGTAGAACAGAAACAGACTTTAGGGTGACCCTTGTCGCGTGCCAGCAGCTTGGTCACCGGCGTCTGTTGCCCCCAGCTGCGGTACATGGACAGCAGGGAGGACGAGCAGAGCCGCGGCATCACCATGAAGTCCAGCGCCATCTCCCTGCACTACGCGCACGGTGAGCCTGCGTCCTGCGCCGGCAGCGCTGCGTCTTCACATCCTCGCTTCTCTGATGCCCTTCACCCTGCCCTCTGTTCCGCAAGTGTCCTTCTGGGCTCCCGGGTGGCTGCCGTCAGGACTACCTGGCCTGAGGGTGGGAGGCCAGACCCACCCACCCCACAGGAGTCGGGGCACCACACCTGGCTGCGTCATGCTCTGCCCCACCTGCTTGCTGGGGTCCGAGTGCCCTCTGCTGAAAGGCGCCCACTCTAGCTGCTTCCACCTTCCCGGACTGGCGGTGCGGGGGCAGCTGCAGGGCCCAGTTGAGTGCTGGGACCAGCAGCTCTCGCAGGCCCTTTGAGATGGACTTTTCGGATTTCACAGAGCAGGGCTGGCGGTGCGGGGCAGGTGGCTCACGGAGGAGGATGTGGGAGATGATGCTGGAAACAGCCTCTTGGGAGGGACGGCTCGTAGCTGTTGGCTCTTGACGCGGGGGGCCTTTGGGGCACCAGTGGAGGTGACAGGCTCTTCCTCTGGAACCCGCTGCCACCTGTGGGCTGGTGTCTCTCCCCATCCCTCCGAGCCCCCCTGCTCCAATGGCTCTCTGGTGTCTGCGCTGCTGCTGCTCTTGCCAGGCCGTGGGGGTGGAGGGGGGCTGCGAGTTGTGCCTACCCTGCAGGTGGGGCGGAGAGCGCCGAGCTGAGCCGCATCCCTTGCCTCCCCAGGCCCCGAGGAGTACCTCATCAACCTCATCGACTCCCCAGGACACGTGGACTTCTCCTCTGAGGTGTCCACGGCGGTCCGCATCTGTGACGGCTGCATCGTGGTGGTGGACGCTGTGGAAGGAGTGTGCCCACAGGTGCCACTGCTGGGACCTACAGGGCGGGCAGCCTCCCCTGCCAGCAAGGGGCCTGGCATCCCACACTGGTACACGGGTAGCGGTTGATGCCCGGAGTCCATGGGCGCCCCTTGGAAAGACCCTTCCAGGGCTGAGACCAATGGCACAGGCTGCAGCTGCACTGCTGCATCAGGAGCTCCAGCCTCTGTGGGTCCATGCTGAGCCCGGCTCCCCTGGACACAGCACCCGTGCTGCAGAGGCTGAGCGCCGGTCCTGCTGCTGCAGGAGGCAGCCGTCCTGGGCCCGCCTCTGAGCTGTGCTGGTCCAGGGCCTGAGGGTTGCCCCACGTGTTGGCCACAGGAGTGCATCTTCACGGCCCTGGGCTCCCCATGGCCCTGGGGGCAGTCCCACATGCTGGCCAGTGTCTCGTGTGGTTTTTGCCCTTCGCTGTCTGGGGCATCCCACGCGGGTCAGGCCATGGCGGAGGGCGTGGGAAGCGGGTGTTGGAGGTTTCCCGATGGGCTTTGTGTTAGGTCCCAAGTTCTACGTTTTTCTTTCTGTTTCAATCAGACACAGGCGGTGCTGCGGCAAGCCTGGCTGGAGAATATCCGTCCCGTCCTAGTGATAAATAAGATGGATCGCTTGATCGTCGAGCTGAAGTTCACCCCGCAGGAGGCCTATTCTCACCTCAAGAATATTCTAGAACAGGTATTTTATGCTTCCTTTCAGTGTTTTAAAAATTGGGACTCAAAAAACTTCGTAAGGAATTGACTGAGGCAAGTATGAGGTGACCCTATGGGAGAGTCGCCACAGTGGAGCTGCCGCCCCACCCCAGCAGGAGCCTGAGGGGCCGGCAGTGGTGCTCACACTCTTGGGTGCAGAGCTCTGGGCTCTGGCTCCAGAATGAAGTGACAGCAGGGCTCTGCGGTGTGGCTGCCTCTGGGTGACACTTCTCTGCGCCATCACTTGCTTTCTGGGTGAACGCCGCACAGCTGTGTGTTGGGCTCCCCATGCGGCTGTGCTGGGTGAGGCTGTAGGCCCCGACCCCGGTCTTGCGCTTGCTGCAGGGCGGTGCAGAGGGATGAGGGATGGGCCTGTGTGTGACCTGAGAACATAAGTGAGGCCCTTGGGGTGGAGCGGGAGGGAAGGGAGGGCTGGAAGGCGCAGCCTGGGGGCGGTGCCGGGCAGAGTGGCGGGCATTCGGGAGAGCAGGCCACTGGAGGGAGCTGTGATGCTTGCGCCCGGCGCAGCACCGAGACTCAGCAATGTTGCGGGCGAGGGTGGGCTGTGGGAGCACGGGCACTCTGCTGCTGTATGGGGACCCCTCTTCAGGCTGAGGGAGGAAGTCGGTTGCTCGTTGGGAGGGAAGCTGGTCAAGGGGCCAGGTTGAGAAGAGGCTCTGAAGAGATGGCAGAAGTGCCACACAGCTGACGTGAGACACCGATGGGGGTGACCGGCGGGGTTGTGGGGTCAGAGACCACAAGTCCCTGGTGGCCCGGCCCGCTGGGAGGGGCCACATAACTGACAACACTGGCCACAGAAGGGGCCTTGGTGGAGTCTCACTGGGTGTGGGAAGAACGCGTCGGCTCCACAGTCACCGACTGGGTGGGCCCACCGTGGCCCGCATGATGCCGGTCCCGCCCAGCCAGTGTGACAGCGGCTCTGCGCCCCAGCAGCAAGCACCGCAGTGACGTCCTCCCGTTTCACCATCTCTCCTAGATTAATGCACTCACGGGAACTCTTTTTACTTCTAAAGTCCTAGAAGAAAGAGCAGAGAGAGAGACTGAAGCCCAGGGCCGCCCCCACGCCGAGCCAGGGGAGCGGGTGTATGACTGGAGCGCGGGCCTGGAGGACGAGGACGACTCCCACCTGTACTTCTGCCCTGACCGGGGCAACGTGGTGTTCGCCAGCGCCATCGACGGCTGGGGCTTTGGGTGAGTGCTCGGCGGCCTCGCGCGCTGGCGTGGGCTCGCTCTCAAGGCCCAGCGTCCCGGGAGCCCACGCGCCCCGCCCGCCGTACGTGTCATCTCGAGAACGTCTCGGAGCCCGGGGCCTGCAGAGTGGCGCCTTCCAGCCCCCCCTTTCCCGAGCGGGGCAGCCGGACGTCGGCACCAAGGTGCGTCCCCGGGCCGTGGGGCGACCGCAGCGTGAGTGCTGCCTGGTGCCTGCTGTGTCCCTGTTTTGCGTGATCGTCCTCGTGGCTCCTTTCGTCACCTGCACCGCGGGGCTGGGTGCGTCTCCCTCCCCTGCGGGGCGCCCGTGCATGCCGGGGCGAGCAGCTCTGGGGTTCGCCGTCCCTTGGCGCTCCATGTTGAGTTCATTTCGCGTACGGGATGTGAGTTTGGATAGAAGCTCATTTTAAGGGCTGTGACCGTCCAGTCGCTGGTGGGAAGGCCGTGCATGTCACCCGCTTCGCGCTGCTGCAGCGCGTCCTCCCAGCGCCGAGCCGTGGCCCCTCCACGTCGGTGCTCCACCGCTCCCACCCCCTGCCGGGACGCTTTGGCTGTCCCTGGCGCCGCGCTGGCCGCCGTTGTCATGGTCTCTGTGTCTCAGAAGGGCTTGCCTGGAATTTTGGTGGAACGCGCCTGGCGGGCCTGTGGGTTGGCGGGGAGCCGGCCCCACCCCGCCCGCCTTCCGCCCAGCGCGCCGCAGTGTCCCTGCCGCGTGGATTTTCTGTCGTTGGCGTTCGGTGAGGTCTAGCGTGTGGGTTCCGTAACGCCGTGCTGGAGCCGCCCTGGCTGTTCACTTGGGGCGGCTGTTCGCGGTGCCGCAGTTCTGACGTTGGCGTGCACGTGCCCTTGCTGCTCTGCCGTGGGGCGGCTGCCTGGTTTCTGGGCGCTGTCCTGAGGCACTGGCCCCTCCGGGGGTGCTTGCCCGTCCGCGAGCTGCTTGTAGCTTCCCGGGCAGGGCCTGTCGTTTCAAACAGGCCCCGTCTCATTTCTGCCTTCCCCGCACCACCCTCCTGCCCTCGCTGCGCTGGGGAGACACCTCCCTGTCTGACCGTGGCTGGGGGAGGGCACCCCCTTGGCTCGGCTTGGGGGCCCCGTCTGTGGGCGCTGACCCGTGGCCATCCGTGTTATGGGTTTCCCTGTGCTGTGGGGTGAGTCAGCCCTGCACCCCGATCTCCTGTGTCAGCCGGCGCTGCGTCAGGTGCTGCGTCCCAGTCAGCGGGTGGGCTCGGCGTGCCCGTCCTGCTCTCGCTGCCGCAGGCCCGCTGCACGGGTTGGTGTTGTTTGAATGTCCAGCCAGTCTCGCCCTTTTGTAGATTTTATATGCTCTTGATTTTCAGAAAACCGTGAATTAAATTCAAAGGGGTCTACTGTGGACCACGAGCGTCCCCACCTTGTCCCTGGCCCCCGCCTCACCGCCCCATGGGAAGCCCTCCAGTCACTCGTGCCTGTGGGGGCACAGTGGCCCCTCACACCCGCGCCACTGTCCAGGCAGAAGTCGGTGTGGAAAGACATCTGTTTTGAGGCAGGAGACGTGTGTTAGAGACTGAGCTGGTCACTTAACTCCTGGGTCCTCCGGACAGTCCTTTGCAGCAGGCGTGTCTCAGCACGGGGTGGCGTGGATGGGCCGTGGGCTCGCCCCGCGGGAGCTGGCTTGCGCTTGCCATGGTGCTTCTGCGGGGTCTTGGCTGCCTCTGACTGGCCCCCTGGGCCCCTGCGTTGAAGCCACAACACGCTGAGACCCGCTTGCAGGCGTGCGGCCGCCAGTCACACGTCCTAGCCTCAGGCACTGGCTTGTTGAATCGGGAATTCAGATTTATTAAAAAATTTTTACTTCGAGAAAAGCATCTGCAGCCTGCCCGAATCGTCACGCGGCTGTAATAAAACTGACTTCAGTGAATCTCGCGTGTCACTTGCCGGGACGATAGAAACGATAGTCCAGAGGAAGCAAAGCCTGGTTGGGGCACTCATCAGCGTGGCCTGGGAGTGGCCACAGGGGAAAGTCGGGACGGGACGGGCAGCTGGGATGCGGGGCTGGGAGGCCCCATGATGTCTGGCCAGCCCCAGCCTGCCAGCACCATGTGGGTCTGTGCTGCTGGGGGGAGTGGGGGTGTGGGGGGGGCGGTGCTCTCTGCTTGGCGCCAGGTCACCTCGATGTGCATCGAGTCAGAAAGTGGAAATGTGATGAAAGGGAAGTTACTGTGGACCTAAAATTGGCAGTTTTGTGTCAACTGCGGGCTGGAGATTTGCACGTGTGGCTGCTGCCGTGCCGCTGTCACCTGCCCTCGGCTGCTTCCCCTGGAGGCGAGGAGGCAGCGGCCGGGCCCGCCTCAGGCCGCAGCGGTGGGGTCTCACTCCCGGGCAGGTGCAGCGCAGCGACGTCCAGGGAGACGAGACCCGCCTTGGTTGCGGGGCCTTTGCGTCAGGCTCCCATCCCGGCTTCCCGGCCCCTCACCAGGACAGGTCCAGGGACAGCGAGCAGCCTCATCGCGCGGGAGTTCGCGTGGACTTTAGCCTGCCCCTTGCAGACTGAGGGACGTTTATTGTGGGGGGAGGAGAGTGGGAGGGGTTCGGCCAGGCAGAGTTGAGCTGCCTCACCCCTCCTGACCTTTGGACGCAGCGGGCAGCGGTACCCGCCTGTCGTCAGCAGGTGCCGGCCAGCTGGGCGTCGTGAGCGCCGAGGAGGCCCTGCCCGAGCTGCAGGAGGCGGGGGTCGGGGGGATCTGTGCCTTGGTGAGCCTCCCCTGCACCTGGAGGGAGCCCTGACGCCGTAGCCGCGGGGGGCCAGTCTGGCCCTGGGGAAGCCCAGGCTTTCCCGGGGGGCTCGTGGCGGGGAGGCCAGGCCATCCTCCAGCCCCGGGGCCGGGCAGCGGCAGGAGAGCCTGATGTGTGTTAGCGGGAGGGTGAACACGTGGATAACCCTCATGTGCTTACACGATACACGCAATGCACCTTGCTGCCAGGCGGTGACTTGGAAAGATGATAAAAGCCTCTGTTGGGTAACGTGCACAGAAGAAGGGTCAGGCCACGCTACAGATCACCCTGACAGCGGTGGGGCCTGAGCTGCCTCCAGCACGCAGCCACCGGTCACCTGGAATTTGAGCTGGGGTCCCCGCTGGGTGTCCACCATCTGTGCATCCTGGCCTGTCTGCTTCCCTTTCTAAGCTCCCGCCTGGTGCTCCTCGCATTTCTGGCCCCGCCGCCCCTGCGATGGCTGCTGTGCCCAGCTCAGGTGTCGGCCCCCATAGCCAGCCCCTGACTGTCGCACATAGAGGGGCTTCGGCCTTCACTTGGGACACCTGAAGCGAGCAGGATGGGCGCCTCGGCAGATGCAGCTACTCTGGGAGTAGGTCTCGGCCCATAGGTGGCCGCTGCCCTTGTCAAGCAGCCTCTCCCGCGGCTTCCCACGGAGCCAAGTGACCAAGCGCTGCCCACTGACAGCCGTGGCCCACGGGCAGGTTCTGGCCCTGGAGTCTGCTCCCGGGTGAGCAGCTGGCACCAGAGTTGCGGGGTGCAGAGGGCAGGGCCCCCGTCGGCCCCAGGAACATGGCTGGGCTCGATCTCAGGCTCCCGTCAGCCACGCACCTGCCTCAGGGCCCTCTGGAGGTGGACAGGCGTGGCCACTGGTGAGGACGCCGGCGATACACTGTGCAGCAGCGCCTGGCCCCGTGCAGGGGTCCGCCTGCTCATCCCGTGACACGGGCGCTTGGTTTCCTTGCAGGATTGAGCACTTTGCCAGCATCTATAGCCAGAAAATCGGCATCAAGAAGGAAGTCCTGATGAGGACCTTGTGGGGCGACTATTACATAAACTCGAAGGCTAAGAAGATCATGAAGGTGGATCAGGTGATGATGTGTCCCCGGCTGGGAGGCCGCTTACTTAAAGCTCACCAGTCCTTTCTCCAGGTGTTCCTTAGAGATTTTTAAAGACGTGAACAACAAATTATTGCTTTCATTTTTTTTAAGAGAAGCGGAAGTCTCAGGACTGGGCACTTGGGGAACTTGCTTAGCATCAGGCTCTCCTGAGCCCTTCATTGTAGAGGCGCCCCTTCTGGACGTCTCCATGGCCCACCACGCATCCCCAGCTCTCCCGAGGCCTTTCACAGGCACGGCCAACCTGAGAGGGGGCTCCGGGAGCCCCATGGATGGTGGAAGCAGGACCGCCGAGCACAGCCCCCAGGCGTGCTTTTTTTGAAACTTTCCTTTAATGCAGGATTTAGGGTTTCACACATACACACAGGTAGACGTATATAAAAAGAACTGTGTTGAATAATTTTTTTGAGTAGAAATAAGCCACATTGGCGATAAAACATGTCAGAAGTGGATAGCAACACTAAGAGGCACGTTAACCGTGCAGAAGCTCACACACGCATCTTCTCTCTGCAGGCCAAAGGGAAGAAGCCTTTATTTGTGCAGTTGATCCTGGAAAATCTATGGAGTCTGTACGATGCTGTCCTAACCAAGTAAGTTTGTGTAGCCGTTCCTTCCTGGCAGCGCCGGTGCATCCCCACCCCCTGGCCTGGGCTGGCTGCCGCTTGGGGCAGGGGCTGGGGCTGGAGGAGCAGGCCTCCCAGGGGCACACGGGCCAGTGGCACAGAGGCTGGGTGACTCCACCCCAGTGTCTGCAAACCCGGTTGAGTACAGAGAGGTCGTGGTAGAAAAGTGTGGGATGTCGGGAATCACCTGCCCAGCGTAGGCGGCTCTAAGGCGTTCACTTCTAAGTCGTTCCGGATGTGAGCAAGGCCCTTTGCTCATAGGCATAGACCTGCCTCCCGGGGCAGCCCTGTGCATGGGGCTGGGCTGGGTGCTGGGGGTCATCCTGCTCAGCTTTTGTAGTTTTTGCAGAGAAGGGAACACATCAGGAATGAAAGACAGAGACACGACCTCCTCCCTCGCACCACTGCTTCATGTCTGTGTGTGGCCGCCCCCCATCATGGTGTGTGTTTTCTTACAGGGACAAAGAGAAGATTGACAAGATAGTGACTTCTTTGGGGTTGAAGATCGGAGCCCGGGAGGTGCGACATTCAGACCCCAAAGTCCAGATCAGCGCCATCTGCCGCCAGTGGCTGCCTGTGTCCCAGGCCGTGCTGAGTATCCTCCCCTGTGGGCCGGGCCCGCCCCCACAGAACACGCGCACAAGCGTGCTGGCAGCCCAGGCGCCCCACCCAGAGGGATCCTCTGCACCCCCCTTCTTTTGATTAGTAATCTGTAAGCATAGGAAATTTTGAGTTAAGATTAACCCGCCAGGTGACAACAGATAACAGAGACATTACTCGGCGCCACGTATCCTGCACACGGGCTTCGGTTTCCTGGGTCACGGCAGGCCTGAGCTGCCGTGGCTCGCGGTGCTGCTGTCATTGCGCAGACCAGGCCACCTGGCGTGTGCCTGCCCCAGCAGTGCCTGTGGGGGTGCGGGCGGGGTGGCCCACCGTGGCGGCCGTGGCCGTCAGTGCCGTCGAGAGTGCAGGGTGTCAGCTTCCCAGGCATTGAGCTCTGGAACAGGCGTCACCTGTTCCACATTGGGAAGGCCCCTCAGGAGGGCCCTTTCTGGGCTGTAAAGCTCCACGTGCCCCCTGAAATTCCACATCCTGAGACATGACATGTGGGTGGCGTGGCCCTGCAGCCAGCATTTCTGTCTGGGTAGATGTCAGAGCCGCCACAGGTATGTTCGTGCTTCTGCGCCTTGGTGGGGCGCTGCCCGCAGTTTTGAGCCCTTAACAGCAGGCCACAGCGATGGTGTGTCAGAAGCTGCCCAGCCCCCTGGACATGACTGCGGAGAGGGTGGAGAGGCTGATGTGCTCAGGATCGCAGACATTTGACTCTCTCCCGCCAGAAACCCAGGCGCTGAAAGCAGGTGAGGGGAGGAGAGGAGAGTGCGCCGGGCACGGCCAGCTGTCCCCAGCAAGGCTGCGCTCAGCCAGCTCTGCGAGTAATTTCACCAGATTTCCCCCCAGCATTTCCGTTTTGGCACAGTCTGCCCCACCAGTCGGGATGCGGAACAGAGACTGCCATGTGGCCGTGCCGTGTCCCGGCCTCCCAAGCAGCCAGGGTTACATCCCCGAGGGGCGACCGCCCTCTTGTGCCCTAACCCTGGGGACGCTGGGCCTCTGTGCCCACCAGGAGCCCAGCATGGCCGCGACGGCCTCCCCCTGCTCTGGAGGCTGCAAGGACTTTCTGTGCGTGCTCTGTGCCGGCCTTCTGCCCACGCAGTGGGCTCTCTGGCCTGTCCTTGTGAGGTGGCGGCCGCCTGGGCCTGTGCACAGCTGTTGGGAGGTCCTGCACTGTGTGGCTGCTCCCCCCGACCCGCTCCCTGGGGCCCCCGCTGGCTATTGCGCCTGCCCGCTGCCCCCCGTCCTTAGGTCACGCCTGTCCATGGCCCTGTTTTAGCTGTGTGGAACCCAGCCAGGCTGTCTGGACCTCGCCCGTGTGCCCTGTGGCCCTGCGGGAACCTATCTTGCCGGGGCTTTGGGTGGCAGAGGCTAGACGCTCGTGCTCAGGGTCTCTGCCTCCGCCCCCCGACCTGGACCCTGCACGGGGTTCACTGTCCAGGAACCCTGGGAATGTAATGACCTGCCAGACTGGGCTTCGGGCCGTGTGTGCAGGGCTGCCTGTCACAGTCACTCCCACCCAGGGGTGGAGGCCAGACCTCCCCTGCCAGCAAAAGCCCACACTCGTGTCCGTCCACACCACCTGCAGGTCCTGCTCACTCTTGAGCGCAACTCTCCAGGGCTCGCCGCCCCCATAGTCACTTCCCCCCAAGGTCAAGCCCTGTGGCCTCTGGCCTGGTGATGTCCTTCCTTGGTGTCCCCCTCTGCTCTCGGCTCCCCGTTGTGGGCCGGGCCCGGTTGCCCCGCGAGACCCAGGCCCCACCTTCAGGTCCTGCGTCGTGTCGTCTGCTCATTGTTTGAGCTTTACTGGTAAATAACTTTCATACAGGTGGTTTTGATGTGGGGGATTCGGAAAAGTTACTCGTGGGCCTCCCCTGGTGGCGCAGCGGTTGAGCGGCCTCTGCGGCGCCGGTTCATTCCCCGGCCGCCGGCGAGGGTCCCACCAAAAAAGGCAAAGAAAAGTTACTCGTGATGTTATACCCCCAACGCGCAGAGAAAAACATCAGAGTGTTGATAAGGAATTCTTGACAAGTCACACGTTTAGGGGAAGTTGACCTTTGCGTAACACTGAACATCTGCTGCTGAGGTGCGCGCGCCCTCGGCCTAGGGTGTTTTTCTCCATTTTCTTTCTGACTTGTTACCGTGGGGGACTGGAAAAGTGAGTGATTTTACATGTCCCGTTAGCCAGCGGCCTGTGGGCGGTACCCCTTCCCCCCGATACGGGAGGCACCCGGGGGTGCTGGTGGCTGGCAGCACCATGCACGCCCTCGTCACCCGCCCGCCGGCTCTGCGTCCCTGGCGCTCCTCCTGAGCGTTCTTTTTCTGGCTTCGTACTTCTCGGGTTGTGCCTTTCTCGAGGTGGCTCGAGGCGCCCGTGTATTTCGGGGATGTCGGGTTCCAAATCTCGTTTCCAGAAAAACGTGGCTTTTTAATGGGCAAAATAGTGAGACTTTTGCGTCTTGTGTCTGCAGCGTTTTTGAGCTGCGGGAGCGAGGATGCTGCTCCGGTTATCATCTTCGTGTCCAAGATGTTTGCCGTCGACACCAAGGCTTTGCCGCAGAATAAGCCGAGGTAAGTGCGGGGGTGGGGGGGCTGGGCTCTGGGGGACTCTGCAGGGCATGCGAACTGCACACTGGCCTCGCCAGAGTTCTGGGGGAGCAGCCTCCAGCAACGCGAGCCCCACTCAGGCGCTTGGGGTCCTGAGAGCGGTGCTGGGCTGTGACTGGTAGCGGAGAGAACAGGTTGCTGCCCGTCACGCTCACAGCAGCCAGGGTGGCTCTAGTGCAGACACGCGCTCACCTCGGGGCAGGGCGGTGGGAGGGTTTCCTCGGGGTTCCAGGTCTTGGAGACCTGCTCCGCCTCCTGCGAGCTCGGCTGCCTCAGCCCCCTCCCCACCGGTCAGATCCCGCTATCCCTGGAGGGAGGGACTGCTGTGCCGCCTCCCAGTCCCAGTGCTGCGCGTCCACCCCCAGAGCCCACTTTGCACGCCCCGGGCTGGGAGGGAGCCTGTCTCGGAAGCCTTCCCGGGCCAGCATCGAGGACGCTTGCGGTGCTTGGGGAAGTAGGGGCGCTGCTGTGGGCACCTGAGGCTGCGCACACTGAGTGCAGCCTCCGTGGGCGTCTCCAGGGCTCACGGAATGGGGGGTGGCAGGGCTAAGTGGGGGACACATTTTTCCATCAGGTGTGACGCAAAGGTGGGGGATAAAGCCGGATCCTGAAGTCAGCGGTTGGGACAGGAGGGGCGTGGGCCTTAGGGCCGGCTGAACTGCTGACCCTGAGCTGGGGCAGAAATGCAGGCCATAGCGTTGGCTTGTGTCTTGATGCCGTGCCCCAGAGTCCAAGTGGAGGCACCAAGGCCGGGAGGCTGGTTTTCTGCATACACCTGTTGCATCCGCGAGGCCGCGGAGCCTGTCCGCCCTGGCCAGCATGTAGTGACTCTAGGGAGACAGCTTGATGCCCTCCCCACCGGGCGCCAGCAGGCCCAGCTGCCTGGGTGGCTGGGTGCGGCAGCCATGGGCTGTTCCCCACTGCCTGGCAGTGCTCCAGGAAGACACGTGTTGTCCTGGCAAGACCCTCTGTGGCCTGCTGAGGGCCTGCGCTGGTCCGGGGGGGGCGAGGTCCTGTGCCTGGTGTCCATGCCTGTGTGCCCTCTCCCGCCGCACCCTTCAGGAGTGCGGGGCAGGCAGGCCTGTGCTGCTGCCCTAGGGCCACAGCTCTTGCACGTTGCTCAGTGAGCTGAGAGTGGTGGGCGCAGCATTCTCAGGGGCCTGTCAGGCCTTGGCTCCTGCTGCCCCAGCTTGGCTGGGGAGAGAACGTGGAAAAAGCTCAGCCCAGAAGGGCCCAGGGTCCAGCATGCTGGCCACGTGTCCCTCCCCACTGTCCCTGCCTGGATGGACGCAGGAGTCCGGGTGCCCACGTGTGTGCTTCCCACAGGCCCCTTACTCAAGAGGAGCTCACTGAGCGGCGTGAGCGCGCCCGACAAAGGCACGCAGAGAGGCTAGCGGCAGCACAGGGGCAGGCGCCCCAGGGCCCCACCGAGGACGAGGGTACCCCAGAAACCAGCCCCGAGGGAGAGGAGCCGAAAGGTACCACTTTCCTGCAAGACAATGCCCTCCAGCCCCCTTGGCGGCTCCCACGCAGAGACCCCGCCCTGAGGTTTGGCTCCTTTTGTCTGCAGGGGAGGATCCCCGTGAGGAAAGCCAGGCCCCCAGCCCCGGGCCCCCGGCAGGAGACGGCCAGGAGGCGTTCGTGGCCTTCGCACGCGTGTTCAGCGGCGTGGCTCGCCGGGGCAGCCCCGTCTTTGTCCTGGGACCCAAGTACGACCCCGCTGAGTTCCTGCGGCGGGTAAGGACGGGGCACGGCCACTGCGTGGTGCTGGCTTCTTCTCCTGGGGCGGGACGGGACGCCTCACGGCAGGTGTGCTGACCTGGGTGGTCGCTTGCCAGGTGAGCCCCATGTCTGTCTGTCGCTATCTTGACAGTCCGTCTCCGGGAGCAGGTTTACAGGGCGACGCCAGGTGTGACCCCGTTTCTCATCCTTACACAAGGAGAAGGCCTCTCTTCTGCGGGAGGAGTGGGTGGGAGCGGGCAGCACTCGAGCCGGGCAATACCGGCCCTCAGGGTGGGGGTGCAGGTGCTGGTGGCTCTGGGGCGGTGGGCAGGAGACCCCGGGCCTGATGGGGGACTTGGGAGCAGGCGCAGACGGCAGCTCGGCTCACAAGGGCCAGGAACCAAAGCACAGGTGTGCTGCGCAGACAGTGCCGGAGGACTGGTAGGGTGGGGCTGGGGGCCGGGCTCGGGGGGGCGGCGGGGAGCTGGGGCTGATAGAGGGGTCAGTGCATAATGACCCCTTGCCCTCACCGGATGCCAGCCGGCTCTCAGCGTGGAGGGTTCCAGAGACAGGTCGGGCAGGCCTCGGTGGCCTCCACTTGTCCTCTGTGCTGGTCTCTCGCTCCTGACCGGAGACCACAGGCCTTGGTTGCTCACACCTCCTCACCTCAGCTCTGTGGGTCGGGAGACCAGCGTGTCCTGCCTGGGGTTACAGGCCCTTCCTGACTGTCGGCCCCCACTGCTGCGGACCCGGAGGCCATGCGAGGCGGTGTCATCACGCCATGGCACCATCGTCTCGCCTGTCCTGTTGGGACCAGAGCAGCCCCTGGGCTGTGATGCCCGCCCTTGGGGAGGGGACGAGGCAGAGGACTGGCCCCAGTAGGGTTGGCCTGCACCGCCTGCCCCAGCGCTGCTGCTGCCCCCTGCCATCTCCTGCCACGGTCTGGGTAGCTCTGCGGCAGCGCCCACTTCCTCCACAATCCCGAGGGGCTGAAGGGCGCGGCTGCGTGGGGTCCCGGGGCGGCAGCCCTTCAGCTGCACCGTGAGCAGCGCTGGTGCTCTGGGCCTGCGAGTGTGGGCTCACTAGGCCTGTCAGCCCAGCCGCATCCCCTGCCAGCTGCTCCTTGGGGCCGCGCGCAGCTGTTCTCGGTGACGGCCCCTGGCCTGTGGACAGCCCACGTCTTCCGGTGCGGTCCTTGCCTGTCCTCGCTCCCCCCGGCCCTCGGAGCCACCCCACCGTCCCTGGCATGGGGCTCGCGCCCCGGGCAGCCTGCTGTCCCCTCCCTACTGTGACGGCAGTTGTGCCCCATGCGCATCCCCTCACCCCCTGCCTGGGTGGCCTGTGGCCCGGCTGCAAGCAGCCGACTGGGTACTGAGGATGTGCCTGTGTGTGCAGGCGCCAGGTCCTCAGGACACTCCCTGGGCCCTCAGAGCAGCTGGCGAGCCAGGCGTCCCACATCTGCCCCGCAGCCTGCCCTGCCCTCCGCTGCACCTGCCAGCACCCCAACCCGGCGCCCAGCACATCTTCCGGAGCCCTGGGCCCCTCGCTCCCGTGTCTCGGCCCAGCCCTGGTGCCTGCTTGCAGGACATGACAGGCCCGGACAGCCTGAGTGAGGACAGATGAGACTAGGGGACGGCAGGGGCCTCCCCAGGGCTGACGCGGCGCGGGGTCCCTGGCGGCGTCCACACGTTTGGGAAGTTCATGACGTCAGGTCCCCCCTACAGCAGACGTCTCTTCACGTCACGCCCTGTGCACTTGCACACCCAGATCTGCGTGATGAAGGGGAGTCCTGGCATCCCTTCTGCTGCGTCCTCACTGACCCATCTTCGTCCTTTGCCAGGTCCCCGAGGGCTTCTCTGCCCCCCCGGATGGCCTGCCCCCCGTCCCCCACCTGGCCTGCTGCACGCTGGAGAACCTCTACCTGCTGATGGGCCGGGAGCTGGAGCAGCTGGAGGAGGTGCCTCCGGGAAATGTGCTGGGTAGGCTGCGCCTGTGGGCCCCGTGGCGGGCGCCTCGGCCTTGAGTATTTCTCCACCTGCTCCTGGCGTTGCCTCAGTGCACCGAGCGGCTGCTGTCACTGCGCCGGTGGGGTCCAGCTTTCTTAGCAGATGCCCGGCTCAGTCGCTCGAGGGTTCTGTGCTGAGCTGGATGCGTCCATGTGGGGCACGTCCACGTCAGGCTAGATGGCAGAGGCCCTCTGGTCCTGCACATTTGGTTCTGAATGAGTGGAAGTTTCCTGATGGAGAGGGCTGTTGTCACTTCTCGTGTGTGCGTATCCAAGGGGCTGTGGTTCACAGAGAGGCCTGAAACGGGCCGAGGTGGCGAGCCTCTGGCATGATGCTCAGGACAAGGGGCAGCGTCTCGCCTGGGAGGCAAGGGCTGGAGTGTCCCGCGCCCGGCTCCGGAAGACCTGGGGTCCACAAAAGCCTGCCAGGCCCGCGCAGAGAGGAGCGGTCTGCCTCGCTCCCGGGTGGCCGATGGTGACCATGGCGCAGAGGTCATAGTAGTGGCAAGCGTGAGTGCTTGGCCAGATTCAGCTTTAAAGTAAGATGGGCAGACGCTGCTCCTGGACGGTGGGCTCTGCGGGGTGCCCAGGCTGTGTTCTGTGGGAGTCGGGACAGCGCAGCTGCTCCCACGGTGGGGCGGACACTAGGGGCCCGCTGGGCCGGGTGCTGGCTGGACCCTGGGGTCAGCCGCCTTCCCGCCGGGAAGAGGCCTCAGGGCCAGAGCATTTGCTCTGGAAAGGCGCGTGCTCCGTGGCCGCTGTGTCTGCCTGCAGATGGCCTATCCTGACATTGCCCGGGGACAGGACAGGCGTGAGCGTCCCGCTCTGCCCGGCATCTGCAGTGAGGGCTGCGCTGCGCCCTGCTCGACGGCTGGCGGGCCTTGGACGACACCCCGGGCCCAGAGCCCCTTCCCTCTGCCCCACGTCTTGCCCTCGTCATCCGCCAGGTCCGGAACGTGGTTCCCCGTGGGTGTGGGTTCCGTGCTCCGTCCCCACGCGGGCCTGTGGGCCCCGCTGCCCTCCTCGCCTGGAGACACGGGCGGCATCCAGGCACCTCGCTGCCGGCCCAGTGGGCCTCCTGCCGCCTGCCCGCTGTGTGCTCCTTGTGGGTGCCAGTGCGAGGAGCTGGTCCAGCCGCCTGGTTCTGGGCAGGTGCCGCGGCATAACTTGCTTGAACGCTGTCATTGGCTGGTTGGGAGCTCCCCCTGTCCCTGGGAGAAGAGAACATTCTGGCAGTGATGTCATTGGTGCAAGGTTTCCCTCGGCGCCTGGAACCCCGAGAAGCTGGGGGCGGCTGACGTGAGGGGCTTGTCAGCACGACAGGCACACTTGACCGGCCCTGGGGAGGCCTTAGCTGAGTGGCCCCAGCTGCTGTGGACTCAGGGGCCTGCCTCCCCGTGACAAGGGCTGGGGCTCAGGCCACAGAGCCAGGTCGGGGCATCTGAAGGCCGCAGGACTCGCACACATGGCAGCAACACGGGTGACGGGGCGGCAGAGACACAGGCCAGAGCCAGCACCTCCCCCGCGCGCCCCAGCCTGCTCTGCGCTGGTGTGCGTCCCGGTCCCCTCACGGACAGTCTCAGAGCCCGGTGGCCTCTACCCCCCACGGGGCTGGTCACACAACGCCCCTTGCCGCCTGCAGGGATCGGTGGCCTGCAGGACCTGGTGCTCAAGTCCGCAACGCTGTGCAGCCTCCCGTCCTGCCCGCCCTTCGTGCCGCTCAGCTTTGACGCCACTCCTATCGTCAGGGTCGCCGTGGAGCCCAAACACCCAAGTAAGACGCCAGCTTGTGTGCCGGCCCGCGCCACCCACCCTGCACGCGGGGGTCCACACACAAGGGGTCCGCACGAGAGGGGTCCACAGGCAGAGATGGCTGTGCCAGCCACAGCCAGGTGTGCCAGGTGCCCAGTCTGAACTGGATGTGCCCTCGCCGTTGCTGGGCCTCCCACCTCCCCTGGTGGTTGCAACGCCTTGAGAGCTTCACTGACCTCCCGGTGTCCAGCTCCCGTGCGCCACAAGTCCTTTCCCCGAGAGCTCCCTGCAGGGGTGCTGGGGCGGGAGGCAGGCGCTGTAGGGCCTTCCTGGGCCGGTTGCCCAGGGCTGCGTTGGTCTGCACACCTCACCCTAGGGCACCCGCACAGCCACTCGGCTGGGCTCGCGGCCTTCCCTGGAGGAAGCAGCATGGCCCGCCACTTTTTCCAGGCCCTGCTGCCAGGTGTCGGACACTTGACCTTTAGGTGGGGCTGTTGTCCTACCCTGACCCCATCGGGTCATCTTGATGCTAGTTTTAAATTGACCCAGGAAGACTTTTAGAAGATCCGCTTTCCACTCTGGGAGCAGGGCTGCAGTGTGTGGCCTCGAGTGCGGTCAGCAGGAGCATTTCCCAAGTCCCTCGGTGCTGCCCCAGGCTGGGGTTGCCTGTGAGGGTGCCCTACTGCTGCTGTCCAGTGTCCCGTGCCCAGCAGGGCCACCTCCTGCCTCGGGCCTGAGCTGCCAAGCTGGCCTACAGCCGCCGCCCCTTTTTTGTCCCCCGTATGCGTTGGGGTCTGTCTGCATATTTCTGCAGGAACCATCTGCTGTTCTCCGTGGTGTAGCGGCACATAGGCCCCACCTCCGCCCGTGGATACCTGTCCAACGTGCTGTCGGGCTGGGTGACGCTGGAAGTGACCCTAGCCCCACTTGCTCGGACAGAGATGCTGAGGCGGGCCGGGCGGGGCCTCAGCACCCCCTACGCAACCCCTCCTATGGCTCGCTGCCTCCTGGATGCAGCCAGACCCCCACCCCAGGGCGCTAGCTCATCTCAGGCTGTCCTTGCCGCCACCTGCTGGCCGGAGACCAGACCTCTGGCCGCACCCATCTGTGTGGGGCGCGCACCTGTGCGAAGGCAGTGCCGGAGTCAGCCCCCCAGGGCGGCCTCCTCACGCGCCGTGTGCCCCGGGAGAGCGCCGACAGCCGCTTGGGAGTGCGCATGCTTCCCCCGCGCCGCCCCACGCCCCGTGACCCTCTTGTGTGCCCAGGTGAAATGCCGCAGCTCGTCAGAGGAATGAGGCTGCTGAACCAGGCCGACCCCTGCGTGCAGGTCCTCATCCAGGAGACGGGGGAGCACGTGCTGGTCACGGCCGGCGAGGTCCACCTCCAGCGCTGCCTGGACGACCTGACGGAAAGGTCAGAGGGGTGCCGGGCGGGGGCGGGTGCCCTGGGCTGGCAAGCGCAGCCACGCTGGCTCGTCCAGCCTGGTGCCCTCAGACAGGCACTGCCGCTGGGTTGCGGGAGCAGATGTCACGGTGGCGGACCAACGCTCTCCGCCTCCCGCCCGAACACCTGGGCGCCTGATCTCAGCTGGTGTTTCCGTGGGCTCCGTGTCTGTGCTGACGCGTGACCGCGAGCACAGCAGGCACGAGCCGTGGCTGGGACCGCTGTCGTGCCCAGACCTGCTCTCCTCACTGAGCCCTTGGAACCCCGTCTCCCCAGGACAGTGCTGTGGCCACTTTTGCAGACACTTTCCTCTTCAGAGGGGACGTCTGTGAGCCCAGTGGCTAGGGAGGTACAGACAGAAGAGCGGCCCGTGATGGGCACCGGCGCCCTTTGCTCTCAGAGCCCAGCCCCACTCTGTGGGCCTGGCAGCGCTGTCCGTGGCAGGTGCTGCCTGCTCTGCTGCTCTGGGCTGTGACCCAGAGCTGGGAAACGGGTGTCCTCTGCGCTGGGGCCTGGCTGCTGTGGTCACAGCCCTCTGCCCTCTCTCTTGAATCGCAGGTTTGCGAAGATCCAGATCAGTGTCTCAGAACCCATCATCCCGTTCCGAGAGACCATCACGAGGCCCCCCACGGTCGACATGGTCAACGAGGAGATCGGCAGGCAGCAGAAGGTGGCCATCATCCACCAGGCCAGAGACGGCCAGAGCAAGGTCCCCGAGGGGGCCCACGTCGACCCTGACGGGCTGGTCACCCTCTCGACCCCCAACAAGCTGGCCACGCTCAGCGTCCGAGCCCTGCCCCTGCCGGAGGAGGCCACGCGGCTCCTGGAGGAGAGCAGCGACGTGCTCCGCTCCCTGGAGCAGCTGGCGTCCGCGCCGAGCGAGGACCCCCGTGAGCAGGCCGCCCACCAGAAGGCCCGCGAGCGGGCATGGGAGCTCAGGCGGCAGCTGGAGCAGCACCTGACAGGGAGAAGGTGGAGGGACACTGTCGCCCACATCTGGTCCTTCGGCCCGAGGAAGTGCGGGCCGAATATCCTGGTCAGCAGGAGCGAGGGCTTCCAGGGCTCCGTGTGGACTGGCCTCGCGGGCGGCACGCCGGGGGAGGGCAGCTGCTTCCGGGACGTGGGCAACAGCCTGGTGAGCGGCTTCCAGCTGGCCACGCTCTCGGGCCCCCTGTGTGAGGAGCCACTCATGGGGGTCTGCTTCATCCTGGAGAAGTGCGACCTGAGCAGACTGGAGGAGCCGGGAGCCAGCGAGACGCAGGACCCGGGGCCCGGGGGGCAGGAGGGCAGCCCGGTGCCTGGCGCCAGGACTGCGGACCCGAGAGGCGACCTCCCGCTGCCCGACTGCTACGGGCCCCTCTCAGGACAGCTGATGGCCACCATGAAGGATGCGTGCCGCGCCGCGCTGCAGGTGAAGCCCCAGCGTCTGATGGCCGCCATGTACACGTGCGACATCATGGCCACCGGGGACGTGCTGGGTAAGGAGGAGCCGCCGTTTCTTGGACGTGCTGGGCAAGGAGGGGGCGCCGTGTCTTGGAGCCCAGCCCTGCTCTGTGGGCCTGAGCGGCTGCGCCTGGCCACCATGTGCCCTCTGCGTGCCTGGGGGCTCCTTCCACGGTAGAGGCCTGGTGCAGGGGGGGTGGGGCATGGCCCGCGTCTCCCCACCCCACCCCCGCCACCTCTGCGGCACTGCCCTCGGGTAAACCCCATCCATCTGGGCAACTGACCGGTCTTCCTGAGACTGGTCAGAGGGCGAGTGGTCCCGTGCTCCTCCCCCGGCCCCTCATGGGCAGAAGGCCCAGGTGCTGCTCGCCGCTGCCCACAGTCAGCCCTGTTTCTCCCCTGGGGAGGGGCCACAGCTCTGGCCAGGGAGCCCTGGACCAGGCAGCAGTGTGACTGGCCATAGGCGTGGCCCCGGAGGGTGATGTGCAGAGTGTGCGTGGCACAGACCCACCCTGTGCCCGGGAGAGTGGCGCCGATTTCATTCTGCGCCGGGTCCCTGGAAGTAGAACCTCTGGTGCCGGTTCTGCCACATCTGGGCATCGCGGCCAGCTTCCTCTGAGATGACTGCAGCGTCCACGGCAGGAACAGCTGGTCGGACCCGGAGCACGGGGGCTTCCCTGCCCACCTGAGCCGCCTGCCCTGGCCTGGCTACCTCAGGGAGATGCCCTGCAGCCAGCCCGGCCGCCCTCCCTGGCCCTGCTCACCGTGGCTGCTGCCCAGGTGCGAGAGGCCTCCTTGCTCCGCGGGGCCTGACCTGTCCCGAAGACCAAGCGTGCGCAGAGGGGCTACTGCCCTTCGTTCTCCGGATCCCTCTGTGAGGTTTCCCCAACTCGAGCGGCCAGGACCGCTCGTGTCAGGCACGGTGGCCAAGGCAGCCTGCTGGTACCTGAGCAAGGGCTGCAGTGACCCAGGAGTCTCCAGCCCGCCCTCCACCCCACCCCCTGCCAACCTCTCTTTGGAGGCGGCAGCAGAGCTTGCAGGCTTGTCGGCTTCCCGCTCATGACCCCTTCCACGAGGGCCACTCGGGAGCTGGAGGCTCCGCTCCCCTCGGCACCCACCACCACCCCTGATGCTGCGGCCCATGACGGGGCTATGAGCCCCACCAGGACTCTGGCTGCGGGGAGGTCTTGGCAGCAGGTGGCTGCACCCAGGGGCTGCTGCCCAGCCAGCTCAGCTTGGCTATTAAGGGGCACCCTGTTGAGACATGGGGGGCTGGCAGCTGGGGATACCCCCACATAGTCAAGGTTCTCTGGGACGGGGCTCTGGCACCAGGGCCTGCAGCTGGCGCCCCTAAGGGGTGGGCCGGCAGCCAGAGTCTCCGTGCAGGGAGCACCCCCGACGGGTTCTGGAGGCAGTCGGTTTCCAGGGGAGTAAGACTGACCCTCTGGCCACTGGACAGCACAGGCCCAGGTGTGGGGGCGCAGTCTCGTCTGGGACGGGTGGCCTTGGTGCTGGCCGCCCCGTCGAGGACACCCGGTTGGCTGGGGTAGTGTCCGCTCACCTCTGGACGCGCGGCAGGCCCCGTGGACATGCCTGTGCCTTGCAGGGCATGTCTGCTCTCTTCCCGTTCCTAGTCGGGTCACCGTCACCTTTTCCTTTCAACGTCGGCGCGCCGGGCCCCTTGCCGTGGTAAACCAGCGTCCCCGGGACAAAGTGGCTCCGTGGCTGACAGCAGGGGTGGGCGGCGGGCCTGGGTGGCTCCAGATGGGCAGCTAATGGGCAGGTTGCCGTTGCAGGCCGGGTCTACGCCGTCCTGTCCAGGCGGGAAGGGCGCGTGCTGCACGAGGAGATGAAGGAGGGCACGGACGTGTTCATCATCCAGGCCGTGCTGCCCGTGGCCGAGAGCTTCGGCTTTGCTGACGAGATCCGCAAGAAGACGAGCGGCCTGGCCAGCCCGCAGCTGGTGTTCAGCCACTGGGAGGTAGCCGGCCCGCCGCCCCGCCGCCCGCTCCCTGGCCGCGCTGTGCCGTCAAGTGCCACCCTCCCGCGGCGCGGCGCAGCTTAGAGACTCAGGAGGGCGCTTAGGAAGTGAAACCGCAGGCGCTTTCTTCCGGGCCGCGTGCCGGCCGCAGGGCAGGGCTCGGAGACGCGTCTGAGCTGTTCTCGCCCTCGCCCCACCCCGAGGGAGACGCGTGGCTCCGAGGTTTCAGGTTGAGGGACAGAGTGGCTGCACACCCCAGTGTGGCCTGGGGCAGAGGAGTGTAGCAGGGTCGGCCCTCCCGGGGACCCTGTCCCCAAGCGTCCTGCTGGCCAGGTCTGCGCTGGGCCCCGGAGCCCGCATGCTGGCTGGTTTGCCTGGGACACCGTGTCCTGGCCCTGGGCCTCAGGCTCCCGGGCGCACCCCGCCTGCCCTTCTGCCCAGCCGCCCCCTCCCTCGGCCCTGGGCTGTCTCCTCACCCTCAGGCGCACACACCACACGCCCGGGGGAGAGGGCAGAGGCGCTGCATCTGCTTCCTCTGTCTTGCAGAACTCATGCCCGCCGCTGCCCTGGGCACTGAGCCAGAGCCCCACTGGGCCAGAGTATGCGCCCCTGGGTCTTGGTGGGTAACACCGGACAGACCCCAGGCCCCCCAGGGCAGGAAGCCTCGGTCCTGTTCAGAAGTGGCAAGGCCTCGTCCCCCTCGAGTGGAGGCTCCCAGCAGAGACCCCGCCAGCTGCGCCCCGCCCCGCGGCTCCTGTCCCACCCTCCGCCCAGCTTCGCTCCTCGAGTCTGTGCCTGACACCGCCCGCCTGTCACCTTCCTCCCCAGGTCATCCCCAGCGACCCCTTCTGGGTGCCGACCACGGAGGAGGAGTACCTGCACTTCGGGGAGAAGGCCGACTCCGAGAACCAGGCCCGCAAGTACATGAACGCCGTGCGCAGGCGCAAGGGCCTGTCGGTGGAGGAGAAGCTGGTGCAGCACGCGGAGAAACAGCGCACCCTGGGCCGGAACAAGTAGCCGCCGCCTGCACGTGCCCTCCCCCGCCCCGGGCCGCTGCTCGGCTTTCCCGCAGCCACTTGGACGTGGGGCGCCGGCACCTGCCCCGCGCTCTGTTAAAGTGTCAGCCCCCACGCTCGGCCTCCTGGGCTCTGTTCTCGGTCTCACGGCGGGGTGTCAGCGAGCGCGCCGGGCTCGCGTCCCTGCACGCGTTTCTCCTGTGCTTCCTGGCAGCCCAGGCCCCATGAGCTGAGCCGGGGGCTCCCGGGTAGTGGATGCCCCCTCCCCTCTGGCCATTCCAGAGCTGGGACTGCTGCCTTCTGTCCAGATGCTGTGCTCACAGCAGGAATCTTGGGGGGCGTCTGCTTGGGGTGAGGGGAGAGCCTGTCCCCTCCCAGGGCCTGGGGAGAAGGTGCAGTGTGGAGACCCCAGGACATGAGGCTGTTGGTTTGGCGGCTCCGCCCCCGGGGGACAACACGACTGCAGAGGGACACCCCACGGGCACCCCGCCCCTGGCAGGGTCCCCGGCCACTCCGGCACTGACACCTCAGGAGCTTGTGGCTCAGCTGCTGAGCGACTGGCCGTGGTGTGCACGCGCTGCTGTGTGTGTGTGCATGAGGGTGTGTGCTGCAGCTGCGCGTGTGTACTGCTTGTGCACTGTGGGTGTGCATTTGGTCCCTCACCTTGGGGCCCTGTAAGCCCTTCCCTCCCTTCCGATCACCCCCGCTCGCCGCTCTCTCCCCGCCCTCTTCCCAGCTCTGTTCCCGGGGAGGTGCCCCTAGCCCAGGGCCCGGCCTGCCCTGCAGCCCTTGTGCTGACCACTGTCTGCCGTCCCTCCTGGCTGGGGCACACACCATCACTGAGGTGCCTGGTCTTGGCATCAATGCCCACTTCTCATGTAGGACCCTGGGGGGGTCAGCAGGGCCAGAGGGTGGGGTCAGAAGTGCCCAGAGAAGTAGGAGCCCTGGCTGCCCACCCAACCCCTCCTGGAGCGGCTCCCCAGGCTCCTGCAGCCCCAGGGTCCTTCCCTCCCTCCCAGGCCCTGCCCCTCCCCCAATGGGGAACAGTGCCCAGGCCTGCCCCAGGCTGCCCACAAAGCCGGGTGGGCCCCGGGACGCCCGGCAGAGCCCACCCTCCTGCCCGTGCCCAGTCTTGTGTCTGCTCCGCCTGGAGACGTCCCGGTTTGGGTTCCGGCCTTTTTAAGTTTTATTTGACCTTTTCCTAGAGACAGATCTCACTGTGACACAGGCACAGAGGGAAGGCCTGTCCAGGCCGGGGGGGACCCACAGTAGCAGACCCTCAGAAGCGGGGGCGCAGGCCACAGAGGGGGCCCCTGGCTCACTGTGAGGCCTCCTGGCCGCTGTGTCATCCCCCGCGTGAGCTCAGCCTGTGGGGGGGGGGGGCAGGTGCTTGCCCTGGACTGCAGAGGACAGAGCCCCGGAGCCACCCCAAGAAGGCCAGTTCCAGGCGGGGCTGCGCCCTCAGGAGCAGAAGGCGGCTGGGAGCATGGCCGCCAGGGTGGTGCCCGCCGCCTGGGGGTGCTCGGGCGTCTCGGGCGAGTTGGTTCCACCAGGAAGGAGGCTTTTTAGTCCTGCCGCAAGCCCAGGGGCGGGCCAGCCCCTAACTTGTGTTTGGCCCTGGGGTGAGGGTGCACTCACCTTGGGTAAGAGATGACCCGCCTGGGGATGGCCGCTGCCACCCCAGGCGCGGCGCTCAGACCTCACCAGCTGCTGCAGGGTGTCAGGCTGCTGCCCCAGGAGCTTCAGGGGCCTGGGTGTGGCTCTCTGAGCCACGGGCCTTCCTCAGAAGACCCTGAGTTCTGTGTGGACACCGACTGGAGGGGCATGGGGGAAGCCGCCAGGCCTGGCAAGGGCCTGCGAGACGCAGCCAGGCAGTGTTTCATCCACCACTGGCGGGCAGGCGCGGTCCCGGCCCCCACGAGGCCGCAGGTCCCCACTGGGGCCCTGGGAGCCGCAGCGGGAGGTCCCTGCAATGGCACAGCAGCCAGCCGGAGCGGCCCACGTCCCCGGATGCCTGCTGGGGGGGCTGCCCACGTTGTGGCCTCACCTGGCCCCTCTTCCACCCCGAGGTGATGCACGTCACCTGTTTCCAGGGAGTTCTTGTAAGTTTATTTTTCAAACAATCCTTTGACCTGCCTGGAATTAATTGTGGTGCATACTGTGCAGTCACACTCGCGTGCACGCGCACACCGTCTGCCTGCACCAGAGGACACAGCTCCCACACAGTCTCGCTAAACGCCCCTGTCCTGTGACGACCCCGCCCTGCAGGGCACGGGGCACAGCGCAGGCTGCTCCTCTAGGCCCCAATCCTTGAGTGAGCACCCACGTGCCTGTGCCTCCCCGCGAGGCGGGTGCCATCAGCACCCCTGCTTTGCGGCTGAGGGGCTGGCTCCAGGAGGGGAGCCGCCCCCACCCCCAGGGCCCCAACACTGGGTGGGCCGAGGCTTCCAGGCCCTCAGCCACTAGCCGCAGCAGTGACCGAGACCAGGAGCAGCGGGCCCGACAGTCACCTTTCGAGGGAGTTTATCTGCCCGCAGATCCGCCCACCCAGCTGCCCGCGCCCCTTCCCGCCTCTGTCCACCCATCTCTGTCTGTCCTCCCTCCATCTCCCGCTCCGTCCGTCCATCCACCATCTTCCAGGATCTTATTCCCCCCCGTGGGCACTTGATTGGGTTGTCTTCTGCTTCTGCCTGCTTTCTGCGGTTTTACATTTTCTAAGCACGATGCTTTCCACGGGGGGCCGGAGCCTACGTTTTCCCTCTTTCCGAAGCGGGAGCTCACATGGCGGCTCCTCCCCCGTCCCCGCGGGCCGGTCAGGGCCGCTCCGTGTGGGCGACGGCAGGGTTTTAGTCAAAATCTAGAAGACGCGACAGCGTGAGCCTGCGGTCAGGCACAACCCCGGGAGCCGCTGGACGCGAGCTCCGCGCTTGAGGCGGCCGGACGCGGCCTTGTCTGCGGGAGCCCTGCGCGCCTTCCGCGGCTGCGGCGCCGTTTGACACGCGGCTCCCGTGTCTGTGACCGCGTCTCTGACATTTTTAAAATGTTACAAAAGCAGAGAAGTTGTGATCATACAGAGTTTTGGAAAAGATTAGGCGTTTGACCGCCTTGTGTTCGGCATTGTGTCACTGGCGAAGGGGGCGAGTAGGGGGCCAGACCCCGGCCCGCAGGCTGACCGCAGCCCACCGCCTCCACAGGACCCAGACCTGCACCGGGCGGCTGCGCTCACTGGAAACCCAGGGGCTCGGGGCACCGACTCCCATCCCGGGAAACGAGGTGCCTTGTGCAGGGGCTGACCCTGCCCATGTGGAGCCCCAGGACAGCGGGCTCGGGCCTCAGCAGACCACAGAGTCCACTGACCACCAGCCCCCCCGGGACATCCCCCAAGGGAGGGCCGCACAGGTGCAGATGCCCTCCCCCCACCAAGCTGAGTAGGCTGGGTGTGCCCCCTCGAGGGACAGGCTCGGCAGGCCCTCGGGGACCCGGGCTGGCTTCCAGCCGGCCGGGCCGCGGCATCTGACGTGGGCCCTGGGGATCCCTGTCTGCCTGCCTGCTGGGCTGGACCACGCCCCACTCCCGGCTCGGGCCCTGGGGGGGCAGGGGAACTGGATGCAAGAAGGGCCGGGGGGCCGCGGAGGAGCAGCGTCTGGGACGGCATCTCTGAGCTCCCAGCAAGCGCCTGCTCCCTCCGTGGCGTCGTTGGTCATCAACGAAGCTGTTTCCGTTGTAGGAGCCAGAGACTTTGGAAGGCCCGCCTGATGTGTGCAAATTCTACCCTCGTGTTCAGGAACTTGAAGGAAACGTGCGCGGCCTGGCTCCTGCCCTCTCTCTCTGCTAGTTCCTGGGCGGCGCCACCACGCCCTCGCCACATGACGCCCTCGGCGCTATTTAAGTTTTAAACTAAGCAAGTACCACTTTTAAAAGCGAAGGGAGTGCAAGCCGGACCTGAGACAGGGAGAGAAGGAAAAGGAAAGTACAAATCTGCTGCTGCTGCCGACAGAGGGATCATTGCTGGACTCTGCGCTTCTCCCCAGCGCGCTACCTGATCCGCACACGGAGCGTTTGGAGGCCACACGCGCCTCCTTTCTCGGTCACGCGACATGAAGAGCCTCTGCCATATCAAGAACAACCTGGAAAGCGTGCGTGTCCCTGTCACTCGCCTGTTAGAGACACAGACAAGAGAACCCCAAGCCCCAGGGGGCCCGAGGCCTCGCGTCCAGCCTGGAGACGGGGCCCTGGCCCGTGCAGGGAGGTGCTGCGCTCACAGGCCGGAGCCGGTCACGGGCGCTGGGCACCGGCCTCGAGAACTGCCGGCCCCGCGCTGCCGCCATGCCGGGCCCCCAGCGGAGAAGGGACACCAGCTGTCCCTGTCCCCAGCCTGCCCACGGGGGCCTGTGGGGTCCAGCTGCCCTCGGTCCGGGCCAGACTTCATTGCCTCACCGCGAGGCAGCCACCTCGGGAGTAGAGGACAGAAGGTGCCGGGCAGTGGCCCCGGGGACCACCTGGCACAGCCGCTCTGACCCTCAGTTACCGTCATTGCTCCAAATCGGCGCGCTGAAGCTACCCGGAGGCTTCGCTCCCGCGGCACTCCAGGCCTCCACTCTGGCGGTCATGGGGACCCCCCTCCCCCAGGCGCTGCAGTCTCCCGCTTGCCGCCTGGAGGTGAGACCCAGCCGGCCTCGGGCAGGCCCTGCTCTCCGAGCACCTCCCCACTGTAGCGGGGTACGGCCTGAACTGGGGTCCCGGGAGAGGACCAGGCCCGGCCCACACCTGCAGCCTCAGCCTCGGCTGTGCTTCCGGCCTCCAGGTGGCCTGTGGGCAGGTGCTGGATGAGGACTCTGGTGCTTCCTCTGGCCCAGGCTGCGCAGTAGGGCTAGCGGGGAGCAGGCCGAGACGCCAGGGTGCGCAGGAGGGACTGCTTGCCCACGGGGTCTTGCTGCAGCTTCGCGGCTTCCCAGGACGCCCCGTGTCCCTGCTCTGTGCCAGACCTCGTGCTGCGACTTCACCCTGGAGCCCGAATGACAGCCCCCCCACACCCCTGCCCTGCCCGGGGACATCTGCGGGCAGAAGCGTGAAGCCCTGGCCCCCCTCGGGGGCCTGGACACGGCTAGCCAGAGCCCCTGGCTATGGAGTGTCGTCTGCCGAAAAAACGAACTGCATTTTGCAGGCTTGATGGCTGTAGTCACTGAGAATTAGCATGTCTAGGTCACCCCTTTTATAATAGCATTCGAGGGCCACAAAATCCCAACCAGTCAGTGCCGGACACTGGCTGAGGGTGGAGGCCCGTCCCCCTGCGGCGCACCACACCCCACACCTCTCCTGGCCCGGCCGCCTCCTGCTCCTTGTCGCCGCCCCACCCCACGGAGACCACCGGAAGGTAGTCGGGCAGCTGGGCCCAGCCCCCTTGCCCCTCGTTTGCTTTTCTTTCTCTCGCATGATCATGGGTGACACCGGCTGACAGCACTACGTGGTCAGTGTCCAGGCTCAGCGGCCCGCGCCGGCTTCTGCCGCTACATTCTGCCCACGGTGGAAAGTGGTTCCTGCCCCCGTTACTGACCCTGGCATCCAGCTACTAACCTGGCCCCCAGGTGGCCCTGCCCGCCCCGCGTGGCCACCAGCACCCCACACCCCCAGCCCACGAGCCTTTCTGTCCCACTTGTTCTCTCCTTGTGCGGCGCCGTGGGCTCTGCTGCGCCCGGTTCCCACCCGCCTTGTTTCACTCTTTGCGCGCCACCCGCCCGCACGGCACCAGGGCAGGGCTTTGTCTCTTGCACCACCGAGCAGTGTTCTGCGTGTCCACGCCGCGCCCTGCCCTCCGTGCGCCTGGCGGCGGGCACTCCGCTGGGGCCGGCGCTGGGAAGCGGGCCTCTGCCCGGGCACAGCTGGGACCCAACAGCGGACCCGCCGATGCCCCTGCCGCGGCCTCAGCCCCTGCGCCCCTGGGGCGCCGGCCGCCGTCCAGGATCCGCTGGCCTGACAGGACGCGGGGCGGCGCCCGCTGCAGGTGTACCCCGGGCGCGGTTCCCGCCGGCCTCCTGCGGGCCGAGGGTCCCCGCCGGCAGGGACGGGAAGTGCTGGCTCCCGACACGCGCCTTCGCCTTCCTGGGAGGGCGCGCGGAGGCCTGAGGTCGCGGGGTGGACTCACCTGCCGCCGTCGCCGCGGCAGGGGGGGTGAAAGGGAGAACCCGGGGCGGACCCGGGGCCGTGCCGCTCCCAGCAGCACAGCTCGGGGGCCAGGACCAGCCCGCCCGGCCGGCAAGACGCACAGCCCCCCCGCCCGCCGCCCAGCTCTTGAGGCGCCTCTGGCTCCCCCGTGACAGCCCAGGGGCCGCGGGGAGCAGGCCCGGCCCCCCGGGGCTCCACACGGGCGGCGGGTGCACGCGACCGCCCTCCGTGGGGCGAGCGGCGCTCGCGGGGGGCGCCCTGCCCTTCCCGCTAGAGGGGCGCGCACACCGGGCGGCGCCCGAGGAACGCGCTGCCCGCGGCCCCCGCACCCCTCCCCGAGACAGTCAGCACCCGGCCCCGAGACAGCGCCCCGGCGGCCCCGAGACAGCGCCCCCGGCCCGGCCGGCCCTGCGCGGGGAGCCTGGGGGCGCGTCTGCCCCGCCGCCCGCGCCGCCGCCGGGCCCCCCGAGTCCGCCCGGCCGCGGAACAAAGGAGCGGGGGGCGCGGGGACGGGGCGAGCGGCCGGCGGGAGCCCCGCCTGCGCGGCCGCCTTCTCCCGGGCGTCCCCGGGGAGCGCCCCCGCCCCGCGCCCCGCGCCCCGAAAGCGCACAAAGAGCGGCGGGGCGGGCGCGCGCCCTCCCGCGGGGGCGGGGCCGGGGCCGGGGCGGGGCCGGGCGCGCCTTAAAGGGCCCGCGCGCCCCTGCACTGCGCATGCCGCGGGCGGGGGGCGGGGCGCGGGGGGGCGCCGGGGCGCGTGCCGGGGGCGGGGGGGCGCCCGTGCGCGTGCCGGGGGCGGGGGGGGCGCCGGGGCGGGGGGGGGGCCGGCGGCGCGCTCCCCGCGCCGGGGCCGGGGGGGCCCGGGGCCAAGGGGCGCCCCGCGCGTCGGCCTTTGTCTCGAGCGCCCGCGCATCTGGGCCCCGGGGCCCGGGGGGGTGCGGGGGGCGCGCGGTCCCCTCGCGGCGGCGCCCAGGGCTCCGGGAGGCGGACTCGCGCCTAACGGGACCTTCGGGCCCGCCCCGAGCCCGCCCGGGCGCCCCGCGGCCGACAACAAAGAGCGCGCGGGGAGGGGCGGCGCGCGGGGGCGCGCGGGGCGGGGGCGCCCGCCCCCTCCCCGCCCCGCCCCGCCCCGCCCCGCCCCCCGGCCGGCGCGCGCCAATCGCCTCCCGCGGCGCCGCGCTCTGTCGTGTCAGCGCGGCGGTGACGTCGCGCGCGGCCCGGCCGTCTGGGCGGCGCGGCCGGGGTGGGGGGGCGCGCGGGGGGCGCGCGGCCGGGGGGGTGGGGGGCGCCTTAAAGCGACGCGCCGTCCGCGCCGGCTGCTCCGCGCTCGCTCCGAGGCCGCCGCGGGCCGGGCTCCGCGCCGCCCCAGCCGCCCCGCCCGCCGCCGCCCGGGGTGGGACCGGCGCGCCCCGACTCCCGCCGCCGCCGCCGGGCGCTTTGTGGCCGCCGCCCGCCCGCCCGCCATGCCCGGCTCGCTGTTCGCGGACCTGGGGCGCCCCGGCGCGGGGGGCGGCGGGGGCGCCGGCGCGGCCGAGAGCCTGGACGACCAGCGGGCCCTGCAGCTCGCGCTGGACCAGCTCTCGCTGCTCGGGCTGGACGGCGACGACGGCGAGCCGCGCCGGCGCGGCGTGAACATGACCGAGTGCGTCCCGGTGCCCAGCTCCGAGCACGTCGCCGAGATCGTGGGGCGCCAAGGTGGGTCGCGGGCCGGGCGGGGCGGGCGGGCGCGGGGACCGGCCGGCCGGCGCCAGACAAAGAAAGTGCGGGCGCGCCGCCCCCGAGCCGCCCCGCGCCCGCGCCGACCCCCGCGCGCGCCCCCCGCGCCCCCCGCCGCGCGCCCCGGGAAACCGCGGCCGGACGGGGCGCGGGGGGGCGCGCGGTCCCGGGGAGGGGGAGGCGGAGCGGCGCGCCGCGGCCGGGAGGGGGTCCTGGGTCCCCGCTCGGCGGGACGGAGCCGGCGCAGGAACAATGGGTCCCGGGCCCGCCCCTCCGCGCCCCGCGCCCCGCGCCTTCAGGGCGGACGGCGCGTCCCGCGGGCCCGGGCGGCACCTCCCCGGGGCTGGCGCGCGGGGACCGCGGCGGGGCGCAGGGCCGGGCGCCCGCGGGGGGGACCCGGCGGGGCAGGGGAGCCGCCCCCTTCCCGCCCGCGCGCGCCCAGCCCCGGCCCCGGCCCCGGCGCGGCTCCCGGGATAACGGGCGTGTCTCCCCCCCCCCCCCCCGCCGCACCCCGCGCCCCCTCCCAGGCTGCAAAATCAAAGCGCTGCGCGCGAAGACCAACACGTACATCAAGACCCCGGTGCGCGGGGAGGAGCCGGTCTTCGTGGTGACGGGCAGGAAGGAGGACGTGGCCATGGCCCGCCGCGAGATCATCTCGGCCGCCGAGCACTTCTCCATGATCCGCGCCTCGCGCAACAAGAGCGCGGCGCTCAGCGGCGCGGCGCCGGGGCCGCCCAGCCTGCCCGGCCAGACCACCATCCAGGTGCGCGTGCCCTACCGCGTGGTGGGGCTGGTGGTGGGGCCCAAGGGCGCCACGATCAAGCGCATCCAGCAGCAGACGCACACCTACATCGTGACGCCCAGCCGCGACAAGGAGCCGGTGTTCGAGGTGACCGGCATGCCCGAGAACGTGGACCGCGCGCGCGAGGAGATCGAGGCGCACATCGCGCTGCGCACCGGCGGCCTCGTGGAGCTCACGGACGACAACGACTTCCACGCCAACGGCACCGACGTGGGCTTCGACCTGCACGGCGGCGCGGGCGCGGCGGGCGCGGGCGGCCTGTGGGGCAAGCCCGCGCCCGGGGTCCCGCCCGCGCCCGGCCGCAAGCCCTTCGCCGGCGCCCGCCACGACGGCGCCGGCTCCCTGGGCGGCGCCTCCACGGACTCGTACTTCGGCGGCGGCGCGGGCGGCAGCGCGGCCGCCCCCCCGCGCCTGGCGGACTACAGCCCCCCCAGCCCCGCGCTCGGCTTCGCGCCCGGCGGCGGCAGCGCCAACGGGTACAGCTACGAGCCCGCCGCGCCCGCCCCCAACGGCGGCGCCGAGCCGGCCCCCGCCTTCGACCCCGCGCCCGCGCCCCCGCCCGCGCCCGCGCCCGCCGCGCCGCTGCTCTGGGCCCAGTTCGAGCGCCCCCCGGGCGGCGGGCCCGCCGCGCCCGCGTCCTCCTGCTCGTCCTCCGCGTCCTCGTCCGCCTCGTCCTCCTCGGTGGTCTTCCCCGGGGGCGGCGCCGGCGCGCCCCCCGCCGCCAGCCTGGGGCTCCTGGCGCACCGCCGGCCGCACCCGGGCGCCGGCTGCCCGCGCCTGTCCCCGCCGCTGCGCGCGGCCCCGGGCGCCGGCGAGCACCACCTGGCGCGCCGCGTGCGCAGCGACCCGGGCGGCGGCGGCCTGGCCTACGCCGCCTACGCCAACGGGCTGGGCGCGCCGCTGCCCGGCCTGCCGCCGTCGGACACCTCGGGCTCCTCGTCCTCGTCCAGCTCCTCGTCCTCGTCGTCGTCCTCGTCCTCCGGCTTGAGGCGCAAGGGCAGCCGCGACTGCTCCGTGTGCTTCGAGAGCGAGGTGATCGCCGCGCTGGTGCCCTGCGGCCACAACCTCTTCTGCATGGAGTGCGCCAGCCGCATCTGCGAGAAGAGCGAGCCCGAGTGCCCCGCGTGCCACGCGGCCGTCACCCAGGCCATCCGCATCTTCTCCTGAGGGCCCCGCCCGCCCCGAGGCGGGGGCCGGGCTCTGGGTCTCCCTCGCGCTTGACATTCAGTGTTTGAACAAAGGACCGCGCAGCCGCCTGCGCCCGGCAGCCCCGGCCACAAGCCCACGCACCGCCAGAGCGCATGGCCAGAGGGCACCGCCAGAGCGCACGGCCAGAGGGCACCGCCAGAGCGCTCGGCCAGAGCTCACGGCCAGAGGGCACCGCCAGAGCGCACGGCCAGAGCTCACGGCCAGAGCGCACGGCCAGAGCGCACAACCAGAGGGCACCGCCAGAGGGCACGGCCGGAGCGCACAACCAGAGGGCACAACCAGAGCGCACGGCCAGAGGGCACCGCCAAAGCGCACCGCCAGAGCCCAAGGCCTGAGCGCACGGCCAGGGCCGCCCCGCGGAGGCGCCCAAAGGAAGAGCACCCACCGGCTGTCCCTTTCCTAACGGGGAAAGATGAACGGTGATGACGAAGGCGACCCGGCAGTGCGGCGGGGCTCCCCGGGCTCCCCCCACTCAGACCCCGTCCCCGAGCCCGTGGAAGGCCAGGAGTCCCGGAGGCCAGGCTGCTGCAGCTTTATTAAAGTGAAAGAAACTGTAACATATCTCTTATATATTAAAAACATTTAAAAGTTTTAAAGAGAAATTGCATTAATACAGATCGAAGTATTTTATTCTTTTTTGACTTGAAAAATTATATTTCATATTGCAAAGATGTTTACAAGTATTTTAATTTAAGTTCAGTGAACTTTTTTGTAGCTGGGTTAAATCTTTTTATTTTAGTATGGCCTTAGGGCAAAGAACACTGTATTATTTTAATAATCACACAATTGTGGCGGAACTACAAACCATAAGATGTGTCATGTTTTGAACAGTATTCGGTTGGGATGGAGATTTTGTAGGTCCAGACAAATCTCGATCTGCTCCACCCAGCGTATTTTCTATTCAGTGATACAAAGCCTATTTTATTCTATATTATTACAAAAAAAAAAAAAAAAAACAAACCCGGAAATGTATAAACATGTCAAAAGGGACTGTGGATGCTTTCTAACATTTGTATAAATAGGATTCAGTGCAAGTTACGAAGATTCTGTTGCTCCACTATAGTTTTAGTATTTCTATTTTAATACATTGTTTACCACTCGTTTATGTAAATGTAGGTGAACGTTACTTGAGCTTAAATGTACTTTACTGAGCAAAGTTTAAAAAACAAAGTATATTTTATTTTATGATAAAGGGCCTTTAACCTCATGGTCAAATACTAATATTATATTTGCTGAGACAAGATTTGAAATTGTATCAAGAGTTTTATTTTTCTGACATTTAAAGTTCTACATAATAAAGGTAAAACTTAAGTAATGGTGCTACTTCATTTTTTAAGTATTTCTATATAAATAAAATATTGAAGTAAATCTGTCTTGTGTGACGCCTGCATTTCTTCTGGGGCCTCTCGGGGGGGGGGGCACAACGGCTCTTCCTGGGGCACAGACCCAGAGCCTCCCGGCTGCGTCACCGGCGCAGAAGCACCTGGCCCTGCTTGGCGGGGCTCCCCCCGGGGACGGCCCGTCCCCCTGTGCCTGTGGCCTCGCCAGGCCTGCTCCTGGGATTTAGGAACCTGGGAGGCGTCTGACTTATTTTAAGAAATCAAAGAAAAAACCCAAAGGAGGGGCCTCCCTGGTGGTGCAAGGGGTTAAGCACAGCACTGTGAAGCTGTCCGCAGCCACTGCAGCACGAGTTCGATCCCCAGCTGGCCAGGGAGCTACCCACATGACGCAGCAGACCTCTCCTGACGCGCCTGCTGCTCCCCTCAGCAGTGTACTTCGTCGGTCTGCCTGTTCTGTTCCCTGCTCTGTCTCTGGTGAATCCTCTCACCCTCCCGCGCATCTGGCCTGTGCCCCGGTTCTTGTATAAATAAATAAATAAATCTTAAAAAAAAAAAAAAAAACCCAAAGGAAATAAAACTACTCAAAGCAAACCTTTCGTGTCTGGCCCACAGACACCTGTCCTGCATTCTGCCTAAAATACTAAGAAAACAAGCGGAAAGTATTTCAAGTCATAGCAAAAGTCAATTTGCAGGGCGGTGTTTGGAGGAGAGGCCAGGGAGCAGAGCCCCTTGCGGGAGCTGCTGGGGCATCCGCTGGCCTCAGGCCTGTGCTCGCCACTGCGTGCGGACAGGCCGCCCTGCTTGTTGGCAATGCTTCGCGGCTACACCCGCTCCCGGCTGGGCCTTGGTGAGGACGGACTTGCCGACTGGGCCTGGGGGTCGAGGGAGGACCCGCCTGCAGTTCCAGGCACTGCCCGCCGCCCGCAGCCGCCCACCGCCCAGCTTGTCGGCTTGTCTGCGCAGCCTCCGCTGCGAGGGCACCCGGGGCCGGCTGTCCACACCCCGTGGTGGGGTCATTTCGTCCCTGACTCATTTGGTTTCATTGTCGCCACGTGAAGCAGGGACAGGCCCCTGGGGGGCAGGAGAGAAGGCGCTGCCTGCTTCAAAGTGCGGCCTCCCCCAGCCTCCCCTGACCTCCCCCTGGCCTCCCCCAGGGGCCTCCCTGGCTCCCAGGCGGTTTACCCGCTTCTGGCCCAAGGCCGCTCACCCAAGCAAGGTCAGGGAGCCCGTTCTCTGCTGGCAGCCAAGACACCTTCACACCCACGGCTGTCACGCAGCTTCCCTTCCGGCCTCGGCGGGACTGTCCAGGGGCAGGACCGTCTCGGGGCAGGACAGTCCGGGGGCAGCACCATCCAGGGACAGAGGCGAGCGCGGCCGGGGTCCCTGGGCTGCTTTGGGAAAGGAAAACGACCCGATTTGGGGGCGTACCCAAGCACCCTTCGATGGCTTCCCTTCCTTGCGGGACCTGCCGCCTTGCAGACCTGAAGTTAATGGGGGGGCAGGGGCTGCCCCGGAGGGTGTGCGCCCGGCCGTCAGCTCTGGGGCGAGGCCAGCCTCCTCCCGGCCCCTCTAGGAGGCGGGGCGGTCACCTCTGTGGACATCACTGGCTGCCAAAGCAATGAGAGGCACCCCCGCTGGGACCCCACAGTCCCCCCACTTCCACAGCACCCTGAAATCTCCTGTGAGACAGAGCCCCAGCCGGCCCCAGCCCCTGCCCGGTCCTGCTCCTCGTGCTCTTTCTGCGGTTCTCAGCTCAGGGCTGCAGGCTCCTCCCCGCAAGGGGCAATCTCTGCAGACATTTTTGGTGGTGACAGCTTGGGGCACAGTGCCAGCTTCTGGGGTGGCACCCAGGGCTGCTGCACCCACGAGGCACACAGGGCACCCGGTCCAGGGCCAACGGGGCGGAGCCGTGGCCCTTCCCTGCTGCTGGCTTCTGCCTACAGCAGCTCACGTTGTTCTGACTTTGACGAGCATGTCAGGCGGCCCCCCCACAGCCCCCTAGCGGCCCCGCAGGCAGCCCAGCCCCCCCCACCCCTAGTGAGACCCTCAAGGGGCCCAGGCCAGTCCTACCCTGGAGGTCACCCCCTGTGAGTGTCACACAGACTTTCCAGGCCCCAGTTTTCCATTCTTTCCCGGGGTCCCCCCACAGCCAGGGGCTGCTGGGGTTTCACGCGTCTGTTCTTGTCGCCGCAAAGATGGAAACCACAGCCGCGAGCTCACCTGGGCCTCCGAGGCCGGCTAGCGCTCTCGGGCTGTCCGAAGTGGCCAGTGCCCACGGTCCTGGGCTCGCTGAGGCCTCGCTGTCCACGGTGTGCTGTGCGAAGTGGTTGACGTGATGCCACCCCCACCCTACCCAGCCCCCCCAGCCCCCATGGGCACAGTAAACCCATCTCGAAGATGAGACTGGCTGGACCAGCGTGACAGACCCAGCTGTGTCCAGGCTGCGGCCCTTGCGCTCCCAGCGGGGCCTCTGAGACCCCGGCCCTGGCCCCGGCTCCTGCCCTCAGCTCTCCAGAGTGGCGGCTGTCCTGGGAGGCGTGGGGGAGGGTGGGCACACACTGGTCACCGCAGCCGTGGGGAGCAGGGAGTAAGGGCGGCAGCTGGCAACAGGCGGCCTGAGGTGGGGGCAGCACGTGGAGGACGCCGCCGGGGCCCGCAGCCGGCGGGCACAGGCTTGGGTGGCTGTCCGGCTTGTCCTCTCCTCGGCGGGCAGGCCGGGCTCTAAGCTGACCTGGACAGCGTTCCCCGAAGACCAGACAGGACGCCGCGCTGGGTCAGGGTGAAGTGAGCACAGAATTCTCGCTCGTCAGAGAAAAAGCTGCATGAAAGTGTCCCATAAACCAGACAGTGACCACAGTCCTCCAGGCCCTGGACGCAGTGGGACGTGCGGGCGCCCGCGGACGTGGTGCGGCCATGGGTCCGCCCAGGCCAGGCCCCGGGGCAGCCCTGCGGGACTCCGGCCCTGCAACAGGCTTTCAAGGCAGGGAGTGACTCAGTTTACCCGTAAGGGAGGAGGCGTCCGATTCTGGAATGGTCAGACAAGCGCGGTCCCCTTGGGGGCGCAGCAGGCACCCCTCCTGCCGACTGCAGGGCTGGCTCCCCGGGGGCAGGGTCCCATGCTTCCATCTCTTCGCTCCCTGTGTGAAGCCCAGTGGGGAGCAGAGGGGGGTCTCCCTCGCAGCCAGCAGGCCGGACCCTGGGCCTAGGGGGGCTCTAGGGGGCTAGGCCAGACATGAAGCCTGACAAGTGTGTCTAAGACGAGAAAGAACTGGGGCGTGGCCGGCAGGACGCGCACCCACCTGAAAAGACCCCGAACCCGCCAGGTCTGGGGGACACTGGATGGCCAAGGCCCCATCGCTGTATTAAAAAGTTTCTGACTGAACCCTCAGCCAGGCCGGGGCCCAGCCCCTCCCTCCGGTGGGCCGCTGAGGAGGTCCAGGCCCAGGAGGAGCCGGGAGGCCGGGCCGGGGCGCCGGGACGGCGGGCAGGGCTGCGGCGAGGGCCGGGCAGGACGTCCCAGGCTGGACTCGGTGCCGAAGCCTCCCTTCCCGCTGGCCCTGGGCCGCCCCGCCGCCGGCTGGCACGTGTGGGCAGAGAGCCTGTCCTTCCGGACCCCGCCGCCGCCCGGGAGCAGGTTCGCCTGGGCCCTGACCGCGCTCGGCCTGGCCTGGGCCTGCGCCTCACATGGCGGGAGCTGGCCCTGGCGGGTGGGTGGCCGGGCGGCCGCGCGGCCTCCTTCCCTGGGCACGATGCCCTCTCCTCGCCCCCCGCGCGTCCGCATCTGGGTTTCACGCCAAGGGCAGCTGGCGACGGAGCGGGCGGCTCTCCCTCTCCGCGGGGGGCGACAGGAGCCCCAGGGATCGCGGCGCTCAGGCTCGGGGACCCCGGGACACGGTCCCCTCGCGTCCGCCGCTGGGGCTCGGGCTTCATCTGCTTCCCGCCGGTGTCCCCGCGACGGGAACAACACGAAGGCCACTGACCACCTTTCCGGGCTCCTGCCGGAACCCCGTGCTCCGTCCTCGTGGGGCCCCACCTGGGAGCCCCGGCAAGGGGCCTGGGCAGAGTGGGGCAAGGCCTCCCTTGGCCTTCCCTGCTGCGGCCAAGCTCCCCGCACCGGGCAGGTCCCAGCGAGGCGGCCACGGTGACCTGCCCTCTGCCCCGGGCGCCCCGGGCCCCAGGCTGGCCGCACGGCTGCTGCGGGGCCACCGCCGGGCCTGGAGGCTCATCTTGCTCGGCGCCGTGGCCGTGCAGCCCGTGGGGGGCGCGGCCGCCTCCTCAGACTTCCTTTGCCAACCTCGGGGCGGGCACCAGCCCCTCCACGCGTGGGCACACAGTGGCTGCGCCGGAGGGGCTCCAGATGTCAGGCTCCGTCCCTCTGCCCGGTTCTGGACGTTCTGGAGCCCGCCAGGCGCATGACAATGGATCTAACTCGGGCCGAGTCAAGGAAAATCCGGAAGCGGCAACAAATCTCAGCGCCCACCTCACGCCCAGGGCCCCTTCTGGAACCTTCTCCTCCTTCCCTGGGCCCCGGGCCAGGCGCCGAGAGTGGCTCCTGCCTGCCATCCCCCGGCCAGCACGTTCCTCTCACACTCCCCTCTGGCCGCTGGCCCTGCTCTGAGGGCCCTCCTGCCTGGGCCCTGGCCCCCGCCGGCCCTGCACTGCCCCTTCCCCGACGCCTGCCCGGCTCCCCGCCCCCCGCCCCCCCCCGCGGGGGCCCCACCTCTGGCTCTGGCCGCGCGCTCACCTGGACGGGCCAGGCCGAAGTGAGCAGGTGCGGGGGTGAGGGCAGCTCCAGTTTTCGGGGCGCCGTCTCCGGCTGTCGGGGCGGGGAGCCACAGCAGACACGCCCCGCGTCTCAGCAGGACCCCGGGTGCGCCCCCCCCCTCCCCGCTGGACAGCGGCGCAGTCACGGCAGCCCGCGGAGCCCCCCAGGCCCGTCCCGGGCTCTGCCCCCCGCGGCGCCCCCGCCCCCCAGTCTGTTCCGTGGGTCTGGGGGCCCGACCGCAAGGCCCTGGGCCGGCCGCGGGGGGCGCAGCTCGCGCCCCGGCTTCTCTCCGCCGCGCCCCGGCGCGTGGGAACTCGGGGGGCGCGCGGGTCGGGCCCGGGGCGCCCCCGGCAGCGCAGCGGCCACGCGGGCCTGGACGCGAGCCACGAGCCGGGAGCCCCTGCGGGGCAGGGGGGCAGCCCGGGCCCCGACGCTCCCGGGCGCCGGGGGGGCGTGGGCTGGAGGGGCTCTCGCTGGAGGAGGTCCGCTGGCCGGGGCGTGGCCTCCTGGGTGGACATTGCTGGGGGGCGCTAGCTGGGGGGGGGTGCCTCGCAGCGGGGTGGCACTGTCTGGGGGGAGCGTGCTGGGGGCGGGGCTCTGGGGCTCTGGGGCGGGGCTCTGGGCTCTGGGGGCGGGGCTCTGAGGGCTCTGGGGGCGGGGCTCTGGGGTCTGGGGCGGGCCCTGGGGCTCAGGGGGCGGGGCCCTGGGACTCAGGGGGCGGGGCGGGGCGGGGCGGGGCACGGCGCGACCCCACGCGGCTGCGCAGACGGTCGGCGGCTGCTGGCGTGAGGCGGAAGGAGGCGCCCGCGGGGCCCTGCGGCTGCGGAACTGGGTCTCGAACCAGCAGCCGCCGTGAGCGCGGAAACATGGGGCCCTGCCACAGGCCGACGCCTCGGTTCCCCCAGCGCCGTCCGTTCTGGTGGAAAACCCAAAGGACTTAAACTCGGGGTCTCGGCCGAGCCGCCCAGGCCCGCTGGGGAGCCCCGTGTGGACGCGCGGGAGGAGCCCGGGCCGGGCCGGAGAGGGGCGCGAGGGCCGGAGAGGGGCGCGAGGCCCGGAGAGGGGCGCGAGGGCCGGAGAGGGGCGCGAGGCCCGGAGAGGGGCGCGAGGGCCGGAGCGGGGCGCGAGGGCCGGAGAGGGGCGCGAGGGCCGGAGAGGGGCGCGAGGGCCGGAGAGGGGCGCGAGGGCCGGAGAGGGGCGCGAGGGCCGGAGAGGGGCGCGAGGGCCGGAGCGGGGCGCGAGGGCCGGAGCGGGGCGCGAGGCCCGGAGAGGGGCGCGAGGGCCGGAGAGGGGCGCGAGGCCCGGAGAGGGGCGCGAGGGCCGGAGCGGGGCGCGAGGGCCGGAGAGGGGCGCGAGGCCCGGAGAGGGGCGCGAGGGCCGGAGAGGGGCGCGAGGGCGGGAGAGGGGCGCGAGGGCGGGAGAGGGGCGCGAGGCCCGGAGAGGGGCGCGAGGGCCGGAGCGGGGCGCGAGGGCCGGAGCGGGGCGCGAGGGCCGGAGCGGGGCGCGAGGCCCGGAGCGGGGCGCGAGGGCCGGAGCGGGGCGCGAGGGCGGGAGCGGGGCGCGAGGCCCGGAGAGGGGCGCGAGGCCCGGAGCGGGGCGCGAGGCCCGGAGCGGCCCGGAGCGGGGCGCGAGGCCCGGAGAGGGGCGCGAGGGCCGGAGCGGGGCGCGAGGGCCGGAGAGGGGCGCGAGGGCCGGAGAGGGGCGCGAGGGCCGGAGAGGGGCGCGAGGGCCGGAGAGGGGCGCGAGGGCCGGGCCCCCACGGACTGGGGTGCTGGGCCGGGACTGGATGGCGTGGCTGGGGCTGCGCTATGTGGGAGCTGGCGGGCCCATCTCTCCGGCCACCGGGCCCACCGCTCTCCGCCGGGCCCATCTCTCGCCGCCGGGCCCATCTGTCTCCGCCTGGCCCATCTCTCGCTGCGGGGACCATCTCTCTCGGCCGGGCCCATCTCTCCGGCCTCCAGGACCGGGAGGTAAGTCCCCAGAGCCTCCTGGGGCGCGTGCGGGCGCCCGCTGAGGCCAGGCCATGGTGGTGGCGCTCGGCCAGCCTGCGGGCAGGGGTCTTTGGAGGGGGCATCTTGGAGGGGGCGCGTCTTGGGGGCCGGTCGCCTGCAGGCTGCCAGGGGGACGAGGGTGTTGCTGCAGGGACGAGTCCGGGCTCGGCCCGCGGCTCTTCACACAGAGGCGTCCAGAACCCGCTGCGGGGCTGGCGAGGAAGGGCCCCCACCCCAGCCGCCCAGTGTGGGCTGCCCTGGAGGGTCAGACAGGTCTGCGGCGGCCGCGCCCGTGCCGGGTACTGGGACCGGGAGCAGCCCGGCTGCCGTCTCCTGGAGGCTGCTCCGCATCTGCTCCTGCCGCCTGCTCCTGCCCTGTCCCGGCCGTCCCCAGCCTGCCCCGTCCCTGTCCGCGTGCCTGGAGTACGGAGCCACTCCTGGTGAGCCCTGTTCAGGCACTCAGGGGCCGCTGCAAGGGCCGGAGTGGACACGCCGCAGCACCTGTCTCTGGAGGCACCTGGCCCTTGGGCAGCGGGGGTGGGGGTCAGGAAGGGAACACCACCTGCTCCCCACCGTCCTGCTCTTCCTGCGGGGGTCCCTCCTGCGGCCTCTTCAGAGCAGGCCAGGGCATGTGTCCAGCACTCAAGGCCGTGTCCCCAGTGGGTTGGTCATCAGGGGAGCACTGTCACCCCGGGCTCTGCCACCTGTCTCCTCCCAGCCTGGCCTCTTCTTCCTTTCATGGGACACCCCAGGGCACGGGTAGCTGGGGCCCCAGGGCTGGGGCGGGAGGCCTGGGCAGTCGCGGGAGGTAGCAGGAGAAGGTGCCTCTGGAGCCCGGGGAGGGAGCGCTGTCAGGGCGGACTTGGAGTGGTTTCTTTCTGCGCCGGAGGGCAGGTCTGGGACGTGCTGGGAGCGGAGGCTGGAGAAGAGCGTGTAGGGCAGGGCCCTTGGGAGGGCCCTCGGGAGGCCTGTCAAGAGCAGGGTGGTGAGGCAGGAGGATAGGGTGGGCCTGGCCTGGCCAGGGGCGGGGGCAGGGCTGACCCAGCTGAATGGCAGATAGAGGGCGGCAGGAGAGTTTACTTCAAATCTTGAAAATGTTCCCAAGGAGGAGCCTCCCTGGTGGCGCAGCGGGTTGAGTGCCGTGCTGTGAAGCTGTCTGCAGCCTCTGCAGCGCGGGTTCGATTCCCGGCAGGCCAGGGAGATACCCACATGGCGCGGCAGACTCTCTCGCTCGCCCTCAGCAGTGTTTCCTACCCCAGTTCTTGTATAAATAAATAAATCTTAAAAGAAAAAGAAAATGTTCCCAGAGAAAGAGGAGCTTGAGGACGGCGGGGCGAGGGGGGACGGGCTGCAGGGACTCACGGGCTTGGCCTCGGCTTGTGCCCCTGCCGGGCCCTGGAGGGCGGAGGCTTCGTCCCCTCCCGGATCCCACAGGCCGCCGGGCCCTGCTGGGGGTGACCCCACCTTGCAGCTCTCGCTCTTTTCCCCTTTAAAGGGCTCGGGTGGCCAGGGCGACCCCAGACTGTCCTCACCACCCGTGAGGAGCAGCCAGGGGCGCGTGGCCTGAGCCCGTGGCCTCGTCAGCTGACACACTGGGCGCCAACCTCTGGCGTCCTTCTGCCTCGGGTGGGGCGGGACAGGGCCACAGCGGCAGACAGGAGGAGGCCCCAGGAGCCGCCGCGCCTCCGGCTGCTCTCACCAACCTACTGGGCGGTGGGGAGCGGGGGCGCCGTTGGGGCCGGCAGGGCTGGGCTCTGGCCATGTCTGTGGCTCATGCCCGGGCTGGGGTTAGGTTGTGCGCAGGGAGCAGCGCACACAACACTTGAGCATCAGGGGCGGCTTGTGATGTATTTTCTGGAAATTTCTCTAAAACTTCTTGACCCTCCCTACACCCTCGGCCTGGGTACGTGTTCCTTTGGGTTGAGATGCCTCTTCTAGGCCAAGAGGAACCCCGAGGTCCACTCCGAGTGTTAGTGGCCGAGCGCGGGTCTGCAGTGGACGCTTAGGCAGCTGGAGCACCCGCCCGCCACACTCCTGTCGCCAGCCTGGGTGTTCTTCTGTGTGGAAGGTTCTAGAAAAGGCAAGCATGGTGGGCAGGGAGACGCTCTGCTGGGCAAGGCTGCGGGGCTTGTCTGAGGGGCTGTCCCGGGAAGAGCTGACGTCACCGGTGCTGATGTAGGAGGCAGATAAGCGAGTCTGGAGAAGGTGGGCGCTGCGCGGGGGAACCCGGCCCAGGGCGAGCGTCCGTCTGCACGGCCCGCTGCACCACCCGGGGGGGCTTTGTCGTGGCGCTCCCGGGGCAGGTGCTGATGCCCGGGGCGGGTGCTGATGCCCAGGGTGCCGCTTCTGCGCACACCAAGCCTGGTGTTTTTCACTTATTTCCCAGCGGTTTTCCGGCACCAGCGGGGCCTCTGGGACCCAGTGCAGGCCTGACAGCAGCCTGCAGAGGGCGCCAGACGCCTGAGGGGGCAGACATGTCCCTGGCTGCCCATATGGCCAGGCCTGTGCTTCTGGAGGACATGCAGGTGGGCAGCGCCAGCTGCCTTGATGCAGACTGACAGCGACTAACGGGGCCAGGGCGCAGTTACTAGGCGCCCTTTAGTGTGAGGGCATCACTGGGGAGCCCCAGAAGGTGGGAGCACAGGGCAGGCGTGGGGCAGGCTCTGCGCTTCACAACCTCCGGGCCTCTGCCCCGGGAGCCCCATGGCTCCCGGCCCAGTCCCGCACCTGTCCTTGGGCTTTCCGAGGACCATCCCTCCATCGCGGGCCGGACCCTGCCCTCCGCACCCTCAGCCTCCAGCCCTGACCCTCTGCCTGCACTGCCCTCCGGGCGGCCAGCCCCCTCCCCAGGCGAGGACCCAAGCCGCCTCATCAACATGGGGCAGCCCCATGCTGCTCTCGGAACTTAGGGGACCCGGAGGTCTGGGCCAGAAACCCAACGAAGAGAAACTCCACTTGTCCGTTAAGTCTCAGGACAGCCAGTGCCATCTGGACGCCGGATAGGGGTGAGGTTGAGGACCTGGTCCTTATGAACCAACTTCACCCCAGCGCACCTGGAACCTGCTTCCATTTTCCTGCCAGCGCTGTCTGGCTCTGCCCAGGCGGCCGTGGCTCCACAGACCCCCGGAAAGCTCCTGGCTGCTCCCTCCCTGGGGAGGAGCCCCCCCCCTCCGCCTGCCGGGCCAGGGACAGACACCAGCCGCAGAGACTGGGCAAGACGCCCACTGCCGAGGCGGTGCTGGATGCAGCCGGGGGCTGCAGCCACTCAGGGCCACTGACAGGCGGCGAGTGCGAAGTCGGTAGGGATGCGGGACTCGCGGGAAGCCGCAGGGCCCGGCGCCACTGGGACACCCACCTGGCATCAAGACAAGAGGCCCGGAAATACTGGGCTCACGCCCGCCCGCCCGGGACAGCCCAGGCTGCGGGGCCGGCGTGTGGGTGTCCGAGACAGCCCTCCGGCCTGGCGACCGTGGCCACGGCTTCGTGGTGACTGCCGAGAGCACAGCGCCCCGCGCAGGACTTTCAGACACGCAGGGGAAGCGGAATGAAGATGAAAATCGACTCATTCAGAAGGAGCATACGTTTCTAGAAAAATGTGACTTCTCACGGCCGGCCCAGGGGCAGTGGACACAGACTGGCCACCAGGGAGAGAGGAGGGCAGGGCCGGGTGTCACGGGACCCAGGCCCGCGAGGCCGTCAATATGCGGCCGGGAGTCTGGTCTCCCTCGGGATGCGCCGCGAACAGGAGCGGAGGCGCTTTCTCCTTCAACAGAGCAAACAGACCAAGCCCGAAGCCCATCCTGGGGCTGCTCAGCTGCGTGTCGTCCGGGTGGTCCCCCGAGAGCCTGGTCTGACCTGTTCCGCAGAGCTGGGGTCCTGTGGCTCGCGTGCCTCTGAGGTGTGGTCTCGCGCCAGGTGCAGACATGGCTGTCCGGCGGGAGGGCGAGGCCTGTGCCGAGCCGCTGCTGCGGGCACGCTCAGGGGTGCCATTCGAGGACTTGGCTCCGGGGTGGCCTCTTTAAGGGAACTGGTGTCCACCAGGGAGGGGGATTCAAGGTGAGCCGGCCTCTTCCTGGCTGCGCATGAAGGGGGCAAAGCTGCCACCTGTGTGGCTCCTGCCCCAGCCGGCCCTGGTGCACTCTTAGGTGCTCCCCGTGGCTCCTCCCTCCCAAGCCATCCTATAAGCCCAGGCCGTACCCCCTGGCGCTCGGCAGACCATGCGGCCAGCTGCCGAGGTGCCGCTGGCCGCACTCAACACGCCCGACATCTCAGGACGTCCTCGCCACTCGGGCCACCGACCTCGGCTGGCGTTTCTAAATCCAGCTGCTCCTCCACCTCCGTGGCTCCCGAGGGGCTGCTGTGGCCGGGAGACAGTCCGGGGATGGCCTCGCAGGGCCCAAGCTTCTCCTGGTCTCAACCAAGGCCAGCTGCCCCCAGCTCCCTGGCGCCTCTCAGCCTCACGCAGCGCCTGCTGGGCTTTGCCAGGGCCTCCCACCAGGCGCTCCCTCACCCCGCCACGCTTCACCCGGCGAGCGGCTCAGCCCCGGGGCCTAATCCCGGCGAGTGGCCCAGAGTGGGGGGCCACAGGCCTCACGCCAGCGAGCAGCAGCAGCTCCTGCCGTCGTCCGCCAGACGGGCCTTTGTGAAGCTCTTCCTTGGGCTTGGCCGTCTTGGCTGCTTCAGAATTCGGGTGAGCAGATTGAGTGATAATTTTAGGGTTCTAAAATCAGGACGTGTCCCCTCCCTCAGTCACATGATGTCATAAGCGGCTGGTGTTGCCTTGGCAACTTTACAGCGTGCAAGTGCTGCTCTCCGTGAGCCCCGGTCGTGTGCCCGGGTCTGGCGGGCGGGGCTCAAAGCCAAGCTTCTCCCTGAGAGACGAGGCCGACGCTCCTCCGAGGCCAGACCAGAACGGGGCCGTCCCGCCGCGAGGCGGTCTCCTCTGGCAGCGCCCAGGTGTGCCCTCCGGGAGCCTGGGGGCCCGGGAAGGTGTGGCCAGTCCCAGGAGCTGGCCAGGCAGGAGGAGCAGACTGACACGGCCGGGCAGTGGAGAGTTGCGACTCCCCGCCAGGCCGGGCGCTCTGGGGTGGCCGCGGGCAGCTCTCCTGGCTGGGGTTTGCTGACCCGGGGCGCCAGGCTCCTGTGGCGGCGCGGACACTCCGGCGGCCGGCGGCGGCCGTCAGCGCCCGTGGCCTCGCCCGTCGCTGGGCCGCGTCTCCTGGCGGCTCGGGCAGCTCACGGTTCTGCGTCCGGTGCCTACGACCGCAACGCCAGCGTTTGAGGGAATGTCTGAAAAATGGGCAAAACGCAAAGAAACAGAATAACAGCCCGTGGTCCTGGCGGCCGAGGCGCGTGTTCAGCAACCCCCCCCCCCCCCAGTCCAGCTGTTTCTCCATCAGCAGCTTGCGGGGGGCGCCCTGGCCTGTCCCAGCGAGTGGCCTCCCAGGGACCCGGAGGCTGAGGCTTAACCCCCACCTCACAGAGCCAACAGTTTAAACTTTCTCATGACTCATTTTTTTTATTTAGCCATTTCCGTGTCCTGGCTTTCGATGCCGTGACATAAGGAACGTGGCGAAACCCGCAGTTAAGAGCTGGGGGGAGAGATGTGCGTCTGTGTGACCAGCCTGGGCCGCCACCGGCTTCGCCTGCCCCCGGCGGGGTGGCGCAGTCACGCCTTGGCCGGCGCAAAGGACAAAACGGCCAGGCCGGCGGCGCCAGGACACGCCGAGCTGAGCCGAGGCGAATGCGGGGCAGAGGCCACCGGGGCAGACGAAGCGCCCGGCCTCGCGCAGGCGGGTGGAGGCTCCGCGGCCCCACTCCCCGCTTCTCTCCAGAGAACCATGGGGGATGGGAAGCGAGGGGTGTCGAGTGCAGAGACCCCGCCGTCCCGAGCGCCCGGCCCCGCGGGATGCCCTGTGGACGCCCGGGTGGAGGCAGCCGGCGGGTGGCAGGTGCCCATAACAGGGGCCCCTTCCGGCTCTGCGCCCTGACTCAGCACGTTCAGAACCTCGGCTGTTCCCCCACGGGCTTGAGGCTCAGACCATACGTTCATTCCTGCGAGCAGACGGCCTGGCCGCAGGCCCCCCGCTCCCGGAGGCCGCGATGGTGCTGTGAGCCTGCGGCGGCCGTGACCCGCGTGTCCCACAGAACCGCTGGCGCCAAGGGGGCTTGGTTTAGTCTTCTCGGACTGGAGGTGTCTTCGCGGTCAGAGCTCGGTTTCTCTATCCGCGTGTGTTCCGGAAAGTTCCCTCCGGTGGCTGGGGTTCCCTTCCCTGCTCTCCCAGCCGCGCTCCTGCCGGGACTCCCGCATCCTTCTCCCCTCAGCAACCCCCCCCCCCAGCTGGCGGGCAGGTCACTCCCGGCGTGTCCACACCCTTCTTGGGGGAGTTGAGGCCTTCCCAGGGGGAAAGTGCCTGTATTTCTCTTGGTCTTACTTTCCTGCTGCTTCATCATAAATTGTGATTTTTGTATTAAAGTAGACATTTAAAAATAATATTCATAAATCATGTTCCTTAATCCACTAGGTATATATGTAGATGTATATCAAAAATATAGTTTTAAAGGGCTTCCCTAGTGGCGCAAGGGGTTAAGATGCAACCTATGAAGCTGTCCGCAGCCACTGCAGCCCGAGTTCGATCCCCAGCCAGGGAGCTACCCACATGGCGCAGCAGCCCTCTCCTGTCTCGCCCGCTGCTCCCCTCAGCAGTGTGTTTCAGTCAGTCTGCCTGCTCTGCTCCCCGCTCTGTCTCTGGTGAATCTTCTCACCCCCCCACCTCTGACCTGTACCCCAGTTCTTGTGCACATAAATAAATCTTTTTTTAAAAAAAAGAATGTAGTTTTATTTTTATTAAATTCCATTTAAGTCTGTTTTAAAGATAAGAGATTTTTCTTTATGAACTGTTACTATTGTGAATGATATTAATAGGTTTTCATAATATAGAAGCCGTTCCTGATTTCTTGTTTTAATGATACCTTGATAACTGTTCATTTTATATGACATTAAATCAAATTTCCCCCTATTTTAAAATGAATTTTAGAACACCAGAACAGCTTTATATGCAAACCTGGCACGTTTAATTTCTGCTGTTTGAAATTTATTGAGCTTATTTTTGTGGGCAATTTTAGGTTTCAGGAATTTTAAGTAAATTGTGCTCTAAGTATCAACTTCCTTGCTCTTTTGTATGTTAACTTATAAGTTAGAGTCACGCGACAACATCTTCAGGAAGCTTTTGCTTTCTGATCTGTCATACCTGACGCTTTATCAACATAACCCGGCCGTCAACCCATCGAGCCGCGTGGGGGCTCCCACACTGGGCGCTGAGCTTGGCCTCCGTCTCGCCGGGCCTGGGGCCGTGGGCACTTGAGTTTCTGAGAAACTCCTCCTGCCCCCGCTGGTCTCCAAGGGCCCGTGCCATCCTGCCCCCCCTGCGGCCTTCCCGGCCCGCCTGTGCTTGACCCGCGCCCCTGGTCCAGGAGGCACCTCAGGCCTCCCGGGCACCTGCCTCGACTCCTGGGCCCAGTGCTCACGACGCGTCTGCATCTGGACCGTTTCCAGTTTACACAAGAGGCTGGCGTGTCTTGGCCGCTCAGGTGGAGAATCCCCGCATATATTCCTGATACAATCCCCAGAACGTTCAGACGTTCTGTAGGCGCGGCCTCCCCTCTGAGGTCGTCTCTTTGCTCCTGCCGTCCTGTGAGGTGCAGGAGTCTGAGCCTCGAGGAAGCTGTGTGTCCCTTGCCCCATGCATTCCCGTTGCGGCTCCTGACCGCCACACCGCCTGGAGGTGGGGGCAGGGCAGGGTCTGTGCACCTGCAGGGGCGCAGGCGGTTGGAAGGCCCCTCCCTCCCTCGGGTCCGCTGTCAGTGCTGCCGCCACGTCTCCGCACTGGGGGCCCACCGCCCTGTTGTCTGCCAGAGGGTGGAGGCCGAGGGCCCGGCTGCTAGGTCTTGGAGTCAGGAGCCTGAGTCTTTTTTCTTTGTTCTTTTTTCTGACTCTTCTGGGTTCCGCGAATTTACATATGAATTGTAGCTTTAGTTTGCTGATTTTTGCAAAAAAAGGCAGCTAGATTTCTGCTTTTGTGACTGCTCTGCGTGCACTATGGCTCCCGTCTCCTCCTCGTAATAAGCCTTTCCCGTAACACCACAGCAGTGATTTCCACTTTGCTCTGGCCTATCTTATGTTGATTCTGCATTCTGCATGCCAGTCTGCCGTGTGCAGCCGCGGGCAAATGCTTAGTTGTTGCCGTCCTGCTCTGCCTCTGCATTGTTTTCTCTTCTTCTGGAAGGTTTCTACAGGTGTCGTCGTGACCACTTTGGAACTCAGATCTTTAATTCTCAATTCTCACAAGCAGCGCTGAAGTCAACAAGTCTCCTGACTGCACACACCCTCTCTTGTGTTCACGCCTCGGCTCTGTGCGCCTGCTGCCCACAGGGCTGGCCGCGGCCCGACAGGTGTCTGGGCCGTGACCTTGTCAGCGTCCTCTCTGAGCTGGCTGAAACCTTCCGGTCCGGTGTCAGGAGCGCAGGCGGATGTGGAATTCAGTTATCTGAAACACCAGCTTGACTAGAACACCCGGCCTAGAGGCAAGCGCTGGGCCAGCCCGGAGGCCCCGTGCGTGCGGCTGGGCCAAGACTAGACGTGGCGGGTGGACAGCACAGAGGCCGGGAGCGGCCGCGTGGGCACAGCCTCAGGGCCAGAGCAGACCAGACGCTGGCGCTTCCTTTATGGAAATTCTGGGGCAGAAAGCATCCAACTCAAGCCCCCCATGGAACTGGAAGCCCCGCGGTGTTCCGACTCCAGGGGTGTCTTGAAGGAAAGTGTCTGGCCAGGAAATGGGGGCCGAGGCCGCCTGCCGGTGCTGGAGCTGACCCGCCCTGGCCTGCAGGTTAAGGTTTCAAGCGTTGAGCTGTGGCTCTGGCCCCTCCACTTCCAGAGGGAGGCTCTCCCCCAGCCACATGCCTGCAACAGAGGTGGGGTGGAAGGCGTCTGGGGCTCCGCCAGCACCCCCGCGGCCTCCCCCCACCCCAGTTCACTTGCGGGCCGTTGTGGTCCTGCCTCCTTTTAGGTTTGCTAGCACTTCACCCCCCATGACGTGGCTACCGCCTCAAGAAGAGCAGGTCGTCCCTTAGTTACATTTGGAGAACAAGAGGGACCAGAAGGCTGGGCTCTCCCCGGCTGTCCCTCTCAGTCCTCCCTCAGCGTCCATCCACCATCCGTCCGTGTATGTGCGCGTGCATGCGTGCATGTGCGCCTGTGCAGTCTCCCGTCACCCATGCTCCCTCCTCCCTCCACCAGCCTCCCCGCTCCCTCCACCTTCCTCCATGCAGCCGTCTGGGATTGATCCGCCGTCCAGTCCTCCCAGCAGCAGACATCGTGGTGCGGCTATTCGCCAGCCTTGGTGCTGGGTAAAGAAGGTGCAGTGGTTGGGCCAGGAGGTTACCTGCCAGCAGCAGGGAGACCGATTTCAATTAAAAGTGAAATAAGAAAGTGAAACGCCCATAGTGTTAAGTGCGGTTTTGCCAGAAGAAAAGAACACACCCCGGGCCTCCCCTGGTGGCTCAGCGGTTGAGCGCTGGGTTGCGAAGCTGCCCGCAGCCTCTGCAGCGCCGGTTCGATCCCCGGCTGCTCCCCGGCCACCGGAGGAGGGTCCCACATGGCGCGCAGACCTCTCCTGCCGCCCGCTGCTCCCCTCAGCAGTGTCCTTCGGTCCTTCTGCCTGCTCTGCTCCCCGCTCTGGCTCTGGTGAATTCTCTCGCCCTCCCGCGCTTCTGACTGTACCCAGTGCTCGTATAAATTAAAAAAAAAAAAAAGAAAAGCACACACCCCTTGGTCGGGGGTTTTCTCTGAAGTCGGAGTCAGGTGCGGGGTCTGGAGAGTGGACTGGGGAGAGAACACCCTAGAACTCTAGACAGAGGGCGGAGCGGGCGGGGACGGAACTCCAGGGACAGTGTGACGGGGTGGGGGGCGCAGGGCGCATCTGCGGGGGCGCACGTCTGGGCTGGGGCTGGGGTGGCGCGCGGCTCTCAGGCCCGGCTGGTCTCGAGGGCGTGGGTCTGGCCTCAGCGCGGGCGAGCGGCAGAGAACCACTCGCGGGCGGACGGCCGCCGGGGGCGTCAGCAGAGGGGCGGAGGGGCCCCAGCGGGGAGATGGGCGGGGGACTGTCTGAAAGGGACGCGCGGGCCTATGCGGCCCGGGCAGTGGGGCGCGTGGTGGCCGGAGTCCCGGCCGGCAGCCGTGTGGACAGGGGCCCCGCTTACGGCAGAGCAGAAAGGGCTGACATCTTGTGTATTTAAATTCGTAAAATAGGGCTAATGCGGCGCCAGCCATTACCACCCCGCGGAGGCCACCTTTGGCCTCACCTCTCCGGGGGCCCCTGCGGGGAGCACTGCCAGGGAGGAGCCCTGGGGGAGGAAGCTGCGTCCCTGGTGGGGACACAGAAGCCGTTCCCCGGGGGGCGGAGGCCACGGCGCGGGCCCTGGGGACGGGGGCCATGGCCAGTGCTGCGAGTGCCCGGGTGAGACTGCAGACCCGGTGCTGGGGCGATGGCACTGGCCACCTCAGGAGGTTCAGGGTGCAGGAGGCGGGGAAAGGCAAAGTTGCCTGGGGCGCCCCATTGTGGAATGAGGGCGCCCTTGCTCTGTCTCAGGGCCGCTGGCGCAGCGGGGCCCACTGTGGGGTTCATGCTGATAGTGATACGGGGCAGTCCCCGTGTGGTCCCAGTGGGGGAGCGGCCCTGACTGCCTGCGCTCCTGATGGGGGGCACATTCCCCTGGGGGTCCAGGCACATGCCCGTCGGACACCGGCCTGGGCCTTCCAGGGCCAGCCGCATCCCTGTCTGGTGTCCGGTAACAGATTAAAAGCCCCTTGGATGATAGACTGGGGACCTGCCACTCTGCTTGGTCTCGGAGAGGAGCAGCAGCCTCTCCTGGCAGAGCAGCAGCCCCCAGAAGCCCCCCAGGGTAGCTTTTCCCTAAAACACCCCGAGCCAGGTGTCCCGGCTCCCCTGGTTTCCTCCCCCTGCCCCAGCAGCCGGCCATGCCATGCCCTTTCGGCTCTAAGTCTCAGCGGTCCCCCGCTTCTCTTACCTTCCATCCTGCCAACCCCTCTCTCCTGTCAGCGGCCCCACTGTCCCCCTCAGCTCTGAAGGCCGAGAACTTCTCTTTGTCTTAGGTTGTGTCTGCGAAGACAGATGGGTCCCCGCGCAACCTCTGCCTGCGGTGCTGCCTGTGCAACCTCAGGAGCAGGCACGGCCGCGCCTTCACTGGAGGACTGGGGGGGTGGGCGAGAGGGAAGGGCCTGCTGCGGCAGCCGGGCACTCAGTGCTCCAGGGCCCGTGGGGATGACTGCTGGGCACCAGCGGTTGGGCCGCAGGAAAGGCCAGGTCTGTGCCCTCCAGGGCAGGCCCCCCAGGGACATGTCCCCAGGTCAGGGAGGCCCACACCGCCACTGGGGGCGGCCCAGGCTTTCCCGCCCTTTCTGCTCGGACAGGAGGCAGCACAGGCACCCTGGGCAGAGTGCCAGCGGGGTCTCCTCCCAGACAGGCCCCGCCTGGCCAGCGCTGTCGCGAGACTCACGACAGGGGCCTACCCGTGCAGGCTCCCGGGGCCACCGGCTCCCACCGCGACCACGAGCCTCTTGGGGCGCCAGCTCCCCCATCGCCGTGATTTGACCCGGCGGATGCCGCTGGAAGCCCAGGGCTGGGGCTGTCTGGGGCAGGGGGTGGCCACCGGCCGGCCCAGAGCCTTCCCCCCGGGGCGGGGCGGCGGCTGCTCCCCACCGGTCTCTCCCCGCTGGCCTCTCCGAGCGGCCGGCGCCAGCGCCCAGGCGCGCATCCCCCGAGCCCGGAGCGCGGGGCTTCCCGCGCCAGAATGTCAGGCGCGCCCGCGGCAGATGTGGCTGTGGAAACGCTCTGTATTTTTAGACAACCTTTAATTAAAACACTTTGTGTGTCTCCGCGACCAAATCATGTGCTGCGCGCGAGGGGCTGTCAGAAGGGAGCCTGAGCTGCTAAAAGCGGCCTCGCTTATTTTTATCCGCGATGGAGCCGGGCGCCCGCAGGGACGGCTCCCGCGCCCAAAGGTGCTCGCCGCCCAGGCCAGGGCCGGCCGCAGGCTGTGGACCTCCGCGGGCGGCCCGACCTGGGCGGGCTCGGGGCCTGCTGTTGGGAGTGGCTGTGTTTTCAGGCAGAAATCGTGTTGTCTTGAGGCCTCCTCCCCCGCGGGCTGGAATGGGCCGGGGCGGGGGGCGGGTGGGGGGGGCGCTGGACTCCGTTCTCACCTCCCGCACCTCAGGGTCGGCGGCGGCCTGCTGGAGAGCCCGCGTGGGTGGCCTCCCGGCTGCCTCAGGCCGCTCGCCCGGGGAAGCATGGGCCTCCTGGGGCTGCGCCTGGGCCAACCGCGGGGACACCTGAGCCGCCAGCCCTGCGCGGCAGCGGCCGGACCAGAGGTGCCTCCCCAGCCCCGCCGTCCCCTGCGGAACCGGCCTCCCACCCTTCTTGTCCTCTCCTCGAAGAGCCGATGGGGACGGGCTGCAGGATGCCAGCGGGAGCGGCCGGGGGGCCGGTGCGCAGGGCGGGGGAGGCCGGCGGCTGACGCAGGGCAGGGGCAGCAGGGCAGCCCGCGGGCAGGGCTCGAGCCTGGGGTCTGCGGGAGGCCGCAGCTCCTCTGGCTGCTTCCGTGTCACCCGCTGTGTCCTCACGCCCTTCACGCCAGGGGCGTCCCGCCAGGCCGCGGCACCCCCTCGGCTCCTTTGCTCGGAAGCGCGGCGAGCACTGCGCGGGGGTCAGGCTGCGTGTGCTCTGGGCCCTCGCCTGGGCACCTGTCCGTGGGCGACACCCACACGTCTCTCCGCAGAGACAGAGCAGCGGCGGGACAGCCTCTCCGGGCTCCTCCCAGGCCGCACCCGCCGCCGCCTCCTCTTCGTGCCAGGCACGCCATGGAGCGGCGCGGAGTGGCCCAGGCCCCGCCAGTCCCGGGCCGCAGGTGGGAGCTCTGAGGTCGACACCACGAGCTGGGACTTGCCAGGCCGCGCCTCAGGCCGGCGCCGGTGACGGTGCAGACCCCCAGGAGACGCTGTTCTGCCCTGCACGGACCCACGCGGCTGCTTTTGAAAGGACGTTGCTCTCTGAAGTCAGACCCGCCTCAGCCGTGGCTCCGGAGGCTGCTGGTCCTGTGGGCGGCCGCAGCAGACCCTGCTTGCTGGGCGCGGGCCGCAGCGCAGCCCCTTTTCTGACACATGCACCTGTCACGGCGCATCCTCAACTCGCTGAATTCGCCCAGGCGCCGTCCTGAGGTCATTTGCTGCTGCGGGTTGACATTCCCATGCAGGTTGCCTTCTTGCCCGCGTCTGCTCACACGCCCGCGGGGAACACTGCCTGCTCTGTTCCAGGGCTGAGGTGGTTTTCCCCAAGGGCGTATACACTTACTTCTTAAGTTCTTGTAATTCACTTGAAAATATACATTTACTTGCACTAATAAAATTTTCTTCCAGTTATATATTTTCCTGCATTACCTCATCTCATTAAGCACCAGCATCCCTCAAACCTGGATTTTCCCCCAAAGATTGTGGGAAATTTGTGACTGGCTCCATGAAATGGGCTCTTATTCTGTGACGGTCTAAAAATAGTTGTGCCAAGCCACTAACACGTATTGCATAGGATTTGGATTAATGCCTTTCTTCTGTGTTGAGGAGCAATGAGGTGGTGGGTGGGAAGGAGTCTCAGAGATTGTCCGGGCCAGCCATGTGCTTATAGACCAGAACATGGAGCGCCTGCTGGGAGTGACGTGATTTGTTCATGGTCCTCGATGAGTCCATGGGCTGGAGCCCCTACCATGCAGGGACTAACGTTCATGCTCAGAAAATGGGGCGAGACACTGTGAACCCTACAGACCTGGATTAAAAATCCCAGTTTGAGTCCTTAGTGTCTGTGTTGATCCTGGGAATCGTGCTCTCTGTCTGCTCACTACCAAAATGGCTGAGCAGCAGCAGCCTCCTCACAGAGCTGCCGTGGCTGGTGGGTGACACAGTTTGTGCAGCGGGATTATTGCAGGGTCTGGCGTGGAGTCGTTGCTCAGCCTTTAGTCTGTGACACTAATTTTGAGTGTAGTATAGAGATTGAACACTTGTATTGCCAGGAGGGAGTGACCTGACAGAAATGGGATTATGCTCCATAATAATTTCTGGAGAAAGAAGGGCGGGGGCTGTGTGGAGAGGTGGAGCAGGGTTTGCTGTCCTTCTGCTGCTCTGCACTGGCCTTGGACACACGTGCCAGTTAAGTCCTGCCCCGAAGATCTGAGCCTGCAATTAGGGCGAGTTACCACCAGGTGGCGGTGTCTTCATAGTCACGGCTCCCGCCGTGTCTCCCGCTGGTCGGTGGAAGGAGCGGTAACTGGAACATTCTTCTATCCCTTCCATTTTGAAGCACCCCCACCCCCATCACCGCCACATGCACACACCTAGGAAAATAGTGACATGGGCAGGGTCTTGAAGTCAGACATGCGTGGGGATGAAATCCTCCTGTGTCCTGGATCAACTCAGACAAACCCAAGCGTGACGGACACCCAGTGCCAGGACGGCACAGCCCCTGAGACATCCCGGGACCTTCTCGCTCAAGGGAAGCCTGTCCCGAGTTCTCCACCAGACGCTTGTTTTGCTCGTTTTTGAGCCTGTCGTCCGTGGAATCATAGCGCATGGGCCCTCGGTGTCTGCCTGCCCGCTCAGGGGTCGTCTCTCCCCGGGGAAGACCCACTGCTCAGCTTCACCGCTGCTTACCCGCAGCGTGCCGGCTCTGTCCTGCTGCTGCCAGTTCTTGACGCTTAAAATAGTGGAATTAGGAGCAGCTTCACAGTGTGTGTGTGTGTGGTGTGTGTGTGGTATGTATGGTGTGGTGTGTGTGTGGTGTGTGTGGTGTGTGTGTGGGGTGTGTGTGTTGTGTGGTATGTGGGGTGTGTGTGGTGTGTGTGTGGTGTGTGTGTGGTGTGTGTGGTGTGGTGGTGGGGGGATGAGGGAGTGTGGTGTGTGTGTGGTGTGGTGTGTGTGTGTGGTGTGTGGTGTGTGTGTGGTGTGTGTGTGGGGTGTGTGTGTTGTGTGGTATGTGGGGTGTGTGTGGTGTGTGTGGTGTGTGTGGTGTGGTGGTGGGGGGATGAGGGAGTGTGGTGTGTGTGTGGTGTGTGTGTGGTGTGGTGTGTGTGTGGTGTGTGTGTGGTGTGTGTGGGGTGTGTGTGTTGTGTGGTATGTGGTGTGTGTGTGTGGTGTGGTGTGTGTGTGTGTGGTGTGGTGTGTGTGTGTGTGTGGTGTGTGTGGGGTGTGTGTGGTGTGTGTGGTATGTGGTGTGTGTGTGTGGTGTGTGTGTGTGGTGTGTGTGGTGTGGTGTGTGTGTGTGGGGTGTGTGTGTGGTGTGTGTGGTGTGGTGTGTGTGGTGTGTGTGTGTGGTGTGTGTGTGTGGTGTGTGTGTGGTGTGTGTGTGTGGGTGTGTGTGTGGTGTGTGTGGTGTGTGGTGTGTGTGGGGTGTGTGTGTGGTGTGTGTGGTGTGTGGTGTGTGTGTGTGGTGTGTGTGTGGTGTGGTGTGTGTGTGGTGTGTGTGTGTGGTGTGTGTGTGGGGTGTGTGGTGTGTGTGTGTGGTGTGTGTGTGGTGTGTGGTGTGTGTGTTGTGGTGGTGGGGGGATGAGGGAGTGTGGGTGTGTGTGGTGTGGGGGCCCCGGGGGGCTCTGTGGAGGGACCCTCCCTGCCCCACAGTGGGCCTCTGGCTCCGGCCCCTTCGACGGAGGAGCCTGCCCTGTGAGGTCCACGCCTCAGTCTCTTCCTGGCGGGAGGTTACTGGGGCGGGGGCTGGTGAGGTGGAGGCTCCCCAGTGCCGCGAGGGGCCCTTTGGCACGTGGGGCTCAGAAATAGCAACTGTGACACAAGGTGCTGGGCAGAGGCAGGGACGCGGGCGGCCACGAGCCGTGAGACCCAGAGTCCAGGCCCCGCCACTCAGCGCGCAAGTCGTGGCCCTGCAAGCAGGGGCCGGGCGGGGGGGGGTCCTGCGTGGGCCCCTGTCCCCACACACATGCGCCCTCGTGGGTATTTCCAGTTCCGTGCGGGCTCAAGATACAGCAGAGTGCGGTGCGCTGGGGAAAAGTGCCAAATAAATAGCTTTTCAGACTAATAGTTGACATAAGGACTAAAACATTAAATACATAGTTTAAGGCGTCAGCGTGGCATGTACTAATTTTCTGCCTTTTTATTAAAAGTGGCTTTAATTTTGATTCTATCTTGAAAAATTTCAACTTTAAACTCCAGGACATCACCCGGCCTAGCCCAAAAGCTGACCGTGGCCCTGACCCACACGGCCGCCATGGCGTCGGGCAGCCCAAGCCCAGCGGGGGCAGCAGCAGCTGCGATGTCTCTGGCTCCTGGCACCTCTCAGGTGGGTGGTGCGGCAGGCCCATGGGGGCCGGAGCACAGCAGCTGCGGGTGCCCACGGGGCCCCTGAGACGGGGCCCAGCAGCGCTGGCCACCGTCGGGACGTCGGGTTAGATAGCGCCTGAAGCTGCCCGGGCCGGCGCCACGTGACTCGAGAAGCCACTCTCTGAGGCCCGGCCCCGGGGCCTCCCTGGACTGTAGCGCCCTGGCTGGAGGTGGCCCCAGCCTCCCGCCCCCGTGAGGCTCTCAGGCTTCTGTCTCTTGGAGGTCAGCTACTGGAAGCTTCTTCCTTCTTCCCAAGGCAGGTGCAGTGAGCCCTGCCACGGCCGTATCACCCTGCCCGGGGGCCCTCCAGGGCCCTCCTGCTCGGCCTATCCCACCCACTGGCGCCCGGGCAGGGCCTGCACCCCTGTGGCAGCCTTGGGCGTGGCGGGTGAACCCACTGAGTTTTCTGCCTGTCCCGCCCGCAGCCCACACCGGCCAGTCCCACTCCAGTGCTGCCGCACCGTGCCCGGGGCTGGAGGCTGGGTCTGTGCTACCGTTGCCTTTACAGAGGATCAGGGTCCACATGCGTCCACCCCTCAGGAGGGCCCAGGAACACCAAGTGCCCGGGACAGGTGGCCGCCTCTGTTGGCCTCATGTGGTGGGGGCCTCCTGGCTGGTGGGAGGGAATGGCCAGGCTGCGGACTCCAGTGACCATTCTTAACTTTGGTCCTCACTGTCCACTCTCATTGTTACAGGGCAACCCCAATATAAAACGGGTTGCCTGACTGTGGGTCAGCATGCGCTTAAAGGGGACTCACACTGCAGGCGCACACAAGAGGTTAACAAAAGGTTTATTTACACGGGAAGGGGAATGAGGAAATGTGCAACTCAGGGAGAAAAGAGGGAGATAAATTCTTAAATGCGTCCTACCCATTCCGCCGACCTGGACTCCCAAATGACCCGCCGAGACCAAACCTGCCTGGCCAAGAGCAAGAGCCAAGTGCCCCAGACCCCCCTAACATGGCTGGTTTTATTTACAAACAGAGAAAATGGCTGCTTAACGCCGCTCTTACATCCTCACAACTTCCCTTTGGGGATCCTGGGATTTGTAGTTCCCAGTGTCTGGATGGAGTGGGGGTGGCGTCCACAAAGCCTGTGTGGAGTTTGCTCAGGACATCCTCTCCCCCCGACACCGTGAGTGGAGTCCTCTGGCATGCGGGGTGGATCTGTACGTGACATCACCAGATGCTAAGCCTGGGGATGGCTGCATGGATGGTGAGTGGGTGGTGGGTGGGTGGGTGGATGGACGGATGGTGGGTGGTAGGTGGTGGACACCACGCTGAGTGACCTTAGATGGTCACGATCCCTGACGAGCATGTCTCACGAATCCTCATAAGTGGACACGCTCTTCTTATCCCATTTTGCATGAAGCTTAGCGAGGTTAAGCAGTTTTACCAGAATCTCACAGGGAATTGTTGTCGAGCGGGAATTTGCACCCCATAGGATCGTGGCGCCTGTGTTACATGTAGTGGCGTAAAACGGCCAACCTTTGGAGAGCTCTGATCCTTGAAGTGTCCACAGGGCCTTTCGCCCAGCGGAGCGCCCTGGTTTGCAGGCTGGTCTTGGCGAGCGTGTCCCAGGACCATTGCTCCAGGGGTCCTGTCGAGGGTGTCCCAGACAGACAGCCAGGGCGGCAAGGCCAGCCAGCCCCGGTATGGGCACTGGGCGGGCGCCAGGTGGGAGGCCGGGACAGCTGCCCGGGCAGGCCTGTGGAGGTGTGCTGGGGCAATAAGCCTCCCTGGCCTGAGCCGAGCACCAAGACGCCCCCACACCCCCAGCTCTGGGTTTCTGAGACCAGCTGGGCTCCACCCTGTGTTCCCAGCGCCCGCCCACCTGTGTCTCCAGCCAGCATTGACTTCTGAGTTCTGCGTTACTGTTTGTTTAATGCCCAGTTCTCTGCTGAACGCCCCGAGGCCAAGATCACATTTTTCGTAGTAGCAGCTGGTGGCCTTGCAGGACGCTGAGACTGAAGAGCAGAGACCCGCGAGGTGGTGGGCAACACAGCCGTCACTCAAATGTCCACAACAGGAATTTCACATTTTAGCCGGGACGGGGCTGCGAGGGGCCTTCTGCTCCAGCGCCGGGGCGATGGGATTCTCCAAACGCCCATTTGAGAAAACACAGCCAGATGGTCACACGCTGCGCGAGCGTTGCTTTAAAGATCGCTAGGCCAGAAATAAAACAAAGGAAGCTGCCAACGGCAAAGCAAACCTGGAAAATGTAGTTGCTTGAAAAAAATCCAATGAATTGATCACATTTTGCTGGTGTCACTGTTTTTGATTTTTCTCCACGGTTTGAAAGGCACATTTAAAATTGATGTTAGTGGTCAGGAAACATTTTGGCTTCCTATGTTTCAAGGTTTTGTTACTTGGTGCATTGAGGTAGAATCTCGGTGACAGACTCTTCTAGATATAAAGTGTTTCTGTTTTAGTTCTGACCTTGCTCCCCGCAGCGGAGGCCGCCCTGTCTGCTGTGAACCCGGCTGCAGAGCCTTTGCTGGATGCATCTCCGCATAGTAAAAATTTTCCATCTTTTACTTTTAACCTTTTTCTATTTTTAAAGTCTCTGATAAGCAACACACAACTGGATTTTCAAAAATCTAGTCTGAAAATATTTTTAAGTGGACTTAATCCTTCAAGCAGTTTTAGGTCAGCAGCACTGGGCGGAGGCTGCGGTGTTCCTGGGTACACCACCCTCGGAGCTGAACGTCCCCCTGGGGCACATTCATCGCGCTGGGGCTCCCTGCTGGGGGTGTCTGGGGGCTGGACACCTGTCCCGTGACGTGTCGTCACCACGTAGCTCAGCACGGTGTAGCTCCGCTGCCCTACACGTTGTGGCCTGCTGGGGGGCGGGGGGCGCGGGGGAAGTGACCTGTGTTAGAAACACTTTAATCCCAAAGTGTTTCGAAATCTGGCACTTAAGAAGGATGAGACCCATTTAGGTGGAAAATTGTCTTTTGGGCCATTGGCGATGCTGAAAAACGAAGGCAGCAGAGCGCCGTGACCTGTGAGGGTGAATCTCAGGGTGTGAGCCGTCGTCGGGGACAGCGCGGGCCCCACCAAGGTGACCCCCGACCTGCCGCCTGCCAGGTGAACCCGGCTGAATCACGCCCTGAGGCCGCCGCACATCCCGCCGCGCCCCTGCTTGTGTCCCATCACGCCCCTCCAGCACCCCACCGTGCCCCCTCTGCGCCCCTGCCCGTGCCCCACTGCACCCCACCATGCCCCTTTGCTCTGGAAAGGCTGAGCAATCAGCTGTCTGCAAACAGCAACTGAAACCCCACATCAACCCCCCCCTCAGAGCTTCTTCAACATGTGTGTCACCCCATACTGAGGGATCGCAGCACAACTCAGGGCCCACAAAATGGCCAAATGAGAGCGACCCCATGTCCCGTCGCCTGCCTTGCAGGTGCCGCAGGTTGTGCTTTTAAAAACCTGGAAGCTGGGGCCTCCCTGGTGGCGCAGCAGGTTGAGCGCAGCGCTGTGGAGCTGTATGCAGCCTCTCAGCGTGGGTTTGATTCCCGGCCAGCCAGGGAGAAACCCACATGGCCAGGCAGACCTCTCCTGCCTCACCCCCTGCTCCCTTCAGCAGTGTATTTTGGCCCTTCTGCCTGTTCTGCTCCCCACTCTGTCTCTGGTGAATCCTCTCACCCTCCCGCGCCTCTGACCTGTACTCCTGTTCTTGTATAAATAAAAAATAAATCTTTAAAAAAATTAAAAAAAAAAAACCTGGAAGCTTTTTAATGACCAGTTTCAGGCTACAGAATAGTGACTTATAACCAGCCAAATGCACCAATTACCTGATTTGGAGACACAATTATTCCTGCCTGTCCTTTTTGGCAGAATTAAAGCTGTTCTAGAGACTTGGTATGGCCGGGTCCGCACTGGGCTGCCAGCAGCCTGGTGACTGATTGTGTGTCCATCGCCTCGTCCCCTGGTCTGGGACTTGAGCGATTTACGGGTGATTAGCTGGGAGGCTTCGTCTGGGTGACAGTGAGGCCGTGGACACGAGTTCCTTGGCCCAGATTATCAGTGTCCACTCTGCTGGCATCGAACATTCTGCTGGAGAAACGGCCAGATCAAGCTCATCTCAGAGTATCTCGCCTGAGTCCCTCAGCCACAAGCTTCCTAGTCTTGCGCCGCCACCACAAGGGCGATTTGCAGGGGCGGCAGTTGACCCTAATGTGTTTATCTGTGTTGGGGTGGTGCAGGGAAGAGCCCGTCCAGTCCCCTCTGGGCTACTGAGCCTGCCCAGAAAGGCTGAGGAGGGCCCCAGGCAGGGGCGGGGAGCGTATCTTCAGCCCCTGGGGACCCTGGCTTACCGCCTCTCCACGCACAAGTCCGAGTGGACCGTTTTCATGCCTGTGGCTGACTGGACCATTTAGCACCAGTCAGCTCATAGCTCGCACCTGATGGTCCGTCCCACCATCCAGGACTTCACAGTCACATAAAGGGCTCTGAGGAGCACCTGCCGCGCCCGACTGCGATGGAGCCGCAGGGGGAGACCAGCCCTGCCCTTGCCGGCCCTTGCCGGCTCCTGCCGCGAGGCCGCTGGGGTCCGTAGCCTCTCCCCGCCATGGCAGGCACTTGCTGTGTCTGGCCTTCTTGAGCGGGGCCGTGCTCACCGGTGTCAAGTGGTGTCACACTGTGGTTTTGGTGTGTGTTTCCCCCATTTTTTCTCGTGCTGTTGGCATCTGTGAGTCTATTTGGAGAAGGGTCTGTTTAGGCCTCTGCCCATTTCTCGATGGGGCTAACTATGTTCTCTTTGTGGAGTTGCCTGAGGTCCTCAAGCATTTCAGACATCGGCCCTTTGTCAGATGTGTGAGGTGCGGATACTTTCCCGCGCTCGGGAGGGTGTCTTTTCTCTTTTACTAATGGTTTCTTTGGCTGTGCGAAGCTTTTAGTTTGACGTAGTCCTGTTTGTTTATATTTGCTTTTGCTTCTCTTGATATTGGAGATGGATCCCCAAGGACATATGGACTGTTTTGTCTGTTTTTTCTTCTTCAGTGTATTTTATAGTTTCAAGCTGTATATCCATGTCTTTCACTTGGAGTTAGTTTTGTGTGTAGTGTGGCATGGTGATCGCATCTCATTCTTTTGCATGTGTCTGTCCAGTTTTCCCAACACTCTTGAAGAGATTCTCCTTTCTCCAGTGTGTACTCTTGACCCTTCGTCAGAGATTGACTGTCCATAGTTCTGTGGGTTTGTGTCTCAATTCTATTCATCAGACGTGTTTTCATTCCAGTAACGTACTGTTTTGATGACGATAGGTTTGTCGTATAGTTGGCAGCCTGGTGTATGGTACCACCACTCTTCCTCTTTTTTGCCAGGATTGTTTTGGCTATTGGGGGCCTTTTGTGGTTCCATAAAAATTTCCATATTGTTTGTTTTGTTGAAGAATGCCCTTAGCCTTGATAGGGATTGCCTTGAATCTAAATTTTGTTTTGGGTAGGATGGCCATTTAATAATGTTAATTCTTCCAATCCATGCACAGGGAATCTCTTTCCATTGTGTGTGTGTGTGTGTGTGTGTGTGTGCGCGCGCGCGTGTGCATGTATGTGTTTCTTCCATTTCTTTTTGCAGCGTCTTATAGTTTTCATTGTATGGGTCCTTCGCCTCCTTTGTTACTTCTCAGTATCTGATTCTTTTTGCTGGGATCGTTTTCTTGATTTTTTCTCTTCTAACTCAACTATTTGCATATAGAAATGCACCTGGCTTTTTCAAATTGATTTTGTACCCTCTCACTTTGCTGAATTGATTTATAATTTCACATAGATATTTACTAGTGTCTTTAGGGTTTCCCAAGTGTATTATCATGGCATCTTTTCTTTTTTTTTTTTTTTTTTTTTTATAGAGGCATGTTTTATTTATTTATTTGTTTATTTGTTTGTTTTGTTTACACATGCACTGGGTACAGTCAGAAGCGCGGGAGGGTGAGAGAATTCACCAGAGCCAGAGCGGGGAGCAGAGCAGGCAGAAGGACCGAAGTACACTGCTGAGGGGAGCAGCGGGCGGCAGGAGAGGTCTGCGCGCCATGTGGGACCCTCCTCCGGTGGCCGGGGAGCAGCCGGGGATCCAGCCGGGGATCGAACCGTCACCGCAGAGGCCGCGGGCAGCTTCGCAACCCAGCGCTCAACCGCTGCGCTACCGGGGAGGCCCTATCATGGCATCTTTTCCAGGTGTATTATCGTGTCATCATATCATATCATGTTACCAAGTTATAAAAAGAAGTTTTAAAACTTCTTTTTTTCTTTTCTTTTCTTTTTTTTTTAAAGATTTATTTATTTATTTATACAAGCACTGGGTACAGTCAGAAGCACGGGAGGGTGAGAGAATCCACCAGAGCCAGAGCAGGGAACAGAAGAGGCAAAGGGATGAAGTACACTGCTGAGGGGAGCAGCGGGCGGCAGGAGAGGTCTGTCGCGCCATGGGGGATCCTCACCAGCAGCCGGGGTTCAAACCGGCGCTGCAGAGGCTGCGGGCAGCTTCGAAGCCCAGCGCTCAACCGCTGTGCCACCAGGGGAGGCCCTTAAAACTTCTTTTTATAATTTGGATTCATTTTATGTCTTTCCTTTGCCTGACTGCTCTAGCTAGAACCCCCAGGACTATGTTGAATAGTCATGGTGAAAGTGGACACCCTTGTCTCTTACCATAGTTCAGAGAACAAGTTTTCAGTCTTTCTCCGTGGAGTGTGATGTTGGCGTGTGTTTCTCACATGTGACCTTTATTATGTTGAGGGATACTCCATCTAGCCTTCGTTTTGTGGGGGAGCTTTTGCATAAGTGTAGCTGAATCTTACCAAATGCTTTGTCTGCATCTGCTGATATAAGCGTATCATTTTTTTTCTTTGTTGATGTGGTGGATTTCAATCGAGTCCACTTTCATTGCTTTTTCAGATGCTGAACGACCCCTGTGGCCCTGGAACAAATCTCACTTGGTCGGGATGTGTGACCATTTGGACGTGTTGTTGAATTCAATTTGTTAAACTGTTGTTGAGAATTTTCGCATCTATGCTTATCAGGGAAATCGGTCTGAATTCTCTTTATTTGTGTGATCTCTGTCGTCAGGTTTTGGTGTCAGAGTGACGCTGGCCTCATAGAGTGTGTTGGGAGCTTTCTCTCTTCCTCTGTATTTTGCAAGAGTTTGAGAAGGGCTGGTGTTAGTTCACCTTTGAAGGTTTGGCGAGAGAGACTTTTTAATTACCTCCAATACATTCATATTTATTGTGGTAATAATAGTGAGGTTAGTTATTTTCCTCATTTTATTTTTGCTTCCCTGACTGTGTTTCATTACTGTTTTCCCTCTCTCGTATACTGGACTTTTGTTCAAAATCTTGGATATTTTTCCTCCCGGTATTTCCAAAAATAAACGTATTATTTTTTTACTCTACTATAGTTACTTTAAGATAAAAATACATTGCGCTCCAGGCTGGAGATAGGCGGGAAGTCGTGATGGGGGCGTCCCGCCAGGGAGGGTCAGGGCAAAGGCTCAGGGTTTCACTTCTCCAGGACCTGGTGCTGTTCTGGAATCCGAGGCCAGGTTGTGGCGGGGAGGCCGTGGCGGGGAGGCCGCGTCGGGGAGGCCGCGTCCTTCCTATTTGAGAGCGAAGGACCCTGCAGTGATGCTAGGGCTGGCGTGGCTGGGGGCCCGTCTCCAGGGCCAGCCTGCATGCCGCCTGCCCCCCAGGCCCACAGAGACACCCGCTCCAGGCCGCTGCTGGGGCCGGACGGAGACTGCGCAGCGGTGGGCTCTGCAGGTGGCCTCTGGGCGGCCGTCTGTGCCACACCTCCTCCGAGACGCCCGCCTGGGGTCCGGCTTCCCTGCCTCCTTCCACCTTGTTCGGAGCAGCCGCACTCTCTGTCCTTCGTGAACCCGCGGGCTTTGAGCCAAGAGGGTCGGGAAAGCTGTATTTGGAGATTAAATTTCCCTCTCCCCCTTCTAGGAGAGGTTGGGGCCCCGAGAACATATAGGTCATGTTTCCAATTATGAAACACCCGCGATGCTGCTTCCCTCCCTTGCGCTTAAAAATAGGCAGGAGCAGGGGGCCGAGCCCGGGAACCCGCAGCCTGGGCAGCCGCCCCACCGGCGCTCGCGCGGCCCACAGTGGGGGGTGTGGCGGGTGTGGCGGGCCGGGCGTGGCTGGGCGGCTCTGCCGGAGGGGGAGTGAGGAGCAGCCGAGCTTCAGGGCTGTGTGCCGGGAAGGTCGTGGCTCCGGGGGGCCCACGGCTGCTGTCCCCGGGCGGCGCAGCTGGACAGGCGGGGGGCCCGCTCTGTAGGGCTCAGGCCGGACAGTGTGTGCTGCAGAGGCGGGGCGGGCGGGCACCACCCACTGCAGACCCGCCGGCCCAGAGGGGGCCCTGGTGGCCCTCGCTTCTGCTGCCCCTGGAGGCACGCGGTCGGTGGTCAGGAGCCCAGTTCCCACGTGTCCTTGGCACCCCGAGGCCCGCAGGGCGGGACCTGCGCAGAGGCGGGTGCAGGGCCGTGGGCGCGCGTGACCTTCAGCGGTCACAGAGTGGCTTCTGCGCCCCCCTTATCACTGGTGGGGTGCTCCCCCAAGTGCAGCGGCACCCGTGGGCAAGGGGGAAGCATCCACAGAGAGGGAAGCAGTGGGGTCTGGGCACCCTGAGGAGGGTGCTGAGGAGGGTGGCGGCCTCCCTGGGCTTCGTAGCAGCGCCCAGCGCGCTCTGCTGTCGGGGTGTGGGGCGGAGGGGCACCCCAGCAGGCCTCGCCGACTCGCTCCAGGCCTCGCTACTGCCTGTCTGGGCAGCGTGCAGGGTCCCATCTGGGAGGCGACCTCGGTGTCCCCCCAGGAAAGGGCTGCGCAGTGTGGGTGTTGCCTGGCCACCCCTGCCTGTGCCCCGCCCGTGACGGCGCAGACCCCGCACGTGTGCAGCCCCTCCTGCACCCCGGGACAAGGGGCCGGCCCCAGGGCCACTCATGAGGTCACGGGGAGCCAGCGAGGCCCCAGCCCACGGCCTCCTCCCGGCTGCCCACACCTTGTCCGCAGGACCCGAGGCCGGTGGGGGCCAGCGCGCCCTGTCCCTCCAGGGCCGTGGACAGATGCGCCCCTGTGGGCTGCGGCCAGGGGAGGGGGCGCCGTTCCTGGGCGGGGTTTGTCTTCCCTCCCGGGTTGTGTGCAGGTTTAGGAAATTAACAAAAAATACTTGCTGCTGATGTTTTCAATCAGTTTATTGGTCAACATTTGAAAAAGAAGGTTTAGGACCACATAACTGTGTGAGGCGCCAGGTCACAGGGCAGAGGTTGCGGGGGCCGCAGAGGGCCGCTGTGAGAGGAGGCGGCTTCTCTCTGGGGCTGCAGGTCCAGCACGGAGGAGCCATGGGGTATCTGGGGTGCCGGCTGCCCTGGGTGGAGCCGAGGTTGCGAGAGAGGCCTGGCGCCCAGAGGGCAAGCTGGCACCAACAGGCTCCGAGGCTTCGCGCCGTGGATGGCCAGGGCCAGCTGCTCTCTCATGCCTGGAGCCCCAGCTAGACACAGCGGCCTGTTGCCCAGCAGGCTGGTCCTAAGCACACGCGTGCCAGGCCCAGCCCCTGCAGAGGGAGCCCCCATGGGGTCCCAGAGGGTGACGCTGTGCCCAGCTCCCTGTGGTGCTCTGTAACCCTGCTCTCCCTCCAGGACACCCGGCCAGACTGTGCCCGTGTCCTCCAGGACCGGCCCACTGGTCTCCATGCCTCTGGGGACAGGCCTGGGGAAGGTGAGTCTGGTGTGGGAGGCCCAAGGCCAGCCCCAGTGGCAACGGGTCTGGGAGGCTGCGAGAACCTGGGAAGTGACCCGCAGGGGCCTGGCTCTGGGCCAGAATGGCCACAACCAAAGTCTGCCCCCCACAGGACCCCAGTTTGCGGGGGACAGGTGGTCATAAGCATGACTCATGGCCGGCCCGGGGCACCTCCTGCTCGGCAGGCAGGCACCGCCCGGCTCCCAGCTCCCAACTGTCTTCAGGACTCCACCATGACGGAGGCGGCTGGCTTGGTAGGGACAGCGGCCCTGGCTGGCGGGGAGCTGCCCCGCCATCTTCCCTCTGCAGCAGCCATGCGCTCGGGGGGTAGCGTGCAGGCCTGCCTCGTCCCCAGAAGCCAAGCAGGGGTTTCCCGCTGCCCGCAGGCTGGGCCCCTGCTCCGTCCGCCCCCACCGTGCAGCGCCTGCTTCTTCCAGCAGCAGCAGGTGCCCACACGGCCCAGGCAGGGATCGCTCGGAGCACGAGCACCCGCGAGCCAGGAGCAAGGGCTGCTTTTCATGCGTGCGCCCTCGGTGCCAGCCGCCCCCTCCTGCGGAGCAGTGCCCGAGGGAGGAGCGGGGAGGTGGCCTGGGGTCCAGCCGCCCTGCAGGGGGCTCTGTGCAGGAGCCAGGGAGGCCGTCCTCCCCACCCAGTCCTCCCCAGCCTGCCTGCGCACTCAGCCCTTGGAGGACGAGCGGCGTGGGGGCGGCTGTGCTTCCCGTAGCCGCCGGCCGAGCCCCCCGCAGACTCCAGTGTCAGCCCCGGCCACGCTGCCTCCTGCCGGAGGAGGGACCCAGTAGACCCTGCAGCGAGGCCGGGGGAGGCCCGCGCACCCCTGCCCAAGACCGCGGCCCTTGTCGTCCACCTTGAGCTGTGGACACGGCCCCACGTGAGCGCCAGGCCTGCAGCCTCCCGGGCCCGGGGCTGACGGACACAAGTGAGACGTCCAGGGTGCCCACCCCCACCCCAGGACCGTGGCTCAGGCCCAGACTTGCAAGAAAAGCCAGGCAGCTTTACTTTTTGTACAAGAGCTTCTGAATTTTACCTATTTGCAACAAATTCCAGGTTTTCCCAAGCACCAAGCAAACCACTCTGCAGGCGGTGTGGGGCGAGGGAAATTGGCGAGGGGCGAGGGGCGAGGGGCGAGGGAAATTGGCGAGGGGCGAGGGGCGAGGGCGTTGGCAAGGGGTGAGAGGTATTGCCAAGGAGCTCTTCTCGAGGATAAGACCCTGACTGCTTTGCTCCGGCCGGGTAGCTCTGCTGAGCGTAGTGACCAAGCCCCCTGGGGGTCCTTGTGTTGGGGGCGCCCCGAGGCCTCCGGCGCAGCGGCACTCAGAGGGACTTGGCCGCCAGGAACTGAGACATGCCCTGGCCCTGCCTTGCCAGGCCCAACGTCTGGCCCAAGGGCCTGCGTCTTCCCGCCAGGCGGTCATGCCGTGGCCGGCTGCTCGGACACACAATCGCACTTCCCCGGGCAGGAGCACAGAGGCTCAGGCTCCCAGCAAGGCGGCCAGTCAGGCCACCCGCTCACCCTCAGGCTCACAAGGCTGTGGGCAGAGCCAGCTTCCCACGCCCGGGCCACAGTGGGGTGTGCCCTTCCTCCTGCTCTGGCGCCCACCTGATGAGACCAGGCCCACCCAGACTGTCTCGTGCTTGACTGACTTAAAGCCCGCTGACCAGGGCCTTTACACTGCGGGAAGCCCTTTCCCTTGGTCCAGCCTGACCACAAGAGCGGCCCCTTGTGCACAGCCCCTCCACACCCAAGGCGGGTGCCCACCCCGGGGTAGGCCTGGGGGGCACCTTAGAATTCTTCCCACCGCACCCAGACAGACTCCTCTTCTCGCTGATATTTGATTGTCCTCTGAACGTAAGGCGATGCTCAGTAATGTCTGACATCAGCTTTTTAGGGCTGAAATGTAGCGTTTTGCTCTCAAGGGCCTGCTGGACCGTGACCAGGCCGCCTGCCCGTGAGGGCCGGGGTGAACCGAGGTCCTCGCCTTGGCTCGGACACAAGCTGCGGTTTCCCTCGGTGAGTCACGTCTTGTTTGCTCTTGGCCGAGGCGGCGTTCGGGCCCTGGGGCCGGACAGACCCGGTGACTGGTGCTGGTCACTCGGTTTTCCAGGAACGGAGATTCCGCCGCACCACACAGGGGTCAGCGGGGGCTTCAGCAGCTTGTCCGGGGCAGAAGGCGCCCCCCACCCCCCCACCCCAGGCTGCAGCCCTGGAACCCATGTGTGTCCTGCTTCTTGCGGCCTCTCCGCCTTGGGCAGGGGCATCACGCCGCGAGGCCCCGTCCAGCTGGAGACACCAGCACCACTGGCCATGTGGTCACACGTGGGGGAGCCGAAGTGCGCAGAGACGCGTTTCACCCGGGCGCCGCCATGGGTAGGGGGTGTCTCCTGGGGGAGCTGTGGTTGGCTCCCTGAGGGGCCGGCCGCCCTGCCCTCCCAGGCCCATCTCTGCACGGGGCTGGGCTGACCCTGGACCCCCTGGGCGGATGGTCTCCCGGCTGGGCCTTGCTGTTCAGCCACCGTCCGGGCCCCGCGGCCTCTTGACCGTGTGACCGTCCAGGGCCCGGAACATTTCATCTGAATCAACAAGTTCTGCGGCCGGACACCCCACACTGAACCCCGCTGAGCCCACAACCTTCCAAGCTTTCACTGATTCCCGAGTTTATGATTTTGTCATCGTTTTAAACAATTTTCTGAACATGCTTATTTTTCATTTTGCTGTTGCAAAATAAACAATAATCAAATAAGACTTCAGCAAGTTAAAACCACAATCACTGTCAACACAAGCTCTCTCCATATTTTATGTTCTTCTGCCTGTTATTAATTTCCAGAAATCAAGTTGGCCAAGCCAGGTCGACGCCCTGCGGCGGGTTCACAGGGAACAGCTGCCCGCCCCAGCTCTGGAGCTGGACTCGGTGACTCGCCTGCAGCGGGGAGGGCCTGACTGCAGGGGGGTGGCCGCGGAGAGGGGCTTGCTGCAGCGGGAGGGGGTGCGGCCCTGGAGAGGGGCTTGCTGCAGACGGGGCGGCTGCAGAGCCGGACCCCAACCCCATGGCCCGCCCAGGCCGCTCCTCCCCTCCACACCAACGCCCACCCCCGCGACCCTGGCACCCAGTCCCCTCACGCGGGGCCTCTCCTGGCCCTTCACTTGCCCTGGGAAGTTAACCTTCCTGTGTCTGACTCCCCCAGAACCCAGGAGACGCCCAGTGCCAAGGTCAGTAGATAAACTGAGGCCGAGGGTGTGGAGATGCAGCCAGGGTAAGGCAGCGGCTTCCGGCTTATTCCCCTGGGAGGTGAGCCCCCCACCCCAGGCCTCCAGGGCCCACAAGAACACTCCCTCGGGGCCTGTGGAGCTCCCTAGTCGCTGTTGCCTCCAGCAAAAAAGGGGCCCTGAGGGTGCTGAGACCTAGGGCTGGGGGGGTCTCCCAAGGGGGTTCCTGGCGCCCAGCCTGTCTCCACCGCCTGGGCCCGTCCCGGGACACCCTCCCACCCGTTCCTTCCTTCCAGCCTGAACGTCCTTTTGTTAATTGCTGTGTCACTGGTCTAGAAGGACACCACAGTGACTTAGGGGTGCGGGTCCTCAGATGTGTGTCGCCCATTCTTGGCCGCGCCCAGCTTCTCCGTCAGGTTCCGCGCTGACTCTGCTTGGTCTCGTCTGGGCTGTGCTCGGCAGCAGGGTGCTGGGCTCCTCCTCCTGCCTGGACCCCCTCGGCACCCCCAGGCCCGTCCATGTTCTCACGCCCTGTCCGAGGCCCCAGCGCTGAGCCGGCTGCAGAGGAGAAGGCCTGGCGGCCTGGGAGCCTGCTGCTGAGGGCTTCTCCTGGGGAGGGTGCCCAGCGCTCAGGCCGCCGGGCCGGCGAGACCCAGTGTGGCGGGAGGAGACAGGTGCAGAGGGGCCCTGCTGTCTGCGCTGGGACCGGAGGCCTCCTCCGTGGGCATCTGCTCTGCGTGCAGTGAGGCACCGGCTTGACTGTGTTCACTGAGAGCCACCCTAGCCGCCGGCTGACAGCTTGGGATTGCCCCTGAGGCCCACGAGGCAGCCCGTCCTGGTGACCTCTGCCTCTGCGCGCTTGTATCTGCCTTTCCTTGGGACAGTGCCTGGGACCTCACACCGGCTCCGTCTGTGTCTGCTGATTGAAGGAATGAGTGGGTGGGTGGGTGGGGAAGTCATGTGGGTCAGTGGGAAATAGGTGCTGTAAAGGGGTTTCATTTAAAGATGGCAGCGTCAGGAGAACCTGGAACCGCCTCCCCACGGGCACAGCAAATCCAGCAAAAAATAATTCACCCTGAGGCGGATCGGAAAGCGGGTTAGTGGAACTTCCACTACGTAGGAAAAGCAGGTGCCCTGAGACTGGTGCAGAAACCAGGTAGGCGGTCACCCAGGGAGCAACCCCAGTGGGGAGCAGCCCCAAAGGGGTGGGGGTCCTCCCTGGGGAAGGAGCCGGGGGAGGAAAGGCACGCGAAACTCAGTGGAGTTGCGGGCTAGAAGATCTACATTGCAAAGCCCGTCTTCCCTGTGCAAACGACAGATATCAGAGAGAGAATTTAAAAGAGGGACATCATTTCCAATTGCATCAAAAAGAATAAAATACCTAGGAATAAACTGGATCAAGGAAGTGAAAGAGGTGTACCGAGAACTATGAGGCGCTGTTGAAAGAAATTAAAGAAAATGTTAAGAAATGAAGAGATAGTCTATGCTCATGGCTAGGAGGAATTAGTATTGTTTTTCGTTTACCTAAAGCAATATATAGATTCAGTGCAATCCTTGTAAAATCCCAATGGCCTTCTTCACCGAACAAAAAAATCATAAAATTTGTGTGGAACTACCCAAAGGGCTTGAGCGGCGGAAGAAATTTCGGGAGGAAAAAAGAACAAAAATGGATGTATCTCCCTGATTTCAAGCTAGAATACAAAGCTATAGAAATCAAAACAGTATGTTATTGGACTAAAAAGATGTGCAGATCAGAGAAAGAGAATTGAGAGACCAGAAATAGCTCCACCCATATAGGAACAACCAATTCATGACGAAGGAGCTAAGACGGAGAGAGGAGAATCGAGTAAGTGGAGCCGCGTGGACGGGACCGCTGCAGGCAAGGAATGAAAGATGACGCCTTCCTTGGACCATACTCCAGAATTGATTCAGATGGATTAAAGGGTTGAACCTCAGACCTGCAATCACAGCAGTGAAAATGCAGGGAATGTGCCCCTCAGCACCCGCCTGGTAGCTGTCTTGGTGGGTTCTTCCCCAGTGGCAGAGGAAACACAAGCACGAATAAGCCAGTGAGACCCCATCGAGCTAACAAGCTGCTGCACAGTGGACAGCCAATGTCAAAATGAGTGGTGTGCATCTTACTGAGTGGGAGGAAGTATTTGCTGATCATAAAGCTGATAAGGGACTGATACCCAAAATATATAAAACCTCATACAGCTCCACCAACCTCCCCACCCCCCGGATTACAAATGGCTCTAAGTAGACACGTCAGCAGAGGAGACAGATGCCAACAGACACCAGGGGAGAAGGTCCCCGACGCTCCCAGCAGGAGACACAGCCAGACCCCACCCCAGGCCAGCATTCACTGCGACAGTGTGGGAGAGCCAGGAGGCTGGGGGGACCCCCACACGGGCGGTGTAGGTGGTGCAGCGCTGTGGGTCGGTCCCCGTGGGGGCTGGGGCATGAGCTCCTGGAGACAGCATTGAGCAGGGCGTCAGGGCCTCGTGGTCAAGGGACCGTGGGCTTCCCTGGGTGTCGACCTTGTGGCCCTGTCGGTCCCCCTCCTTGGGGCCCAGCTTGGCCTGGATCTGGCCCTGGGCAGGTGGGATGAGCTCGCACGAGGGTCCAGAGCGATTCTGACTGCAGCCTGGAGGGCCGGCCGGTGCCCTCTGGACTCCGCCAGTGGTCACCGCAGCAGCCGGCCCGCCAGAACACAGAGCCCAGCTGGTGGCCCCTAGCCTGTGGCTTCTGCCGTCGTCAGGGGGTGTGGCCGCCCGCGGGGAGCACCGCTGCTTTTACAAGCGGGTGCAGAAGGTCAGGAGCAAAGTTAATTTTCCACTTTTATGGGCAACGGAAAGAATTCTTTGTGACGAGGCTTAAAATTGAAAAAGAAAAAAGAAAGCGACCTCCAGCTGTAAACACAACCAGCTCTAAGGAAACGCAGCTTTGCCAACCACAGCGCCGGTGTCTGGTGGGGGCAGTTTCCTGGCCAGAAGCACCGCGGGCACCAGGTACCGGCACCAGGACAGAGCCGGGGCCGCCGGGGCTGCCAGGGCCGCCTGAGACCTGGGGATGAAACTCCGGAGAGTAACCAGCGTCGAGATGGAAAGCGGAGCGGTGGGCAGGCTGGACGGAGGGCCCAGTGACGGAGGGCAGGGCGGTCTAGGCTGTCTGCGCCTGAGCTGGAGGAGCCGGTGGGCACGCGCCCGGGACCAGCAGGGGCCGACGCCAGCACAGCGTCCGGCGGCCCCGGGATGCGGGGTGTGGGCAGCGAGCTGTGTTTACCCCGCCTGCCCGGACCAAGCCCCCGCCTGGCCCTGGAGATGTTTTCCTGTCTCAGCATTAAAATCCACAAGGGTTACATAAGCCCCGAGCGCAGGAACGGATCCCGCGTTTCCTGGAATCTGTGAGTCAGCGCTGGCCGGGGCCCGCGAGGCCACTGGCACCACCCGTCCCCTCCCATCCAGGCAGCTCCGCTCAGTCTCTCGCATGAGGTCAGGGCGGGCCTGGGGTCCAGGAAGCTCGCTTGTTGACCGACTCCCCTTGCTCTCACGCCTCTCCCTCTGAGCCTCCCGTGATCTCTCCCACCCCCTTGGTGCGCCTTCAGAACCCACAAGCCGGGCAGGCCTGTGCCCTGGTCTCTGGCAGGTGGATGGGGGCAGCCCGGGCCCTGCCACCCGCTCCCTCTGGCGCTGGGCGTTCGGCGGGCGTGTCTAGCTCCAGGCCCGCGTCTTTCCTTCCAGTGTCTGCACCGCTCGTACCCCCAGGAGACTGCACGGGGAGCCAGTGTCCCTGCCTGCAGCTGGGGGTGCAGCTGCTCCCCTACTCTGCAGCCCAGGCGAGGCCCTGGGAGCTCCTGGCAGCTGCACCCAGGAGCACCCGAGTGCCAGCCCCACACACCTCGCTGGGGGTCAGCTGGGCGTCCCCAGGACCTGGGGGGGTGAGTCTCGCCTTGCCCGTGTCCGTGTCCAGACGCCCTCGCCTCACGAGGACACTCCCTCCCTGGGCAAACCCCTCCCGGCGGGCGCACTGTGGGGAGCTGGGGGTTGCGCCCCCACCTTGTGGCCACACACCCCCCACTCCTGTGTTGGAGTCCAGCCCCGCGTCCCTGAAGGGGTCAGTGCTGGGTTTTCAGAGAGAAAGGGTCTCCCAGCAGTCCGGTGGCGGCGCCCACAGCCTGGTCCGGTTCCGACAGCCAGAGGCTCGTCCTGATGCGGCCCGCGGGTGCTGAGGCTGGTTCGCGTCTGCTGCGCGGGCGGCTCGTCCATTGGCGTCTTGTCTGCTCAGGAGCAGGCCCTGCGCCCGGGCCGCCTCGCAAGGGTGCCTCATGCCGGCCAGCACCGGGGCCTTCCTGCTGCCCTGGCCCCTGCCTGCCCGCGGGGGACGCTCCCGTGAACAGGCCTCGCTGCCGCACGCGGGCCAGGCGGTCACCAGGGCTGCGGCGTCACTCCTGGCGCGTGCGGCCGTGCCCGAGGGACGCGTGTCCTGCCTCTCGCGTTCTTCGGCTCCGGCGTCCTGGCCTTGCGCCTATGGCCAGTTGCAGAGTCTCAGTTCTGCACGACGAGGGGAGACCTGAGGTGGCGGTGGGGGGGGGCTGCTGGGGTTGAGGGGCCTCAGTGCCCCCAGACCACACTCTGGAAGCAGCCCACGTGTGCGTTCATATTTGCTGTACTTTATTGTCATTTAAATTAGCATTTTAAAATACGACAAGCGCTCAGAGCCCGGGTAATTGTAATGTTCAATTTAGCATCGAATGTCAAACTTAGAGAAAGTAGAGGATTCCCCAGCAAAATAAATTCCCAAGTTGGGTTCAGAGAACTATCAGGTTCATCCCAGAAACAACGAAGGCAACATCCGCGGTTGTACAGAGCGGTCGGCTGGCAAGGCCACGCAGCCGCGGGCTCCTGCACGAGCGCCAGTCGCCGCCGGGACAAGAGCTGTGGCCACCAGCTGTCCCAGCCCCAGAGCAGGCCGCCGCGGGTGGGACTCGCCGACGTTGGGGTCCCTGTGAGGGGACGTCTGTGAGGGGCCTGGGACGTGGCCAGGAATTGTTTGTAATCCCCTGGGATTCTGGTGGGCCATCAAGAGGGGAGGTCGCAGCCACAAACAGCCGCACCCTGCGGCATTGTCCACTCAGGCCCGCCTCCCTGCGCGCACACCTGCATGGTAAAGATGTTTTTTGAAGTGACGGTTGAGCGCTGGGTTGTGAAGCTGCCCGTGGCCTCTGCGGCGCCGGTTCGATCCCCGGCTCCTCCCCGGCCACCGGAGGAGGGTCCCACATGGCGCGCAGACCTCTCCTGCCGCTGCTGCTCCCCTCAGCAGTGTGCTTCGGTCCTTCTGCCTGCTCTGCTCCCCGCTCTGGCTCTGGTGAATTCTCTCGCCCTCCCGCGCTTCTGACTGTACCCAGTGCTCGTATAAATAAATAAATAAATTTTTTTTAAAAAAATAAATGAATAAAGTGTGCAGTGCACGCCATTATAAATCACCACCTGTATACGCGACTTTAAGTTCACCGCTAAAAGTCCCATTCTATTCTGGCTTTTTCAAATAGTATAAACACGGCACGGGCCATGTCCCCACAGACATTCTCAGCTGTGGCTGTAGTTGCATAAATTTGAGTTGAAGATTTTCAATTAGAATTTTGCAATTACTCAAAAGAAGAATGGGCGCCTGCCCAGCGGGGTCTGTGCACACGAGGCCGCGGCCGCAGCTCAGGAGACCTTGTCATAAAAGGAAACAACGAAAAGACAGACATTTGATGACGTTCATTAGTTTCTTCTCCTCACAATAAAAGTGTAAGTGAAGTAGAAACAAAAGGACGCTGTTTAAACACAAGAAAGGCTGTGTACTCAAAACCAGGATCAAACATTTTCTAAGTGGTCAAAATTAAAATAACTTCAGTTCCCATGGAGAATTAGAAGTGATGCTCAGAATTAATTTGACACAGCGGCAAAGACTTTTAACCAATGAAAATAACAGAAAATTAAGTAGCTTGCATTTATACTGGAGGAGAGAAGGTGACATTATCTCCCAGTGCTGGCATAATTAGCTGTGGAAAGCACAAAGCCAGCTCTGATGATGGAGTTGCAGGCCGCGTGGAAGGGCGGTGAGCTCGCCGTAGCTCTGCCTCTCTTTAGTAATAATATAAATGAGGGAAATACTCCATTTTCAATAGGGATAAAGTACAAAATTCTTGGGAATCCGTTTAATAAGTGCAGAGACAGTCTACTGAAAGGAAACACAGATCTTATTGGAAAACATAAAAGCTGTCTAAGTAAGTGAGCACAGAGCGGCGGTCTGGTAATAATGTCCCCCAAATTTATAAATTAAATGCACGTATAGTCAGAACCGGAGCTTTCATTGAGTTGAATAGAAGACCTAACCGTCTGCCCCCAGCAGCTGCCTCCCCCACCCCTGAGCCCCCAGAGGCGGCCACGGTCCTCTGGGAGGCCTGGGGGTGCAGTGCTGGGCGCTGGGACCCGCACACAGCGCCGAGCACGTGTTCTTGGCTTTTTGGTTTATTTTATTTTATTTATTTATTTACACAAGCACTGGGGACAGTCAGAAGCGCGGGAGGGTGAGAGAACTCACCAGAGCCAGAGCGGGGAGCAGAGCAGGCAGAAGGACCGCAGTACACTGCTGAGGGGAGCAGCGGGCGGCAGGAGAGGTCTGCGCGCCATGTGGGACCCTCACCTGGTGGCCGGGGATTGAACCAGCGCTGCAGAGGCTGCGGGCAGCTTCACAGACCAGCGCTCAACTGCTGTGCCACCGGGGAGGCCCTTTGGCTTATTTTTATGTCTTTAAAAATACAAAAGGGCCTCCCTGGTGGCGCAGGGGTTAAGATGCAACCTATGAAGCTGTCCGTAGCCACTGCACCACGAGTTCGATTCCCGGCCAGGGAGGTGACCCACATGGCACGGCAGACCTCTCCTGACTTGCCCGCTGCTCCCCTCAGCGGTGTATTTCAGTCAGTCTGCCTGTTCTGCTCCCCGCTCTCTCTGGTCAATCCTCTCACCCTCCAGTGCCTCTGACTGTACCCCAGTTCTTGTGTGCATAAGTAAATAAATCTTTTAAAAAAATACGAAAGCCAGTCTTTGCCTGCAGACAAAACCAGCCCGTGGCCGATGCTGGTCCAGCAGTGGCCGCCCTGCACGGCAATGGATAGGGCCGCCTACCATTGGGCCGCAGAGCGCGGGCTGGGCAGCGCGGGAGGGCGCAGGCCATGTCCCCACCTGCCTGGCTTCAGCCTCCCTGCGAAGGTCAGCCCCACGGCCCCCACGCGCTCGAGGCACAGCAGAGGGGGCAGCGCGAAGGCACCGCGGGTGGGCAGGCGCGGGACACGGGCACGCTGGGCATGCAGGAGTGCAAGCTGCTGCCCTGGCGAGCCCGACTGGAGTTGCCCACCCGGCCGCGGTGGCCCCGGGTGTGCCCTCGGCCTCGCCTGACGCGGGGTGGGCGGCGCCGGGGGCGCATGACCCAGGGCCAGGGCAGCAGCAGGTCCGAAAGGCGCTGGGGGCCTGGGGCTGCCCGAGGACAGCGAGCTCATGCATCCGACATATTTTCGGATGAGAGCGAGCCCACGTTTTACTTTTGAATTGAAAACTAAGTCATTTAAAACGCGTACCCAAGTGTCAAGGTGGAAAATTGAGAATCCCGCACGTGCGGAAAGCCGGAGCGCGCCCCTGGCTGCGGGCGGCCGTGCCCTCGGCGGGGGAGCCCGCGGACAAGCGGAGAAGCTGAGCCGTGAGGCCGAGGGCCGCCGTGTGCCCGTGCGCTCGCTGACCCCTTGTGGAGAAGCGGGAAACAGCCACAGTCCGGGCCGGGCGAGCTGGCGGGGGCCTCCAGGGGCCTCCAGACGCCCCGCTGCGGACAGAAGACGGGTGCGAGGGCAGGGCACCCGGGCGGGGGCGGGACACCCTGGACCCGGACAGCCCAGCAGGTAGCACAGCCGTGAGACCAGGCCCCGGACCCCGCAAGCGTGGACACTGGGGCCACATGCCCAGAAGCAGCTCCTCCTCCGCACCCCTCTCCTGTCCAGAGCCGCGGCCCTCTCTGACTTCGGGCGTCGAGGCCACCGGTGTGCGCGCCGGCTCTCGGGCCTCCTGCCCGCTTGGCCACGGCTTGTCGGTCCCGTTGCGCCGTGTGTCAAAGGCCACGCTTGAGGCTGGCTGGCCAGCCGCGGCCGGGAGGGAAGAGCTCTTCATCACCAGGGTCTCCCCGATGCGGCGTCCCCGGGGCGTCTTTGGGTTTGATCTTTGGCATCGTCCTGCCCACTGCTGAGATTTGGGGCGTCCCCGTCTCTGCGTGGCCCGGAGCATCAAGCAGATGGTCACCGGGAGGGAAGGCCCGGCAGGCCCATGGCCCCACAGCCCGGGCACTCACTTGTTTTGGGCACTTGCGGGGGTGGGGGGGTCTGACCGCCCCGTTTTCACTGGTGTTATTTGACCTAGAGTTTACTAGTTGCCAGGAAACACTTTCAACTTCCCTTAACGAGGGTAGCTTAAATGAGAAGCAGGCTCCGGCGCCCACGCCAGGCCCGCTGCCTCCGGGGTCTGCATCTTTCTCAAGTCTGAGAGCGGCGGAAGCTGGGGAACCCCTGACCACGCAGTGCGCATGCTGGCTCCGGGGGTCTGTGCACCCCTCAGGCTGTGCCCTGACGCGCTGGGCTGTCCCAGCCTCCGCATCACCGGCCTCCCAGGACAGCGTCTGGGCAGCGGCCAAGGGCTCCAGGAGGCCATGCAGGCCTGCGGGCGGACCCGGACCGCGAGGCCTGTGGGAGGCCCCTGCGCCAAGGTGGGCGCGGAGCTGAGTGATCAGTCCCTGCACCCCGACAGGTGCACAGCGCCAGGGCAGACTCGGGACAGCACAGCCCACCTTGGAAGTAGGGGGAGGCCCAGGGCCCCGTCTGTACTGGCCTGCGTGGCTCCCGGGCTGGTCTCTGAGTATCCGGGCCTGGGTCAGGGCCTCAAAGCAACTGTGACTCCTGTGGCTGGAGGGAAGGAGCAGCAGAAATGGGACCTGATTCCCGGAGAACAAAAGCCAGGTGAGGACTCAGCTGCGGCTGCGCAGGGAGCGGCTCACGAAGTAAAACAGAAACAGGAGGTGACCCCGCCGTCCAGCCGCCCCTTCCCGTTGGCAGCCGCTCCCTGGGGGTCCAGCCACGCGCCCGTCCAGTTCTGCTTGGCCCATCTGCTGGTCTCTCTGTGCCGTGCCCAGCAGGAGGCCCTGCCCGCACTGGCACTGGGATCCCCCCCCCCCCCACACCTGGGGCTGGGCGGGTGCGGACTCCCCTGAGCCAGGCCCGCAGCCGCCTTGAGCGCCCCCTGGCGGCGGCCCATCCCTGGGAGAATGGACATCTGGGCGCGGGCAGCCTGCTCTGGGGCACCGCAGCGGGGTGGGGGTACCGCAGGGTGGGGGTGCCGCGGGGTGGAGGTGCCCGGGGTGGAGGTGCGGGGGGTGGGGGTGGGCGGGGGCGTTCTCTGGCCGTCCTGACTGTCAGGTCGCCGCCTGCTCTGCTGCAGCCTGGGCGCCTGAGGGGAGCCGGTTCCCCCACAGCCCAGGCGGGCCAGCTGGAGCCCTGCCACCCGCAGGCTGCTCGCGAGGGTCCGCCGGTCCTTCCAGAAGCCAGCGTGAGTGCCGGGGGCCCAGACTGACCCTGGGCCCCACCACCATGGGGTGGGTGCGACCCGTCCCTCCCGGGGCCACCTTGCATCTCAGCGCTGCTGGCAAAACACTCATCTTCTGTCTTTTTCCTGGGGGCATCGCTCTCTGGGAGATGGGACCCTCAGAGCCCCCTCCGGCCCTCCTGGGCCCTCTCCTGTGACGGCCCCGAGCTGGGTAGGATGGAGGAAAGGGGGGGCCCCAGTCCACCTCCAGGCCTGGCTTCCAGGAGGAGGCTGGGAGAGGCTGGGGATGTAGGGGCCTGGCCTCGGCTCCTCGGCGGGGCTCTGGGAGCAGGTGTGGCGGGCAGCCTGTGCTGAGGTTGCCATCCCTGCAGCGTGCCAGAGCCTCCCCAGTGCCCGTCTGCTGGGGGTGACAACTGTGGCCAAAGCCAGGCACTTCAGGGCCTCCCCTGGTGGCGCAGCGGTTGAGCGCTGGGCTGCGAGGCTGCCCACAGCCTCTGCAGCGCCAGTTCGATCCCCGGCCCCTGGCCAGGGTCCCACAAAAAAAATAAATAAATGAAAGCCAGGCACTTCACTGCCCACCCGTGCCACACACATAGTAGGTGCTTTATCGTCGCCTTCACCAGGACAGGCCGCCCGAGGGGGTGGCTGCAGAGACGGGTGGATCAGGACAGGAGGTGCCAAAACCGGCGAGCCGGCACCCCACCATTTTCCACACTGAGGTGGCATTGAAAGGAGCCCAGACGTGTCCCGCCTCCCAGGCTGGGGAGACCAGAATCAGACCAAAGAAGCAGAAACCAGCCAGGAGCGGGCTGGCTGGACAGGAAGGGGCTGCGGGCGCAGTGGGGTGCAGGTCCTGCCTGGCACCTGCGTCCTCACAGCCCAGGGGGGTCCTCAGCGCTCTCACTCACAGACTGTCGGGTCTGGGGCAATATAGAACTGGCTCTAAGGAAAATACTTTTATTAACTGACTGGAAAGCCCGACCTTGGGCCAAGGCGTCTCTGCAGGATCTGCCGTCCGGCCCGATGGGCACCTCCCTCTGCCCAGCTGTGCGGGGGAGGAGAGCACAGCGCTGAGGGCAGAGGTGCAGGTCAGCGGGTCTAGCCGCTGGCTCGGCTCGGACGGGCTCCATCCGGATGATGGAGCAGTGAGTTTCCCTCCGCAAAAGAGCAGCGTGGCAGGTCTGCGACAAGCACCTCGATGTTCCCGTAGGCGCGGGCAAGGCTGCCATGCAGCTCTGCACAGGGCGCGGTCACGCATACGGGCCAGCGTCGCGTCTGAGACCCTTCTCCATCCCGTGCCCACCCCCGCGCGGCCTGCTGGGCCGCAGCGGCCGGATCTCAGGAGCAGAGGCCGGCGTCCATGCCCGAGTTGAAGCAAAGGCCGGAGAGTGGACAGCTGGACTCTCACCAGAAAGCAGAGCAGGAAACAGGGGCTGTCACTGCAGCAGGGGTGACTCCGGGAGGGTCCTTCTGGGCCCTGCCCCCAGGAGGTGTCTGTGTGCAGACGGCTCCCCGCGCCCCCCCAGCAGTGAGTCCCAGCACAGACCTGGCCCCGCTCCCCTCTCAGCCCGCCTTGGGGCCCAGCCGAGCGCCCACGCTCCCGGCAAGCCTCTTCCCCCCACTTTCTTTAAACTGGGAAAAAAGAAAATCACAAACACCTGTGCTGCAGAAAAAGCCTTGATTCAGCAAAAAAGAACTATTTATGGTCATTTTTCCGACCAGGAAGCTTTTCCTTCTGCCTGACGGTGTCCCCTGCCCAGCTCTGTCCTGCCAGGGATGCCGTCCAGGGCCAGCCCGAGACTTGGCCCTGGGAACCAAGGCCGGGGTCCCTTCTGGCAGCTCGGCGCACACCCCCCCCCCCCATGTCTAGGAGCCACCCGCGGAGCTGCCGGGGTTTCCTTTGAAGCATGTTCTGAGACGTTCCCTGAAGGCAGAGTGTCCTGCGCCTCGCTTTGCCCCTCACGCGTGTTTAGACATCATGCCAGCCTAGGTATCACCTCATCCCCTGCGGCACCCCCATCACCCCATCCCCAGTGGCCCCCAAAACCCCATCCCCTGCGGCCCCCATCACCCTATCCCCAGTGGCCCCCCAGAACCCCGTCCCCTGCGCCTCCTCCCGGGAAGGGCCATACGGAGCTCATAGTCCGGACAGATCCCAGGTGTGTTTATGGGGTTTCTTGGAACAAGCTCAACACTCCCTGCTCCCGAAGAGTCACTGCACGTCCTGAGCCCCCGGGGCCTTGAGTCAGTCTTTCCGGCCCGAGGGCTGGGTCAGGGGCACAAGGCGCTGGGGGCCATGGCTGCGGGAGGCGCGTGGACGAGGGAGGCAGGGCAGGCATTTTTGGAAACCATGGGATTCAAGAGAAAACCTCCCGGGACGTCTACCCTGCGGGGAGGCGCACGAGCCAGATGCTAGAGCCCCGGAGTGGTGCGGTTTCTGGGGTGGGGTGTGGGAGCCCCGACAGAGCAGGTGGGGCCAGCGCCGCGGCTGCAGGCCACCTGCTCCGAGCCTGCTGCTGGGACTGGAGGTGAGTCCCCAGCACCCCGCTCCCAGGGGGTGCTGCAGAGTCGGGGCCACATGGAGTCTGCCCCCAGGGGTTTCTGGTGCCAGAACAGTCGTGCGACGTGTTGCCTGGGTCACTTGGGCGGCAAACGGCAGTGCCCGCGGTGCTGTGATGCCCGTGGCGCTGTGATGCCCGCGGTGCTGTGATCGGGCCTCGGGCTCGTGTCCGTGTCCCCTCGGCACATCCTCCCTGCTGGAGGCTCACGGAAGGGCCGAGCTGGGGGTACTCAGACCCGCAGCTCAGCGGGTCCGTGAGAAGTGGCGCTCACGCTCAAAGCCACGGCCTGTTTTGCCAGAAAAATTGTTTCCGAGGACATTAGCCAACGCACAGAAGAGCGTTTCCCCGCGGGAGCCAGGGCAGGGGCCAGGGCGAGGGGCTGAAGCTAAGTCAGCTCCACAAACTAACTCAGAGAGGCGAGATTGGGGTGCGTGTGTGTTGGGGAGAACGGTAGACCCGCCTGTTTTGCTCCCCACTCTCTCTGGTGAGTCCTCTCACCTGGCACCTCTGCACCTGTGCTGAGCTGGGGAAGCGGCCGTGTGCACCCGGCGCCAGTGACCGTGATACCCCAGACCCGCCTCGTGGGCTGCTTGCAAGTGGGGAGTCCCGGGACTTAGCCACGGAGGGGGTGTCCCTGGCAACCAGCCCCTGTTTCCCGGGAGACGCTGCGTTTGGCGGGGAGCAGGGCCAGACGCGCACTGGGGAGGAGTCAGGAGGAGCAGCCACTGGCCGGGAGCACCTGCCCTGCACCCCTGGGGGCGGGGCCAGCATCGGGGTCCCGGAGGACAGCTGGAAACAGGAACAGGCCCCCACCCCACTGGAGCTCAGGAGCGCAGGTGAAGCCTTTCAACAGTTCTCCCAAAGATCACCGTTCACCCGCGAAACCAGAAGTTTTCCAAAAAATCAACACGTGAGCCAGGACGCCTATCCCGGCCCGAAGCCGCACCTCCCTCTCCGGGTAGGAGGAGGGCGAGGCCCCAGAGGCGGCCCCCAGAGCCGGGGTCTCCTCTTTCCTGCTTTCACTTCAGGCAGCTTCTCTGCCAAGGGAAAAAGAAGAGGGAGGATCGGGCCGGGGGCCTGAGCAGAGCAGCCCCGCGCGGGCGCCCCACAGGAGAAGCAGCCCTTGCCAGCCGCCCACCCAGCACCTGCCCCTGACCCTGGAGGCCTGGCTCGCTGGGCAGCGCCGGCCGCACCCTCCTCCCGGCCCAGCCACACCCATCGGCCCTGGGCTGCTCCTCTCGGGGAGAAGGAAGCTGCGGGCATGAACCCTCCGGCGCGAGGCCTATCGGCCGTGAGCCCCGCCTGGCAGCGTCCAGGAGGCGACTGACCGGGTCTCGGAACCATCTTCTCTTCCCCGCGTTAGCGCCAGAGCTGCGGAGCCGGGTGGAGCGGAGCGGGGTGTGCGGGGCGAACCAGAGGAAGGACGCGGACTTCGGGCAGAGGCGCTGCTTGCCCAGTGCCCTCCAGCGCCAGGCGGGGAGGGCCACGCTGGGCCGGGCAGTCAGGCAGAGGGACGCCGGCCGGGGCCTGGGCGCAGGGCTGCTCCCGAGGACGCAGGAGCGGAGACCAGCTCAACGCCGCCCCTCGGGCACAGATGCGACTCCGATGTTGACATTACCTGCAAGTGTTTCCAATATGTTTTAATTCCCAGGGCACGCACTTGAAATAGAAATAAAACGCATAACTTTCAAATGGAAAGACAAAAAAAAGGAAATTGGTAAAGAAAATGTCACCAGAAAACAAGTAAGTTAAAGAGCAGCCTGGCGTGTCTTCTCTGTGGTGTCCGCGCCGCCCCTTCAAGTGGAGCAGCGCCTTGAGGCTCCATTTCTCAAGCTAAATATAGTAGAGATTTATTTCTTATCTTAATTGTAAATTTCAGAGGAGGCTGAAAAAAACCTTAAAAAGGTTTTTTTGTCAATTGTTATTTTTTTTAAACAGTTTATTTTTTTTTAATAGAGGCATGTTTTATGTATTTATTTGTTTGTTTGTTTATTTATTTATACAAGCACTGGGCATAGTCAGAAGCGCGGGAGGGTGAGAGGATCCCCCTGAGTCAGAACCGGAAGCAGAGCAGGCAGAAGGACCGAAGGACACTGCTGAGGGGAGCAGCGGGCGGCAGGAGAGGTCTGCGCGCCATGCGGGACCCTCCTCCGGTGGCCGGGGAGCAGCCGGGGATCGAACCGGCGCCGCAGAGGCCGCAGGCAGCTTCGCAACCCAGCGCTCAACCGCTGCGCCACCGGGGAGGCCCTGTCAATTGTTATTTTCTATGATCTAGTGATGTGACTGGATGCGTCACGACGTGTCTCACCTCAAATTAAAAAATAAATACACTGAGGACAGGTTACGAATGCAGGTCATGGGAATATGGAAGTGAAACCCCAAAGTGATGGACTCAAAAGATAATTGCGTCAAAAAACAAATTGAATTTGTTCTGGAAAGAAACTAAAATTCGTCTGGTAAAATACCCACAAATCACCTACCGCCCCCTCCCTCCATAAACCTGACCCGAGTTTTTACGTCACAGTGTGGACACCCCGGGCAGCCACATGTTCACAAAAGTTAACTTTCCACCTAAAGTCAGTCACTAAAACGATCCCCCAACGGTTAGAGGCAGATGTTAAGGGGAACCGTAAACAAAGGAGAAGAAATTTTGAGCCTGGGTTTACCTGGCAAAGACTTTCTGCCACAAGCAGGCAGCATGTCCGGAAACCTGTCCCCACTGCACAGAAAGCAGAGTTGGCCCTTGAAGCGGGACGGGCCTGACAGGCGGGCCACACGCGGGGGTTCGCAGCACAGGTGACGGGCTCCTCACATGAGCAAGGAAATTCTGAACCCCTGGACACTGCAGCATCCCTGGAGAGACAGAGCTGTGAGAGCCGCGGGGAAGCTCGGGGTGGCCGGGCACAGCCCCCTCAGCTCTGATTCCACCGGTCACGTCGGTGGGTACCAAGAACTGGTGGATTAGCTCCAGTACTGTGTCTACCGCCATTCTGTGCCACAGCCACGTATGACACGTTGTCGATGAGAGAGGCGTGCGCGGCGCGGCGTCGGTGCTGGCTGCGGTGCGGGCGGGAGGCGCCGCGCGGGTCCACAGGCGAGGCTGGCGAGTGAGGTCACCAGGGGAGAGCGGCCCTGGCCCTGGCCCTGGCCAGGGTCCTGCGGGGGAGAGAGTGGGCCTGGCCAGCCGCGCGGGGGCTGCCCCCTCCATGCCCCAGCCCGAGACTCGGCGCCTGGGCGTGACCGCGCCTCTGGCCAGCACTGAGTGTTTGGAGGAGGGCAGCCGCCTCAGTGGCTTCTGCCTTTGTGGGCAACACGATGACGAGGAACTCCCCGGACCTAAGCGGGCGCTGGCGCAGGCGCAGGCACAGGAGAGGCTGAGCTCAGGCTCCGCCTCAGGTCGTGCCTGCCGGCCGGGCCTGACATCACGCCCAGCCGGTCAGTCATGACGTCACGCCCTGCTGATGTGCCTTACATCACATTTTGGGTTTTGCGGTGCATTTGGTTGAATTTCAAATGAAACATCCAAAGTCCTGGTCTCCACTGCATCAGCCGCCGGGAATGCAAAAGCTCCGAGACGTCTTTTCTGGGCCACCCTCCAGACACACCCCCCCTCCCAACCAGAGAGAATCATGAGGCGCCGCTGTAGCTTTAGCAAAACTAAAAACATTTGTTTCTCCCCCCAGACAATAAGGGCCTGGAAACGCCACTTCAGACTCTCCTTTGAGAAGCTTTCACTGCTCCTCAGGATCTCCTATGTGGTGATGACAAACCGTAACACGAGGTAGCTCCGACGGGGGCTGCTGGCCATTCTCCTCCGGTCAGCCCAGGCCAGCAGCCCTGGCTCCCCAGGTCCCGCTGCAGGCCGTGGCCTTGCGCGCTGCCAGCGGCTCCATCCCAGGGTCTCCCAGTGGCCTCAGAGCCCCTGCGGGGAGCCCCGCCCCCTGAGAAGGAAACAGGCCAGGCCCCTCCTGCCCGGGCGCTCCGAGCACCGCCTGCGTGGGGCCTCCGTTTGCAGCGAGGTGACGGCTGCCGCAGGTAACCGCGGTGCGGGGAGGGCCGTGGCCAGCGGGACCCAGGAGCCGGCCAGCTCCTCCTGGACACGGAGAGGGGCCCTCCTGGCACAGACTCGTCGGCCCAAAAGTGGACACACCTGGGAGAGCCGTGGCCCTCCCCAGAGGGGGGCTGGGCACAGCGCAGGGCGTGAGTCCACTGCCCGGGCTGACCAGCTGCGCATCGGGACAGCGATGATACGTAAAAGTGAAACACAAAAGCAAACTCTGGCCAGAAATACGGCGGTCGCTAAGCAGATGATGGGCCTGAGGAGGTGGAGCTCGGGAACGGCCCCTCGCCCCAGCCCCCAGCGCTTGGGCAGAAGGAGGCGTAGCCGCCTGGACGCGGTGCCGTCCCCGGGCCCCTGCCCGGCCCCTCAGCCTCGGCCAGTTTCATCTTCAAGCCCTAGCACTAGGCCAAGCTGGTCCGCATGGCTCCCGGGGGTCGTGGGATTCCAGAGCCAGCCGCCTCCTCCCGGTGACCCCCTGGGCCCTGTCGAGCCCGCGTGTCCTGGGGTCACCCCAGGGTGAGCGGGGCCTCGTCAGGAAGGCAGTGGGCGCGCTGCAAGAAGTGGGGGGTGTTGGGGAAGGTGATTAAACGCTGCGTTTCCACGCTCTGCGCCAGCGGGCTGGGGTGAGGGGCTGCGGGCCTCGGGGCGGGATGGCCGTGAACGTGTGCTGAGCGCTTTTCCAGATGACGGAGCGTCGTCCTGCCAGGGCTGGAGCGCGGCCCGCGCCGAGCGGGGCTGGGAGAGTGGGCCGGAGACTGGGGTCGCCGGGGAGAGCCGGGACTCCGGCGTCTGGCTCCACTTCCTCGCAGACTCGGGAACTTGGCAGCGGCGCGGGAGGGCTGTGTAAACACGCCGCCGCTGACGGGTTTTTTTCCGTGGTATTAACTCGACCGGGAATATCTCACGAGAATAGAACAAAGCCGGCTCCGCCAGGCCCGCCGGCCGTGCCGGGTTCCTGGGCCTCGTCCAGGGCCGAGTGGGGACTGACAGCTCAGGCCAGGCTCTCAGCGGTGGCTTCCTCGGCTGACCACCGCCTGACCCTCCCAGCAGAGCGGGAACAAAGGCCCCATTGAGGAGACCCGCCCCCCTGGGCAGGAGGCTCCCCAGACTGACTTCCTCCCCTCAAATCCTCCCAGCCAGTCACGTGCAAATCTCCCTGATAACAACCACGTGCCCGCCGGGCACCCCAGCCCTCAGCAGGAACGGCCTGTGGGGCCCAGACCCCGGCCTGTCGTGACCAGCCCAGCGAGAAGCCGGCCGGCCGGGCAGCGCAGGGCGCCGTGGAGGGCGCTGCAAACTCGTGGGCTCTGAGAACCAGCCCCACCGCAGCTGCCCCCGGGGAGCGCAGGACGCGGCACGGGGAGGGCCGATCGGGCTCAGGCTTGGGTGCGCTGGGGCCGGGGCCAGTCACGCAGCTGTTCTGGCATCTTCCGGGGAGGGTGGGCGCGATGCCCTCGTGGGGCTGCGCGGGACCCGGAGAGGGACCGTGGCGGCTGGAACACGGGGTTGCAGTGCACGGGATCCCCCCGCCCAGCATGTGACTGGCGTCCACATGGGGTGGGGCGGTGGGGAGACCAGCCGAAGAAGCCAGGTGAAGTGCCCCCGTGCCACTCCAGGGAGGCGAGAAGTCGGCGGGATGCCATGCCACACAGCCACGGCTCCTGCGGGGGGGCGGGGGGGGTTGCCCGCCCCAGTGTGTCGTCCCCGCACCGAGGACAGGTTCGCAGTCACATAAGCCCGGCGGCCGCCAGGACGCAGCCCAGGGGGTCCGGGTGTGCGAGCCCATACCCTTGCAGAGCAGCACAGGGACCAGCCCCACAGGGCGGTGGTCCCGCCAGGGAGGGGCCCCGCCAGGGAGGCCACGGCCGCCTGGGGCCGGCTGGACCTGGCAGCTGTTCTGCTGTGTGCGCGAGGCAAGCCCCGGTGTCCTTAGGGATCCGGCCAGTGCCCGGCTCAAAAGCGGGGACGTGAAAGGCAGACAAGGCTCACGACCTGCGCCGGAGGAGGAGAGACCCGGGCGGACGGCGGGGACCCGGAGCTGTCCCTGTCCTGTGGCCCCCAGGCGGCACCGGGACGCAGGCACTGGCGGGAAGCGGAGCCCTCCCGAGACAGGCGCGGTCTGGGCCTCAGAGGAGCAGGCTCGTGGGGGCCGCGGGAGGGCGTCCTTGCAGCAGGCCACGCGGGGGCCGGGAGCTGACGGCCGGACAGCTCTGTAGCCCATGGCGTCCACTCTGCGGACACACGGCCGAGGGCCGCATAGCCTGAGCGCCCGCTGTCCCCTGGGGACGATCAGAGACCCTCGTCTATGGCGAGAGAATCACCCAGGACCCCCCAGAGACCGGGAGAGCCAGCGGCCGGCTGGGACTGGGGCGCACTGGCCGCAGACCTCAAAATAGCCCAGACAGCAGACCCTGAAGCAGGTTATTTTAGGGAAACAGGACTGGTTTCCCCTTAACTGTTATTCCAGATGCTTTCGCAGGCCCGCCCGCCCTTCGGGGACACAGCTGGGTGGAGGCCAGGGGCCGTGGGCTGAGAAGGCCCAGAACTCGGTCTTCAGCGGCGGGGAGCTAACCGGGACCACCTACCGCTGAAAGAGGAGCTTCTAGAAAATGCCACGACCCGGGTGTGAGCCGTGAGGGTCGGTGGCAGACACCAAAAGCACCGAGGTCCCCGAGGCTGAGAGAGGCGGAGGGGCCCAGGCCCACGCGGGAGGGTGGTAGACAAGAAGGCGCAAACCGGAGGATGCCAAGGGGCTGCGGAGGAGGAAACTGCGCGGCGAGTAAAGCAGCAGCGTCGGGGAGGAGGCTGGCCACGCTTGGGGGCTAGAGCACGCTCCGTCTGCTCGTGGGCTGCTGATGGCCGGCCAGTCGGGCCTTGTCACAGGTCTGCCGCGTTTCTACGGGCTGTGATACAAGTTATTTGGGTTTATTCCATCGGCAAGACTTGAAATGTGCTTGTTTCGTCAGTTGGTTTTTAGTGTTTAGGGCAGGTGGACATTCGGAGTCACAGTGGGCCCGTGTGTCTGTCCACCCCCTGCCTGATGCATCCCAACATCATGGTGGCCCCGGCAAGCCCCTCCAGGACCAGCGTCAGTGCAGCAGGGCTCACAGAGGCGGCCAGCAGGGAGCATGCGGGTGCAGCCCAGTCCTCAGGGTGGCACCCAGTCCTGCAGCCGAGGGGCGGCTCCCCCAGGACCCGGGCCATCTAGGAGAGGCCCCACTGCCCGGGAGCATGTCTGTCTTCATCCAGCATCGTGATGCAGCCTGCACTGCCGTCTGTCCCTCGGCCCCCTGCGGCTCTCTGGTGCTGCTTCGGCTGCCACCCCTGTCAGAGCTTCTCTGCCGTGGCTTCCCATCCCGGCTTTGGCCACCGTATCTGAGCCACCATCCATGCCCTTTACTTCACTTTTATTATTCTAACCCATCATGATCCAGAGAATCCATACCTGCTTATATTCTTCCCGTGATGTCAGAAGTTTCCAGAAATTTTCTTTTGACTACCCAAGTATGTCACTTTCAGAGCTGCGTTACTCTTCCCCCACGGCTCCGGAGTGTGCATGCGTCCTCCTTGCTTTGCTTTCTGTTTTCTTAGGCCTCTTTTAACTTTATCCTTTTCAGTCATCCACAGCTACTGAGGGAATTTGTTCCCAGGAGCAGAAGCCAGTCTGTTAACACACCCAGCTCAGACCCAGCTCAGACCAGCTTATACCCAGCCCACACCCAGCCCACTCCCAGCTCACACCCAGCCCACACCCAGCCCACACCCAGCTCAGACCAGCCCACACCCAGCCCACACCCAGCCCACACCTGGGTCACTGAGACTGCCCCTGGCTGCCCGTGAACTCGGAGCCTAGACCGCTGGGTCCCGATGGCAATTTCTGAGTCTCTGAGGTGTGCGCTGTGGCCTCCCAGACTGAGTGCATTGCGGATGGTTTTCTACAGGGGGAGCGGTGGGGGCAGGAGGAGGCCAGAGGAGGAGGATGAGGAGGAAGAGGCAGGGGGAGGAGAAGAAGGGGCGGTGGGCGGTGGAGAGGGGAGAAGGCACGTTTCCTTCTGTTTAGACGAGGAAGTGCTGGGAGCAGAGTGTCTGCCCGGACGGCTGTCCCCATAGCGGTGGGGCCGGGGCCCGGGGGGCTCGCGCAGGCGCAGACTCCAGTAGACAAGAGAACAGCCCCGCACTGGGCCGCTGCCGCGCCTGCTCCTTGCCCAGCGCCACTGCAGGACTTTACTGGCAGACTCGTGCCCCCTCCAGCCTGGCACCCCTGCGCCCTCCGCGTCTGGGCTCAAGCCCGGGAGCCAGCACGGCGCTCGCTTGGAGCGGTGCCCTCCTCCTCTTGTGGGCCCCCACACCTCCAGGGCTCCAGGAGGCGCCCCCGCCTGCAGGCACAGCTGGGAGGTGCTGCCCCCTCCCAGAGCCCGGCAGGTGGTGGGGCCTGTGGACAGACACTCTGCACGGCAGCCTGGGGTCTAGGAGCTGTCCTGCTGGGGTCCCTCCCCTCCTCAGCTTCGAAAGAGCTGTCCTGCTGGGGTCCCTCCCCTCCTCAGCTTCGAAAGGCGTCCGCCTTCGAGGGGGCAGCCCTGGCTCGAGTCTCAAGGAAGGTGCCCAGGTTTCTTCTCTGCCGGCGCCTCCTTTAACCGCGGCCTGCCCAGTGCCTTCGTGGAGTTTTATCTAGTTGGCGTCTTTATGGATAATTAAGGGAAACTCCAGGTGGAATTTCTTTTTTATTTCAAACTGCCGCCGTCTCTAGTTTGCAGCAGATACGCGAAGTCTCCCAGTTGGGCACCCCCCCCCCCCCACGCTCCGCCGGCGCCCTCGTCTCAAGCCCGGCTCAGAGAGCGAAAACCAAGCCTCAGCCGCGGTGCTCGCCAGCCAGGGACGGAGCGGGATGTGGCTTGTCAGCGCCCACTCAGCACACACCCCTGTCCCTCCGGCGGAGTGCCCCGCGGCGCACGCACCAGCTGGCCGAGGCTGCCAGGCCTGGCGGGTTGCCATCCTGGCTGCTGTGGGCAGAGGCCAGGGCATTGGGGGGGGGGGGAGGCCACAGCGTGGAGCTGCTGCGAAAGTGCATCCGGCTTCCATCTCCAAGCCCCGGGCCGCCAGCCTTTCACCCTCACACCCGCCGGGCACCCGCCCCCATCCCAGTGCGTCCAGTACCCGCTCCACAGGGGCAGCTGTGAGCCTGGAGCTCGCGCCTGTCGGTTGTGCGTACGTAGGGCTAACTGGTGCACAGCCAGCACTCACTAGCACTAACTAATATATACCGAGCACTGACCAGCACTAACTAGTACAGAACTACTGCTGACTAGAACTAATTCATAACTAACATGCCTACTACTAGCTAGCGCATAACTAGGTCTGACCACCACTAACTGATATGTAACTAGTGCTAACTAGCACCAACCATAACTAGCAATAACTGGCACTTAACTCGTACTAGTAACTAGCACTTAACTAGTACTGTTGCTGCCTAGCGCTAACTAGCCGTGACCAGTATTACCTAGCACTAACCGGCACTAACTAGAACTAGCATGTAACTAGTAGTGACACTAACTAGCACTAGCTCGTGCAGTGAGGATGGATGACCTCTCTAACTAGAAATAACTAGTGCAAATGGGATGACGACCCCTCTGGACGCTCAGAGGAACCAGCTTAGGAACATCCGGGGGGCCGCCCGGGCCACAGCCTCGCGCCCCGCGTGGCCTCTGCTCCGGGCCGGCTCCTGGAGGTCCGGCGGGCAACAGTCTGGGTGACAGTTGATCAAAACAAAGGAAAGAGCAAGGAGGTGGGGAGGGCGGGACAGGGGAGCAAGGGGGAGGCAGAGGAAAGGACATTGTCCATCCCGCCCCCGGCCTTCCCAACCGTCCGGGCTCAGCAGAGCGTGGACTGTGCCCACCCCCCACTTTCCTTGCCGGTGTGTCACGTGGCAGGCGCGTTCGGGGCGCCCTATAGGTGCCAGCCTTGCTGCAGACTCTGCTCCCGCCAGAGGGGACCCAGAATGCGCCGAGACGGCCTTGGGCCCTACAACCCCCTCGGCAAGCGAAGGGCGGCGGGGTCAGGGCTGCTGCAAGGCCGGGGCTCGGGCTGGACTCGGGCACAGGCCGCAGGCGGCTGGGTGGGGCCACGGGCGGCCGCGTGCCGGCGTGCCCGAAGTGCTTCACCCGTCAGGAAACCGCCGCGGGGCGCTGAGCCGCAAAGGGGTGAGAGGCTGCCGGTGGCCGCTGGTCCGGCTCCCGCGGACGCTGCGGGGATGCAAGCCGGCACTTTCATCCTCCGCCAGGGGAGGATCGAGCAGCTCCGAGTTATTTCGAGAACTGTTTTCACACATTCACGGATTCGTTTCTTTTTTCAGCCTTCTGGAAGCCAAGCCCAAGCTGGCGATGGCCGCCATGGAGACCAGGGATCTGAGGGCCCGCGCTTTGAGGCCTCCCAGTCTTTGAACTCCTCTCCACGGAGAGCTGCCCAGCTCCCAGATCCCCTGGGGAGCGCCCCAGGGCTCAGGACACACCAGGCCCGGCCCCAGCAGCAGCCTGAGGGGCTGGACTCCCCGGTTCTCTCCAGGCCACTGCGATGAGCCCCCTTTGCTGGAGCTGCCCTGGCTTCTCACACAAACGCCTCTCTCCCCCTCACCACAGCCACGAGGCGCCCTGGGCTCCTGTTTTGCAAATGAGGAGCGAGGTTCAGATGACCATGACACCAGACCTGAGATCCAGGGAAACCCAGGGCTCCCCGAGCTGCACCCCTGCACCCACCACCCAGCGGTTGGGCCTCGCGGCTCCCACAGGGACGGCATCATCACAGAGAGTACCAAGGGGTTAATTCCACTGCTCTCTAGTTATTTTTTTTTAAGATTTATTTATTTATAGAAGAACTGGGGTACAGGCCAGAGGCATGGGAGGGTGAGAGGATTCACCAGAGACAGAGCGGGGAGCAGAACAGGCAGACGGACCGAAGACACTGCTGAGGGGAGCAGCAGGCGAGTGAGGAGAGGTCTGCTGCGCCATGTGGGTTGCTCCCTGGCCAACTGGGAATCGAACCCTTGCTGCAGAGGCTGCGGACAGCTTCACAGCGCGGCGCTCAACTGCCTGCGCCACCGGGGAGGCCCCACTCTCAGTTATATTAACCGACGTTAGCTAAGGGAGCCAAGTACCAGCTGCCCTCGGCTTCAGGGCTGAGGGAGGGCGCGCTAAGTGAAGGCAGCAGTTTACAAGGACTGTCCACGCAGGTCAGGCCGTGGGGTCTGGCCTGGCTCTCCACATGCAGGTGCCGGGCTGGCTACACTCTATGGCAGAGGCTGTCCTGCCCGGCCCTGGACCGCTGGTGCACCCTCAGCGGCACAGCCTCGCCAGCGCACCCTCGGAGGTGCACCCTTGGCGGCAGCCTGAGACGGGCCTGGGGAACGCGAACCCAGAAGCAGGCGCGGCCGGCGGGGCTGGAGGAGGGCTGCTGGCGGGAGGCCCGAGCGTGCCGGGAGCGCCTGCACCGAGGGCACAGCGCCCACAGAGCCTTCAAGATTGAGCCCAGTGAGCAGAGGTTCCGGGTTCACGTGGGTCATCACGTGGAACGCCGCGAAAGTGGCAGAGAGGGTGGGGGTGTGCGATGGAGAACGAAGGCCTGACTCGCCGGCCCCCGCGCCCCGCGGCGGAGCAGTAGCAGCCGTGTCGCGGGAGCTGAGTTCTGGCCGTCCTCTGAGTCACGCCTTTCTGTGTGATCCACGGGCGGGAGGCCGGAGGGCGCCTGCCTGCAGGGACCTGATTTCCGTGGTGCCCCTTGAGCCCCACCACTGGGGCTGGGCTGGCTGAGCGGTGTCGCCTCAGCTCCTTCAAGCTTCTGAAGTTGGTTCTCTCTCCCGGAAACAGAGCCCCCCAAACTCCAAGGATAGGGCGGCCAGGAGAACTTATTTTTATTTTATTATAGAGAAGACAACATAAACTTGAGAAATGGACGAGACCCTCTTTGCAGAAAATGCAGCAAAAAAAGATGACGTGAGAGCCACGGGGTGAAGATGTGGGGGTGCTGTGGGTCTGCCCACGGGCCCAGGCGCGGGTGCCCAGGGGCCCGGGTGCATCGCCCACTTGCCCTAAGCGCCACCAGTCACCTCTCCCTCCCGTCCGACTGGAGCTCTGAGGTGGACACGCAGGAGGCGGGGCAGTGCTCGTGGTCCCAGCGCGTCACTGAATGTTTCTGTGGATCTAACTTGGTTCTAGCTCAGACCCACGGGGCTGTAGCCTGCTGCCAGATGTGGGTGTGGGGCTGCCACATGTGGGCGTGGGCAGGTGAGCCAGCAGGTGGGGGTTTCAGCCAGGGCCTGGGGGAAGGCAGGGAGGTGAGGAGGGCCTAGGCCCACAGGCGGGGCGCGGCGGGGAGGCCGGGTTACTGGAGGACACAGGGGGCCAGGGCTGAGAGGGGCGGCCGGCCGGAGTGTGGGGGTGCTGACACCAAAGCGCCAGCGTCTGGGCTCTGGGCTCTGGATCGCGGCTCTGCAGCGCCACCTGGAGGGATCCCGTGGAACTCACCCCAGAGCCTTCATTCTCCAAACTGGCCCCAGTGGGCGTGGGGGGAAGGAGGTGGCTGCCTAGAGGCTGAGCCGCCTGCCCGGGTGCTCGGGGACTGTGACCCTCGGCCCTGCTTGGCTTGTCGGCTTGTGTGGAGGTGGCCGGTCGGCGGGATGGACCCTGGGGCAGCCTCCAGGGCGCAGGGCTCCAGGGCGGGGCTGGGGGGCGGCAGGACGGCTCTGGGCGTCTCCGTCCCAGGCCTGGCGCAGCGGCTGTTAAGGAGCCTGTGCGTTCCGGCTTCTCCACCCGCTTCTCTCCAACTCGAGCGAAGCCAGGCTGTGTGAGGAGGAGGCAGCCGGGGTCCTGCTTGGCCAGCAAGTGCCAGGCCCGGGGCAGTCAGACTCCTGGGGATGCCTTGGGCCCCCCGGAGTGGGTCTCTGACCCCGTGGCTGTGTGGAGCTGGGCTCAGAGGCCGTGGCTGGGGTCCAACCTCGTGGGCTTCGCGTGGGCCCTGGAGATGCCTCCCGCGCGGCTCGGCTCGTCCGCATCCCCCTGCCTGGCGCCGGCTGGCGACCAAGACCCTCCCTCCAGGAGCGCCTGCTGGGCCCACCAGCTCACGTGCGGGTCTGCTCAGGGCCTGCTCCGCTGGCTGGGTGTGGGGGGCGTGGGGAAGGGCTGGAATCTCCAGGTGGGGGCAGGTGGGGTCCCCAGGTGCTGCCCAGGACAGGTGACGAGGTCAAAGAGGCGGCTCCTTGTTCTTATATCAACATAAAACCTGGGGCAACGACGGGCCTGTCCTCTGTGGTGTCCTGTGCTGTCCCCAGTGCCCGTGCTCATGGGGAAGCTTTGCTCATCCACACAGAGCTCACGGGTGGGAGCAAAATCCGAGGTCTTTTTTTTTTTTTTTTAAAGATTGATTGATTGATTGATTGATTGATTGATTGATTTATGTGTTCATACAAGCACTGGGTAGAGTCAGAAGCGCGGGAGGGCGAGAGGATTCCCCAGAGCCAGAGCGGGGAGCAGAGCAGGCAGAAGGACCGAAGGACACTGCTGAGGGGAGCAGCGGGCGGCAGGAGAGGTCTGTGCGCCATGTGGGACCCTCGCCAGTGGCCGGGGTTCAAACCGACGCTGCAGAGCCTGTGGGCAGCTTCGCAGCCCAGCGCTCAACCGCTGCGCCACCAGGGGAGGCCCCTGAGGTCTTAGTTTTTGGTGACTGTTGCTTTAGGAAAGCGCCCCAGACAGTACTCGGCGCATGTGCACATTCGCCGGCTAAATTAATAATGAGTCTGTATCTCATCAGTTACGTAGTAGTTGTAAGAACTTGACCTACGCGCCAAGTAAAATTAGTTATCTTGTAATTGTTGCATCACTGGTTGTACAGTTGCCGGTCACGGAAGCCCATGTCCTCTGGCTGCCCTGCCCGCCAGCGTGACCGCGGCTGAGGTCACGGCACCTGCGTCTTCCCCGCCATTTACCACCTGTCCTTTTTATGGATCTGTTTTATGTCTGTCTTCATAGCTCTGCCCTCCAGCTTCTCTCTGGCAGCCAGTCACCCCGCCACAGCCCAGGGCGCCCAGACCTGCCCCTGTCCCTAGGAGGCTCCCACGGCCGCTGAGCCCCCGGCTCCTCCCCGCCGGGCCTGCCCTTCCTCCAGCAGCAGCTCGAGGCCTTGGTTTCCGTGTCCTGGGGGTGCTGTCCCCAGCTGGGGGGGAGCGAGGCCCCATGAAATGTGGGCCTGACCCCTGAGACCTGCCAGGGCCTCCCGCTCTGCGAGGCCGGTCCTTGGCCGGCCCTAGGAGGCCCTTCCCCCAGGCTCGGGCAGTCCAGCCTGCTCCTGAACTGCCCCTGGATGGGGGCTTGCGGGTCCCCGCGCCTCCCGCACCGGCCCTCCCCTCCACACCTCTGCACGGTAGGGCACAGGGCATCAGGCTGTGCCTGGACAGCCTCGCCAGGGGGTTCCTGGTGTGGGTGAGGCTGTGGCTGAAGCAGAGGCCAGGCTGCAGAGCTGGACTCAGCCACCAGGTGGAGGTGCCCACCAGTCCTGCCAGTGTCCGCTAGGGACACCTGCACCATGGCCAGAGAGGCAGGATGGCACGGCCAGTTCTGCCTGATTCGCAGGAGGCCCCAGCCAAGGCCTGGAGGCCAGCGTTTGCCAGTGGGCACAGCAGGCGTCCATGGAAGGCCCTGGCAGGCAAGGCCAGGCCACCAGCTTCCTCAGGAGCTTAGGCAGAATCGGGGGAGTCAGGGCCCCCAGGTCCCCAGGGTGAGGGTGACAGCACAGCTGGTCACTGGTGGGACAGGCGCGGGGAGGAGGGCCGGGGGGCCTAGACGAGTCTGGTGGCCAGGTCTCTGGGGCGGGCACCCCCTCAGCTGCTATCGCCTCCCCCAGCACCTGCCCCCACCGACCAGGGCAGGCGGGCACTGACCACCAAGGAAAGGCTGCCCTACTCGGGGTCGCCCATGAGGCCTGCCATGGGGTGCCCGCCTGAGGAAGAAGGTGAGGATGGAAGGAGACTCTCTGGAGCCCAAGGCCTGGCTCCCCTGGGGCGGGGAGCAAGCCAGAGAGGAGTGGGGCAGGCCTTGCGGCAGGGCCGGGGATTAGGGTTCTGAGGAGAGAATGCTGGGGTGGCAGAGGGCCGACGGGGCCTGGACACAGGCAGAAAGGAGCCCGACGCCACCCGGCCAGCGCCCCAGCCTCTGGGTGACAGACGGGGCAGTCGCTGTGAAGGTGGCCCGAGGCCCAAGGCTGCGCCGCGAAGCAGAGAGCTCCGTCCCGAGACCTGGGGCTGACCCCGAGCCTGCGGCAAGGCGTCCCGTGCGTCTGCTCCAGCCGCTGCCGGCCAGGAGCGAGGCCTGCGTCTGCTCAGGGCCACAGCCGCCAGGCCACCCGACACGCTTGGCCAGACGCCCGCCCACGTCTGCCTGGGCTGCGGACACGGTAATTGCATTTGCTCCACTCCCACACGATGGATAGCCAGGCCCTCGGTGGCAGGAGGGAGGGCAGGCAGGATATGGGAGCCAGGCACGAGAGCCTTAGGCCGGCCACAGCTTGGGGGGGCTGCGTCTCCCCGGGACCCCCAGGGCCCTGCAGGCGCGGCCCACCGGTGGACCCTGTGTTGCCCCCACCCGCATCGCTCGCTCACCCAGGCAGGGCAGCGTCCACTTGGCCCAGGGCACCAGGCCCCAGAGGCTGGAGGGGGCGGGTGGGGCTCAGCTGACAGCACCAAGAGCTCCTGCCAGCAGTGGGCAGCAGGGAGAGGGGCCACGCCAGTGCAGCTTTCAGAGTCAGCGATCCTGGATCTCAGTGGGCAAAATGTCGCTGGCTCCTTCCTCGGCCCCCGGGGCCGCCTCTATTTCACGGCCCCTTGCAGTGATTTGACGTCCATCCCCCCATCCGAGGAGCACCCACTGCAGGCGCAGCCGTGGGCGCAGGTGCCGTCTGCAGGGCCACAGGGTGAGGCTCATCCCCCCAGCTGCCCGCGTCACTGTGGCCTGCGAGATCCACGTGCGTGGGGCTCCGCGGGGGCTGAGCCCCCCAGACACCCATCCTACTGCCTTCTTGCTTGGGTGCCGTGGGGCCTGGCCGGCTCTGTTCTGGGCGTGGTTTGTGTCCTGGGCCCCTGTGGGCCGCTGGCCCTGGGCGCTGCCCCCTCCCGGAGCTGCGCGTGGACCCGAGGAGGCCGCTCCGTGCCGCGCTTCTCCTTCCTCAGCCCGGGCAAGCGACGCCCTCCCCGGCTGGCCCCAGCTGGCTGACCCCCAGCCTGCTCCGGGGCTGGAGCCCGGGTTAGAGGCGGCACGTCAGCTGTATGGCGGAGGGCCAGGGGGCACACGTCTGCCAGGGTTCCGGAAACACCTGCGCGGCCAGGGGCCCGGACGGGGTCCCCGGGCTGGGCCCCCCGCGCATTGGCAGAGCCAGGGAGAGACGTGGGTCCCGTGAGCGCAGGGCCCACAGGGCGGCGGGTGCTGGGGAAGGATGGGGCGGGCTGGGGGTGCGTGTCCTGCGCTGGGGGCCCGGAGACGGGCTGGACAGGCAGGTGTCGCGCTGCGGAGGGCTGCGCGGGAGAGGCCCGCGCTCTCCGGGTCGTGGAGGGAGCGGCCAGTGCTGGCGCCCCGCCGGGCAGCCGTGGAGCTGGTGGGGCTCTCTCCCCAGGGCGCGGGAGGGACTCGGGGGACAGAAGCCCCTGCTCTCAGCCTGATCCCCAGGCCCCCTCCTCGGGGCTCTGGCCCCCGCGCCAGCTCTGGGCGCCGACCCCGGGGAAGCTGAGCCCACACGGCGTGTCTGCACGTTCTCTACGTGAGCGAGGTCGGCTCGCGGGGAACAACTCGTCAAACCACTCGGGCCCAGCCTGCCCCGGGCACTCTTGGCCCAGCTCTCAAGGCCCCCAAAGCCCCGGGAAAGGCACAAAACCACTAAAGAAAATCGCAGCCCACTCCAAAAGCCTCCGAAAGCCTGGCCATGGTGGCAACTGCCGGCGGGCCGGTTCCGGGGGGTTTGATTCTGTTCCCTTTCGGGGGTCCGTGGCTTAGACGCCGTCGCAGGTGGCAAGGGAGGAGCGTCTTTCCTCGGCTGGCCAAGGGCGGGGCGGGGGCAGCTCCAGCCGCAACCACTGCCTGGGGGCGGAGGCCTCCAGCAGGATGTCCAGGCCCCGGCCCAGCCCGCCCCGGCCCAGCCCCGCCTTACCAGCTGGCAGAGGGAGCTGAGAGGAGCCAACCCCAAAGGACCTGACGGGGCACGCTAGGCGCCCGCTGGCCTCAGGCCGGCCTGCCCTGGCACGCCAGGAGTTGCTGGACAACAGCCGCACCTGCTCTGCACCCCGGCTGACCGGACGCTCTTCAGAGAAGAGAAACGGGCTGTTCTGAGCGTCTTCCCTGGGGTCATCCTCCAGACCCACGCCTTCCCCCGCTGTGGACAATAGGCGCCCTGAAACCACCGCCCCGCAGGGTCCCAGCCCACACCTGGCGCCCTAGGAAAGGGCCATGGCGGGAGGAGGGGGGCAATCCACTGGGGGGCCCGGTCCACGGTGGGGGTGGGGGCAGGGGGGGTGTGGTCCCTGGTGGAGGGGTGGGGACCGCCGGGGGCGGTGGGGGGCGTCCATGGTGGCGTGGGGGTGGGGCTGTGGTGGGGGACAGTGGGGGACGTCCATGGTAAGCTGCGCGGGGATGTCTCCGGAAAGAACCCACTTAGTGGGAAAAACATTTCTTTAATTGATGACGTCGGGGATGTTTGTTCCTGGAAGCCGAGCCCGCCGTGACTTCTGTTTCAAGCTCCTGGGGTTTATAATAAAATTTCATTCCTTTATTTTTAACCAAAATGGGCTTGCTCGTCACACAAATAGGTCTCGTCAGCTGCTGCTTCCTCACCCCCACTGACTCCCTCCTCCGAGCACAGATGCTGTGAGCAGCTGGCCAGAAACAAGAGTTTAGCTCATTTTTAAATTGGATCCTGATTTTTCTAATGCTTCCGTTGTAGCATCTGCGGGAGTTTCAGCTGGTGTCTGCGGACACTGCCGGCCCTTCTCGAAACCGTCTCGGCCAGGAAGGCCTCTAATCAGATTGTCAGGGCGTCGGAGCAGGCCGGGTAACGTATCCCGGCACCGGGGGACCCGCAGCCCGCTGACAGGATCGGCAGAGCCCCGAGACCCGGGCTGAGTCTGAGACCCCCGCTGGGAGCATCACAGCCTCACCCCACTCCTGGCCAACTAGCGCCAGGTGGGCCTCGGGGCTTTGGGAGACCAGTCCGAGCAGACCATTGACTCGGTCAAAAGTGATCACATTAAAAACTCATGTTCCCAAGATACAAGCACATTAAATCAATTTCAATGTAACAGAGCTTCTTCCATTTCACAACAAAATGAGGTTCTTAAAGGACACTACCCTTGATCCAGTAACTTCGCTTCCGGAAAGCTCGTTGCAAAGAAAGCAAGCTAAAGGCAGAAAAACGTCCACATGGAAAGCGTTTGGGAGCACAGGTGGGGGGTTCAGGGCATCCCCCAGATGGCCCGAGGCCTCCAAGCCAGAAAGCATGTGAAGCCGGAAATGGACGGGAAAATGAATCAAACTTAATGATCAATTAATTAGCTATATAACAAAATATATGTACCTGGTCAAAAGTTTAAAATGCCAAGTTCAAAATCATTAAGTGATAGTGTTCTAGGTGACTTTTCTTTGTTCTCATTTCCCTGCTGTTTCTATGTTTTATTTATGACTACATATTCCTCGAATAGAAATGTTTAGAAATCTACATTTCTTTAAAACTAGGCAGAAAATTGGGAAGATCAGTTCCTGCTTATCAGTTAATTTAAGATTTGGAGATGAAAAAATTTTGAACATCTTCAAATTAATTTTTTTGACTTCACCTCTACTGGCAAACAGAATCGTCAAAATAAACATGAAAGGAAAATAATGAGGCTTGCACCCGTCTGTTTTCATAAATCCCTGTAGCACTTCAAAATTCACTCTTTCTCTGCCCACAACCTTCCCAAGCACGCGTCTGCATGTGCTACATGGATTGTTTATATGATGCGTGCAAAGTGCTAAAAACACTGACTGCACAACAGTCATGTCAAACATCTCCAACTTTGAATAAATATTTCAAAATACGACACAAGGGCCTTTAGAAAAATAGGACAAAATAATCTTTAAAATGCTCAGTGAGATCGCTGAAAAAACGCAGATGAATTTAGGGGTCTGGGAATGACCCCCGCGGGGAGCCCCTGCTCAAGAGCAGCAGTTTCCCTGGCACCCAGGGCAGCTGCCCCCGGTGAGGACCCGCTGCTGGGCTGTGCGGGGCCTGCTGCAGGCTTGACTTTCTTCCACACAGAGAAAGTGGAAGCAAACGCGATGGCTGTGAGCTGTGCTGTGTGCTCAGGCAAGGTCCTCGCGCTGAGGCCGGGGGACCAGGGAGGGAAGCCAGCCTTAGGCTGACACCAGCAGCACCAGTCATGGCACACACAGAAAGTGCTTTGGCCTCTCTGGCAGGCGGGGCCCAGGGCGATTACTTGGGGAGCTGCAAAGGTGCCCAGGTCATCGTCCAGCCTCTGGCCCCCTGGGACTCCAGCCAATCTCCCCAAGCCACGCCCTCACTGCATATGCATGACCCCTCGCCGCATATGCATGACCCCACTGCATATGCACGCCGGCCTCCTGGCCCGCCCCGCCCCCAGCGAGCGCGCAGACACGCAGCGCTGCTCCGGACTACTGGAGGGCAAAGCCTGCTGTGGCTCTGGGCAGGGAAGGCGCAGACCCCTCCGGCCAGACCGCCCAGCCCTGCCGGCCCGAGTTCCTCCTGCCAGCAACTGGCTCCTATGAAGTCCTCAAAGGCACCCCAGCGCGGTAGAAGCACCCGGAGAAATGCCAGCCAGCGTTACCTGTATCAGGAGTCCCTGCTGCTCAGGTGAGCCCCTCCTGCCCGTGGCGGGCTCCCAGCGTGGGCTCCCTTTGGAATGAGCCAGAAACTTCCTTCTCGGGGGCTTGTGCAGCGGGCTGGGAACGAGCAGTGCCGCCTGTGTCCTGGCCGGGCCCCCAGCGCAGCGCCTGCACCCCGCCTGGCTTTGCGCGCCTCCTCCCCACCTGCCCCATCTGCTCCTCTGCTTCCCGCATCTGCTGGTCCAGCGCAGGGAGCACAAGGGTCCGTGGGGAGGCCGCCACACTCCCGCAGAGGCAGAGAAAGTCCCCCAAAGCCAGTGGACGGCTCCTCCTCTCAGAGCATCTGTGATCACAGGGCAGGGGGCTCACCCCAAACAGCCGGCGCAGCGGCTCCTGGGGCGTGGGCTGCGAGGCTTCAGGGAGGGAGGGTGGCGGCTCCCTGGCCTCCCTGTCACAGCCACCGCTGCCTCCCGTCCAGCTCCTCCTGGGCTGCAGGGGTCTCTGGTGCACAGTTTGGTTTTCATTTCTTTCCCCGCCTGAGTGGGGTCGAGAGGGAGTCCGTCTCCACAACCAGCTGATTATTTCCCTGAGCCTGAAAAAGAAATTGCTTCGCCACCAGCATCGCCGTCACCCCCTCCCTCCCCGTGTCCTCATCGGGAGCAGCCACACACCGGCCTGCCCCCCAGGCCTGGCCCACCGGGGTCTCGGTGCCGCTGACTGCTGCACCCCGCAGCCCCTGCCCCAGATGGGGCGGACACGCCCGCCAAGGGGCCGCCGCTAACCAGGCTCCCCGCTTCCCCGACCCGCTCAGCAGCCTGAATGAGGCCGACGAGGCGGGGGACGGCGCTGACCCCGAGGAGGTCTTCCAGAACATACAGCTCCAGAAGGACCTCATGGCCAGCCTCCGCTGCCGGCCCTGGAGCATGGGGCGGAAGCTGCAGGCCCTGCGGTGAGGGGCTGGCGGGGGTGCCAAGAGGGCCTGGCGCTGGGCCCAGCGGGGTGCGGCGAGGGTGGAGGGAAAGGAGCGGCTATTCCGGTGTCTGGAGGACTCGGCCTGTGGCTCACGGCGGGGGCGGGGATGGGGGGTGGCACCACCGGAGGCTCCCGCTGCTGTCGGAGCGGAAAGGGCCACCTTGAAGGTGACCTTCGTCCCCAGCCTCCTGTGGCGCATGGCACTGGGCTGGTTCTCTGACCCTCTGGGTGTGGTTTGCACCCCTAGCCCCGAGCTCAGGCCATCTTCAAGGGCCCCCATGTAGGCAGATATGGGGCCTGCCCCAAAGTGGCGGGGGGGTCAGCACAGGGTCCCTGCTCCCCCAGGGGGCGTCCCCACCTGGCACGGCTTGGGAGGTGTCTGTGGGGCCTGGGTGCCAGCACCCCACATTTACACGGAAGCATCGGGCTTCCTAGCCCCAAACCAAGCAGGAGCCCATGGCTTTGGGAAGGGGCCTGTGGCCCTTTGGGCTCCGTGGGGCGCAGACCAGCTCCTTGCTCACCTTGGCCAGGGGCCGGGGCTGCCCCGGAGGCCAGGCTGCCCGCGCCAGACCCGGTGGCTTGAGAAAGTCCCTCCTCTCAGGTGTGGCGATTAATTCGCTGTTTTCTGTAAACCCGTCCCCCGACACTGCGCGTGCTCCCAGGGAGCCGGAGCGTGATGGGTCTGTGGGGCCCATCCCCGGCACCTCCCCGACCTGGGGGGTGACCCACGTCCTCACGACCCCGAGTCTCCCCACCAGCTAACACCGCCCCCCCGCCCCCGGCAGGCGCGCCAAGGAGATCGTGCTGCGGTTCGAGGGGAGGCTGACGCGGACACGCGGCTACCAGGCGGCAGGCGCCGAGGTGAGGAGGTGAGGGCCCGGCTGGGTCTGCCCGGGCGGCCCGCGGGCCTGAGGAGCAGAGGGTGTGGGGCGGGTCCCCCAGCACGGCCTTTTGCCCTGAGCCTCGCTCGGGAACTGTGAGGCCCTTTCCTGCCTGCCCTGGCCATGAGTTGGGGCCCCGGCCACCTCCCTTGAGCAGCCCCCGAGGTTCTGTGGGCGACACTCCCCATTCAGCAGCTCAGAGCTCAAGCACAGCAGATTGAAATTGCCAGTTTCTAAGGACATTTCAGTCATATGTTTAGAAGGTGAAGAAACCGTGTCTCCCCCTGTGACCCCACGCCCCTCAGAGGGGCTCCGTACGCTCTCACGCTGCTGCCGGGAGCGCACAGCTTTCTCGCCAGGACCGCAGACTCCGAGAGCGCTGGCCTGCCTTTTTCTCACTTGCCGCCATGAGGACAGTCCCGTGTTGCTGTCTGTATGGTTTTTATACTTAGATTTCCGGGGCGGCCGCGCTGGTCGAGCAGGGAACATGTGGACGGCTCCCTGCCTGCGGGTGCCTATTTAAATGGCGTCTGTTTTGTTACTGCCGTCATGCTGCAAAGAGCGCCTGTGCGGTCACAGCTTGTCTCTCCTTCTGAATTCTTTCCCTAGGATAAGAATCAGGACTAGGGTCACTTAGCAAACCCCCAGCCTGTACCCCGTCCCGGCCGCGCCCTCCCTGCACTGCTCGGGCGGTGCTCACGCCTTAGTGATTTTCACCGCCAAGAATGACGGGTGCCCCGGCACAGGCTCTGCAGCGAAGATAGCGCCAGCATGACAGTTCACACTAAAACCCATCGTGAAGTTTACATAACTGGAAAATTATAAAGCCTCGGAGAATCCCCGCAATTCCGCTGGGCCTTCTCATTCCCAGACCCCCTGAAAACACCCCCCCTGAGTGCCGGAAGGGCTGTGTCTCCTCGGGCCTGTCCCCCAGGCGGGGCCGGCGCGTGGGCGCCAGCCCAGGGCCTCCTCAGCTGCGTGCTCCGGGCCTGCCCGCCTCCAGGCCACACCTGCGCACACTGCATGGGGTGGGGGCCCCCACCTGAGGGCAACGGCCCCCCTGACGTACAGCCTCTGGTGGCAGCGCCAGACCCCGAGGACCTAACAGACCAGGCTCCTCAGGGTCCTCCGCCCACTCTGATCCCTCGGGCTTCCCCGCTGGAGATGGGGGTCGAGGAGGGGCCCCCCTCCCGCCAGGGCGCCCTGCCTGAGGCTCCTCCCCCCACGCGGAATGGCGCCCTCCACCTTTCTATTCTGGGAACCGTGTCTGTGGGTGTTTGACACAAACCCGAGGACGGAGTGGCCAGACGGCGCTAGACGGGTGGAGACGCGGCCGCACCGAGGCCGGGCGATGGCGGATGGCACCTGCTGCCATCCAGAGCTCCCCAGGTGTGAGTCTTGCAGGGCGCCAGAGGCACTCCCCGTGCCCTGCGTGCCCGTGACCAGCTTCTCGCCCGCCTGCAGCTCTGGCGGAGGCTCGCGCGGCGGGCCAGCAACTGCGCCGGGGCCTTCGTCCCCTGGGAGACGCGCATCAAGAGGATCGAGAGTGAGTGCCGGCGCCTGGGGGAGGGGCTGGGGCAGCCGAGGGGGCTGATGCCACCAGGCTGCGTGGACTGGCTGGAGGTGGGCAACAGTCGGTCCCCACCCCACACCCCTTCCCGCGCCCCCTTCGCACCAGCTCGGGCGCGGTCTGTGCTGAGCCGGCGGCGTGGGCCGCTCTGTCTCGCCCTCCAGGCCACTTTGGGTCCGGGGTCGCCTCCTACTTCATATTCCTGCGGTGGCTGGTCGGCCTCAACATCGTGCTGGCCGCCATGACGGGCGCCTTCGTTGTCGTCCCCGAGGTGAGGGCCCCGGGCCAGGGGCGGGGCTGAGGCCTGCAGGCCGCGGCCACCCAGTGCCCTTTCCGTGGGGCCGAGGGTGGCCGTGGGGGCTGGCCTGTCGGGGCTGACCTGCTCGGGGCGCCTGCGCGGGCTGCGTGGCTGCGGTCCCGCTAGATTTTACCTGTAGGTGCTGAAATTTGAATTTCACAAACTCTGGGCATCACGGAGTGCTCCTCTCCCAACCTTGCCCAGCCAGCTAGAAACCACGTCCTCGCCCGCGGCCCTGGCAGGGGTGGCCACAAGCGGCCCGGGCGCGGGGCCCACTGTGGCGCTGAAGCTGCTTCCCGTGAGCTCTGTCTCAGGAAGCAAACAGGCCGGCCCTGCGCACTGGGCAGCCGCGGCCTCCGCCCGCGCCTCCTGCTCTCCCAGGGCGGCACCCAGGCAGGCCCTGGTGTCCCCGCGGCGACCCCCGGCCGTGGAGCCTAGCCCCTCCCGGGGCCTCTCGCCAAGGACCCAGAACCCCTCCCTCTGGCAGCTCATCGCCGGCCAGCCCTTGGGGAGCACGGCCAGCAAGACCATCCCGAAGGAGCACATTGCCTCGGCCCAAGACCTGGACACCGTCTGGTCCCTGGGGGTAAGGCTGTGCGGGCGCCCAGGTTTGGAGGCTGAGGGTGCAGTTCTGGGCTCTGGGGACCGATGACGCCGCCTCTCGCTCCCCTCTCCCCCTCCCGCTGCCCAGGGCTACCTGCAGTACTCCGTGCTCTTCTACGGCTACTACGGCAGCGAGCGGCGCATCGGGCGGGCCGGCTACCGGCTGCCCCTGGCCTACTTCCTGGTGGGGATGGCCGTGTTCGCATACAGCTTCATCGTCCTCCTAAAAAAGTGAGCTGCCCGGCGGGTCCTGGGGAGGGGGCTGGGGTGCCAGGCGGCCCTCCCCTCCACGGCTCAGGGCCAGGCCCCGGCCTCTCCTCCTGAGACCCTCTGCCCTTGCGCAGGATGGCGAAGAACTCCCGCACCAGCCTGGCCAGCGCGCCCAACCAGAGCTACACCTTCTGCTGGCGGGTGCTTTGCGCCTGGGACTACCTCATCGGGAGCCCCGAGGCTGCAGAGAGCAAGACCGCGGCCATCGTGAACAGCATCCGAGTGAGTGAGGCCCTGGCCAGACGGGGACAGGGCTGGGGCAGGGGTGAGGGGCAGGGAGCTGGGGCAGGGGTGAGGGGTGAGGGGCAGGGAGCAGGGGCAGGGGTGAGGGGCAGGGAGCTGGGGCAGGGGTGAGGGGTGAGGGCCAGGGAGCAGGGGTGAGGGGCAGGGAGCTGGGGCAGGGGTGAGGGGTGAGGGGCAGGGAGCAGGGGCAGGGAGCTGGGGCAGGGGTGAGGGGCAAGGAGCAGGGCCCACAGAGGGGATCAACCCATGTGGACACTGGATGGGAGGTGAAAGCAGAGTCTGGGGGTACTCTTCGCTCAGAGGAGCTGCTCCTCCCACACTTTCACCCCAAAATGCACCCTCAGCTGAGCAAGCACCCCACCCCACTGCAGGCCCAGAGAGGAGTCCTCCAGGCTCCGGCGAGACCAGAGGAGGGAAGGATGCTTCAGGGGCAGGGTTTGGGGATCCGCTGGGGCTGGGGCACCCACTTGCAGCAGGGCAGGACCGAGAGGGGACGGGGTTCTCCCCGGGGGGCTGTATCCCCACCTGCCCCTGCGGCTGGGGTCTCCCTCCATGCCTCGCGCAGCCCAAACGCCTCCCGCCGTCCTGGTCAGCGGCAGACGTGCCCCAGGCCCAAGGCTGTGTCCTTCACGGGCCTCCCACACATTGCGGGGTCCCCGTGCTGCCAGCACCCTAGCACGCGAGGTGGGGCGGGGCGGAGGCACCCGGGGCGTCTGCGTCTGGCCGGTCTGTTGGCTCTGCCCTCTGTGCTGCTGGGGTTTTGGTCTTTTCCTCATGAAGTGCAGGTTAAGCCGGAGCTTACCGAGTCCCTCCTCCCTGACTGGCCTGTCGGTGCTCCCTGCGGCCCTTAATCACCCCGGCAGGTCTGCGGGGTGACGTTTCCTCAGGATGCAAACCAAGTAGCCGGCCTTTGTGCCAGCAGGAGCGACCCCCGACCCCCCCAGACCACCAGTGCCTCTTTCAGCTCTGCCGTGGCCTCCTGCAGCCTAGACCCTGCGTGCGGGGCATGGCCACCCCCCGCCCTGGAGGCTTCCTGAGGATGGACGCTCAATCGTGGCCCCGGCTGAGCCTGTCTGTCTCCGCAGGAGGCCATCCTGGAGGAGCAGGAAAAGAAGAAGAGCAAGAACCTGTAAGTGCTCCCCTGCCAGGTGCTCCCCTCCCAGGGCTGGCCCCTGTGGAGGGCCTGGCTGGCAGTCACGGTCAGGTTCACGGTCACCGCCCTGCATTTTCAGGGTTTCGGGGGCGGGGTGGGGGTGGCTCCCCCTTTCGCAGAGCCCTGCGGGGTGAGAGGCGCCGGGTGAGGGGTCCCGAGTCGGCCAGCTCCCTCCCTCCCGTCCTGATGACAGGGCGTGCTAGCACCCCAGGGCGCCACACGCTTGCTCACCCAGCCGTCTTGCGGGCACTCCGCCCCGGAGCTGCCGCAGGGTGGGGAGGGAGAAGAGGCTGCTCAGGGCCCTGATGTGAAATGAGGCTGGAGCCCCGCTCGGGCGGCCCTCCCCGGCTCTCCCCCCACCTCCTCCTTCCGCCTCCCTGTCCCCCTCCCTCTGCTGGGCACAGCAACCTCACACCCCATCAAACAACTCCACTTTAAGCGGTAAAGTGAGGACTGACACCCCCGTCCTCAGAGCTCCAAACTCACGGGTGCCTATTCGTGTGTTGAAGGGCCCGGGCGGGCTGGGGCCGGTTGGGGCTGCAGGGTGGGGCCTGGGTTCGCTGCCGACCTCTGCGGGAGGAGGGCTGTGGGGACATCAGGTGGGGCGAGGCCGGCAGCCCCGTGTGTCCCGCCCCCAGGGCCGTGACCGTGTGCCTGAGGGCCGCCGCCAACGTGCTGGTGCTGGTGTCGCTGGCCGGCAGCATCTACCTCATCTACTTCGTGGTGGACCGGTCCCAGAAGCTAGAGCGCTCCAAGGCAGAGCTGACGCTGTGGGAGAAGAACGAGGTTCGGCCGCCGGGATCTCACGCACCCGGAGGGAGGGACCCGTCTTCCCCGAGTTGGAGGGGGGAGGCTTGGACACGCCCACCTCGCCAGCTGGCCCGCCCCCCCGGTTTGCAGGACCGCTCCCCAGCCTGGGCCCTCCGGCGAGGCTCCCTCCCGGCCCTGGCCACAGGCGCCCCTGGTGTCTGAACTGCCCCCGCCGGCCCAGCCCCCCCGCCCCCCCTGCTGCCCGGCCCTGCCCCCTGCCCCCGGCAGCTGCCCCAGGGACGGGCCCAGGTGATGTATGAGGCTGACAGGTCTCCAGAGACTGCCCGGAGAGCTGGGCTCCACTCACTGCAGTCTTGAGCCACAGCAGCAGCAACGCTGCGCCCAGACCACCTCAGTGAAAGCCGTCTGCACCCTTGGGTGCCCGCCCTTCGCAGCCATGGTGCCTGCCCGTCCGCCCTCAGTCCTAGCTCCGGCAGCACCCGAGGCACTGGGCACCCTCTGCTCATGCTGACAGAGTCACGGGAAAGGTGCAGAGAGAGGGCAGGTAGACAGGGAAGCAGAAGGTAGGCAGACAGGTGGGTAGAAGACAGGCAGGCGGACAGACGGACAGGCAGAGGGAGGGGGCACATGACCCAGACGCCAGCTCAGGCCACACCCCAGCTGCCTCTCCCTCCGGCCCGTCATTCCCAGGGGCAGAGGAGTGAGAAAGGAGGTCCCGGGTCTCCAGCTGCCCTGTGCAGAGACTGGGGAGTGGCCGCTGGGCCCCCGCTCTGCTCCTGACCCTCATGCCCCTCCTTCTCCCATGGGGTCGGGAGCAGCCCCAGGTGGCAGAACACCCAGGACAGGGGTGTCTTCAGGTCGGGGGGACAGACCAGGTGGCTTGGCAGAGGTTGGGGGGAGGGCCTCACATGCCCGGGCCTGGTGGGGCGACAGCAGGGCCCCGGGCTGGGCAGCTGGGGACCGGGCGCTCCCGTGCAGGCAAGCGTGGTGGTCTCCCTGGTGACCATGCTGGCGCCATCCGCCTTCGACCTCATCGCCGCCTTGGAGACGTACCACCCGAGAACCACGCTGCGCGTCCAGCTGGCCAGGTAGGCCCCGGCCCACCGCCTGGGGGACCTGCGTCCCTGGAGAGCCGCCACAACGGGGCACCTCCTGTGGGTGCAGCGGTGCGGGGGGAGCAGGGCAACAAGGACGGAGCGACGCAGGAGAAGGCAAGGAAGAGGAGCCGTGGGGGGGGAGGGCAGAGGGGAGGAGGAGGGTCACAGGAGACCAGCTGAAGAGAAAGGGCGAGCAGGTGGAGACAGCAGCGGCCTCCCAGCCCTAGGCTAGCCCCAGCCTAGCAAGACCTGCTGAGGGTGCCCCAAGGGGCGTGCCTTAGCCGAGCGGCCGCCCGGTCTGGGGAGGGCCCCGGGACACGGGGGTCCAACAGCCCACTGCACTCTGGCCCCGGCCCCAGCGCTGCTTCCAGGACAGCCCCCTCTCCTCCCTGGACAGCCACCTCGGCCACAGCTGAAGGGGCATCTTGGGGTACAATTGGGCCAAACAGGCAGCGTGGGCTCTCCCCCTCGCCGCCCACCCCAGCTCTCATGCCTACCCTTGCCCACTTGGGGACAGTCACTCAGATGCCCAGAGCCCCTCCTGCTGGCCACGCTGCTGCCCAGCCTCTGGACACTCCCCCAGGCTGGCTTCACCCGTCCCCTGCAGCCACAGCGCTGGACCCAGAATCTGGGGCCTTAATGCCCACCCTGAGTCTGAAGGCGTCCAGGCGTGCACCCCCCGGCCACAGCAGGGGCCCCTGAACTGCGAGGCCCAGAGCCCAGCGAGCCTGGGGCGTCCCTCAGCCAGCTCCTTCTTTCAGGGTCCTCGTGCTCTACCTGGGCAACCTCTACAGCCTGATCATCGCACTCCTGGACAAGGTGACCAGCATGAGCACAGAGGTGAGAGCTCGACCTGGCAGCTGCCCACTGGCCACGCGCTGCCCCCAGGCCGATGTGCAGCCGCACCCCCACCACCTTGCTGTCCCGTAGGACGCAGCTGCCACAAACAGCACGAGGCCCGGCCTGCCCCCTCCCACCTTCCTCGCCACCAGGACAGCCCCGGCGGCGGCCCGCACTCCCAACTACGGCTGGCCACCTGCGGAGGCCAACGGGACCGGGGCCCCCGCACACAGCTCGCCGGGCGCCTGCTGGGAGACCTATGTGGGCCAGGTGCGCCGCCGTCCCGCCTCCGAGCCAGCGTCGGGAGAGGCAGGTGGGCTCAGAGAGGGCCAGGGCTCGCGGGTCTCGAGATGCAGCACGAGGACGCACAGGCAGGAGCAGGGCTGTCCCCCACCGCCCTCAGAGACACCGACAAGGAAACTGAGGCATGCAGGCCCAGCAGCTGCCGAGGACCCAGGGCGCAGGCCTAAGCCAGGCCCTCCTGCTCACCCTCATGAGGCCTATGCAGCCAGCCCCCCCGGGCACCCCCGTGCGGCGGAGCCCCCTGGTCACCCATGAAGGGTCTTCTGTGCTCGGGGCCGCAGGCCGGGTCCCTCTTAGCCTTGCGTGGTGTTGGCCTCTGACCCCAGACTCACAGACAAATAAGCGCACGTCACTGAGCACCCGCTTGGCTGAGGGCTGCACTCTGGAGGGCCCCGGCTCGGCCCAGGGGAATGAGAAAGGTGGGTCCTGCCCGGAGGGGCGGGGGCCGGGCGGGGCCGGTGGTCCCAGGACGCTGCCTTTCAGGAGATGCTGAAACTCTCAGTCATTGACATGCTGTTCACCGCGGCCAGCGTCCTGCTCATCGACTTCCTCCGCGGGCTCCTGGTGCGGTACTTGAGCGACTGCTGGTGCTGGGACCTGGAAAGCAAGTTTGTGAGTAGACAACCCCCCTCCTGCTGGGCGGCACACTCCTGGGGGGCAGAGTCACTCCTGGGGGCCTGTCGGGGTGCAGTCGGCCATGCGCTGACCCCAGGGGCTGCGGAGGACTTGGGACGGTTCCACAGAGGCTCCCCTCCCGCAGCCGGAGTACGGGGAGTTCAAGATCGCGGAGAATGTGCTGCATCTGGCCTACAACCAGGGCATGATCTGGTAGGCACGCCTGGCTGTGGGCAGCTTGGGGCGACAGCCAGGGGGTGTCGAAGTGTGTGCGGGGAGCCCTTGCTGCGCGGTGGGGTCCCCTGGCTGCGGCAACTGCAAGCTACTGCCCTAGTGGCGGGTCCCGCCCTGCGGGGCGCTCGGTGTGGACGAGGGGCTGCCCTGCCACTGGCTGTGTCTCCACATAAATGGCTTCCTTTTCCCAGCACCGCCTGCCCACAAACTTGGGCGACTGGCCCCTCCTTCCCTATCACAGGAGGGTAAATGAGCTAAAATGGGCGAGGAGCTGTCCGGAAAACAAGGCCTGTGCACCCCGTGGCCTGGCCAGCCCTCCCTGCAGTGGAGCCCTGGCAGGCACAGCTTCTGCCCACCCCCCCCGCCCCAGGGGGCTTTGCCTGCCAAGCACAGAGGCCAGGCGGGTGCATCCCTGGAACGCTGCCCATCTGCAGGGCGGGTCTGCTCCAGAGGCCAGTGGGCCTCAGACCTAGGGCCTCTGCGGGTCTGGAACGCCTGGTCTCTGCTGACCGGGTCCGGCCTCCAGGATGGGGGCCTTCTTCTCCCCGTGCCTCCCAGCCTTCAACGTCCTCAAGCTGATCGGGCTCATGTACCTGCGGAGCTGGGCTGTGCTCACCTGCAACGTGCCCCACCAGCAGGTGTTCCGGGCGTCCAGGTCAGTGAGGGCAGGCTGGCCCGTGCCGCCGCTGGGTAGGGAGTGGCCGCGGCCCCCGCCAGGCCCAGGTGTCCGCTGTCAGTCTATGCCCAGAAGCCCTGGCGCCCCACCCAGCTACTTGGCCTCCCAAGAAGCTCGGCGCGTTTCCTGACGTCCGAGCACCTGCGGGGACGCCAGCTGGACCAGAGAGGCCATCAGGAGGCGGCGGGCAGGCAGGCACTCAGCCGTTCCGCCACTGCCCGCTGCACGTGCCACTCCCTGGCAGCCGCGCAGAGCTTTGCATCACATGCACGGTGCAGAGCTGGCCGCCTGCCCTGGGGCTCCGTGTGGCCATCCTCAGGACATGCACTGCCTTGGGCCCAGAAGAAGCCGAGCTGCCTGCAGGGCCGGCGGCTGGGCCACAAGCAGGCAGGACAGGGAAGCCATGGCGCAGGTGAAACGCCCCACCCAGTGCCCAGCAGTCACTGCCTGAGCCATCAGGGTGGGCAGAGGGGTGGGGCAGCCCCCTTGGTGTGAGGGCCTAGGTGGACAGCCCAGGCCTGAGACCCCTCCACGGCCAAGCTGGAGCCTTAAGGGTGGTGCAGGGGGGCCGAGGCGTCACCCCTCTCGGTTTGAAGGGGACAGTGCCTGCAGATGGACAGGGCTGGACGAGCCCCAAGTGCTGGACGCGGCTATCAGGCACCCGCTGGCGAGCGGGGAGCGGCTGCCTCTGGCCTAGCGGGCCGGGCTGTGCTTGAGGGGCTGCCTGGCTCTGCAGATCCAACAACTTCTACCTGGGCACGCTCCTGTTCATGCTCTTCCTCTGCATGCTGCCCACCGTCTTCGCCATCGCCCGCTACAAGCCATCAGTGGGCTGCGGGCCCTTCAGGTGGGTCCTGCCCCCGGCCCCACCCTGGGCCCTGCCCTAGGGCCCTGACCCCCGGGCCCCGCAGGGAGAACGCCAAGGACGTGGCCGGCCACATCCAGCGTCCGCAGGCCCCAGTGCGTGTGCGCGCTTAGCACCGCCCGCGGGAGGGGCCTCGGATCGCAGCTGCCCAGGGCGGACTCTGCCGGCGACTGGCTTGCAGGCCGGCTCGCGAGCCCCCACCCCGTGGACGGCTGCGGCGCCCCTGCCCACGCCACCTGCGCTGCTGCCCTTCCTCGCAGTGGACAGGAGAGGATGTACGACATCGTGGCCGAGGCGGTCGAGGAGGACCTCCCCGCCTGGGTGGGCTCCGTGCTCGGCCACGTGGGCAGCCCGGCGGTCATCGCGCCGGCCGTGCTGCTGCTGCTGTGAGTGGCTACCGGGCGGGCCTGGGGAGGGCTGGGCGGGCCGGGAGTCGGGGGGGTCCGGCCACTCCACCCTGCTTGTGTGAACAGGGCGGCCCAGGGCTGGCGGCTCCACAGCCCCTTCCTCTCCGCTGCCACCACCACGCTCAGTTACGGGGGCGGGGGCTGTGGAAGGCGGGGGGGCGGGGGTAGCCCCGTCCCAGCAAGGCGGCGGAGGGCTTGGGCGCGATCCCCGGGGGGGTGGCCGTGCAGCCGGCCGGCCCCACCAACGCTCCGCCTCCGCCGCAGCATGCTGGTCTACTACCTCCAGAGCGTCGCCCGCTCCCTGCGGCTCAGCAACCAGCAGCTGAAGGCGCAGATCCAACAGGCAAGTGCCCCCTGTGGGGAGCCGGGCCCGGCCATGCCCCCGCAGACCCTCTGGCCCCCAGGAACCCCAGAGCCCTCTAGTGGCCAGTGGAGTCTGCCCGCCCAGGGGTGTCTGCTCACCGGTGCCCTCCCTCCCTGCTGACCGCCTCCTGGGGCCACAGACCTGACCCTGGCGTGGACCGGGAGGGGAGACGCCCCTTCCCACCCCTGTCTACTTGGGCATCTGAGTCAAAGACCCTAAGACCCACCTTCTTCAAATCTGGTTGATTCCATTGTGATTGCCCCCTCCTGTCTGTGTCTGTCACGCAGTCAGAGGGAGACCATGGCTCCCCAACCCCCAGTCTCTCCCCCATGCGCCCCAGGAACCCCCCAGGCCAGGCCCAGGGAGGCCAGTGGGCTCCATAGTGCCAGGTGAAGGGGGCACCTGTGCAGGGCCACGTCCAGCCTCTCTCCCCAGCCGGAACCCCGTGCAAACCACCCCCTACTTCAGTCTTAAACAAGCCACTCCCCTAAATGGCAACTCCCACGCAGAAGCACCCCCAGCTCGCAAGCAGTCACCCAAGAGGTGCCCTGGGTGCAGAGGGTGTCGCTGTGGGGCCTCACTCCCGGGAGCTGGTCCTCACTTTCTCACCCTGCCATGGAAAGCCGTGACTGGCGGAATTTAAGCCCGATCTGTCCGCTGTCCTGGCGTAAAGCTGCCACTCTTGGCGTCAGCATTTATCCCCTCGAGGGCTGGCCAAGTCACGCACACGCCGTCCCCAAGCAGCAGCCCTGGCACCGCCAGAGCCAGAGAAAGGAGCAACCTCTAGCAGTCTTTGTCCCCCAGGAGCATGTATTAGCACTCCCTGTAAATCCAACACAAACGCGGGGCTATCGTTTATATTTCAGGCGAGATCTGAAGATAAGAAAAAGTTCGCCCAGATGGTGGAAGGTGAGGGGGCAGAGGCGCCTGTGCTGGGCCGCAGGGCGTCTGGGGCAGAGGAGCAGGCGCTCCTGACGAGCGGAGGCTTTCCGGCACTGACGGGCACAATGAGCGCCGCTCCGGGGCGGAAGGAAGCCTGCAACTCTCACATCCCGTCGGGACTCAGGATAACCCCAGACATGTCTAAATTCAAAAGTTTTGAAGCAGGAGAGGAAAGGAAGGGCAAAAATCTGGAAGAAGCCCACAGGCGCACTCGTTCACTTCGCACGCTTCTTCCCCAGGCCCACTAGTTACCGCCCGGCCCCCAGGTCCCCCGGGCCTCCCTCAGGCCCCCCAGACCCCCAGGCCTCCCTCAGGCCTCCCTCAGGCCTCTCTCAGGCCCCCCAGGCCCCAGGCCTCCCTCAGGTCCCCCAGGCCTCCCTCAGTTCCCCCTCAGGCCCCCCAGGTCCCCCAAGCCTCCCTCAGGCCCCCCAGGTCCCCAGGCCTCCCTCAGGCCTCCCTCAGGCCCCAAGCCTCAAGCCTCCATAAGGCCTCCCTCAGGTCCCCCAGGCCCCCCATGCCTCCCTCAGGCCTCAGGTCTTCTAGGCCCCCAGGCCTCCCTCAGGCCCCCCAAGCCTCCCTCAGGTGCCTCCCTGGAGCTCTGACCTCTCCAGTGTGTGGGGTGGCAGGTCCAGCTGCAGAACCCCAGCCCGGCAACCTTGCTATGCCCACCGCCTCCAGCTCCCGCACAAGCTGGTCCCCTGGGGGCTCACCTGGGCAGGGAAGGTGAGGGAGAAGGGGGGTGGCCTGAGGGGTGAGTGTGGGCAGCCCCACCCGCCCCGGGATCAGAGCAGCTAAAGCTGGAAGGGCCCAGTGATGCCTGAGCCTGCCCGGGTCTAACCCAGGGCGGGGAGGGCAGCGGGAGGTGACCACTGGGCGGCCTCATGGTTCTGTCAGCCGCTGAGTGTGGTGCTGCAGCTGCCTTGCCCCTCAGAGAGCCCCTCTGAGCATGGAGGGCCCGTTTCCAGCTCTGACCTGGGTCAGAAGCTCTGTGGCCCGTTGCCGCAGCACGGCCTCTCCTGCAGGCTTTATGCACCCACTGTGAAGAGAGAAGGCGGGGCCCCTGCGCCCACCTGGTGGGGCGAGGTGGGGAGGGCTGTGGGGTGCTCCCCGCCCAGGCTGCCACCCTGCCGTCCCCAAGCAGCTGCCTCCTCCAAAGGCAGCTGAGCCCGCCCGTGCGCTCGCCTCACCCTCGCCCGCCCTCTCCGCAGCCTGGGTCCAGCCCCAGGGGGACAGCCCTGCAAGGCCTCCCAAGGACAGTCGGCCGGCCTCCACGTGCCCATCCACGCCCCAGGGCAACGGCGGGGTGCCGCATCCTGACTCAGGCAGCGGGAGTGGCTGGGTGCAAACTGTCACCCGCCCTGCACCCCCAGGGCCCTGGCCCCGGCCGGGCAGCCCCAGTGCACCCCTTCCAGGCACCCGCGGACCCCGGCGGAAGCAGCACCGGGCCAGGTGAGGTGGGGGAGCAGCCGCACCCGGGAGCCGGAGGGCCTGGCCTGCTCCCGGCAGGGAGGGCGCAGCCGGGAAAGTGACTGTCTCCGCGCTCTCAGCGTCCGCACCGGCCAGTCCTGAGCTTTGTGTCAGCGCCGGGCGCGGAAGACGCGCTAGGACCCGGGCTGGGGTGGTGTGGGCGGGGGGCAGGTGGGGGGCCCTCAGCTGGGTCTGCAGGGCACTGCCGGAGGTTTGTTGGGTTTTCAAACCTGTGACCAAGGGCAGGAGGACTTGGAAATCTTGTTACTCCAGTGTGGTCTGCACAGGGTGGGGTCCCCGACTGGCGGGCCTGGGAGGGAGCAGGGGGAGGGCAGGTGCCCCATGACGTGCTGCCTGAGAGCACTTCACCCCCACCCTCCCAGGCAGGTGCCTCCCCGCAAGAAGCCTGCTCACCCCTCATCCCCAAGAGCCCCTGCACCACAGTGCATGGACACCCCTCCCCGCCCAGGGCACCCCGGCCTCCGGGTTGCCCCCTCCGACACCCCTCCCCCTTTCAGGGCGGGCCCCCGAGCTCATACCCACCTCACCCCACAGGTCCCCCCGGGATCCTGGCACCAGCACCTGGGGCCCTCGCCAGGACAGACCCCCTAGCCCCCAGCCGGCACTGAAGCCCATCCAGGCCGTCCACTCAGAACCACTTTTCCGGAAAGACTTTCAGCAAATGGACCCGCGTCTCTGTGGACGGGACATCACGGCCTTCGCAGGAGGCTGGCGGGCCCACGGCCCCAGGTGCTACGTGGTCAGTGAATGTGATGCCCATAGAAGGGCCCGTCCAGCCTGCTGGCCAGAAAGTGCTGCCCAGCCGGATGCCTGGTGCAGCATGGGGGAGACACCCCCCAGGAGCGCCCCCCGCTGTGTGACCCGTGCCTCCCCGCGGGCACGCCCCTCAGGGTCCAGTGGAGCAGCGGCGGTGGCCAGGCGGACGGGCTGCGGCCTGCATCCTCGCTCCCTGGCCGACCTCCGCTGGGACCCCTGCCTCTGTGCTGATGCAGGGCTGGGCCATGGGGCCCCCGAGCGCCAGCGGGGGCAGCTCTCCAAGTCATGGGATGAGAGCTATGCGGGTGGGCGAGGCAGGCCGGGGTGCGGGCGACGGTCACGGGATCCCCAGCACCCCCCCAAGCGCAGGGCCCAGCCCAAGCTCTCACCGCCCCTCACAGATTCAGACTCTGCATCAGCCACGTCCAGCAGTGACCCCCGCAGCAGCAGTGCTGACCATTCCCTGCCCAGTGGGGGCTGGCTCCGGTGGCCTGTGGGCCCTCGAAGTGGGGGGCAACCTGCCCTGGGGCCAGGGCTGCAGGAGCTGGTCTGCTCCCACGTCTAGGCCCCCGGCCCCCACATGCCACGGACCAGCACAGCAGTGAGCGATGAGGTCATCTCAGGGTTGAGAGACTGCGCAGGGTGGTCAGGGATTTGGTTAAAGAAATGACAAACAGACACACTTCAAGAGTGAAAATCTGAGTGTAATTTTATTTGAGTTGGTGACCAGTATATATATGTTTTCTAAAAGCATAGGAATGGCGAGCATCAGTGAAGAAATCAGCTTGCTTATAGGTTTAGCTTATTATTGACAGGGCAGTGATTTACATCTGGACCCAGGCGCAGTCCTAAGTAGTTAGGCTATTAATTTTTCTTTTTGTTTTATATGATTACTTTTTGTTTTAACTACTCACTATTACTATTAATTAACACGGGTGAATTTTACTTTTCACAATGTAATATTTTTATCATTTAGATTAATACAAACTAGGCTAAGTATACAACAGAGAAATTATTAAGCTAGCAGTTCTATTAATACACAGAGTTTAGTAACGTTTCATTTGAATCAGCCTAGTTATTAGATTTCGTATGTTCTTTTTTAATCGCCAAACCAATGACCTTTTAAACAGAGAAAGAGAAAAGATTTTAGAGAGACAGTTGTATTAGAATAAAGTTTGTGGGTCTAGAGAAGGTGAGATAAGTTTCCGTGGGGACAGCATTCCTGTAGTGGCTCCTGGTGGTCGTTAGCTTTCAACAGGCTTCCGTCTTATCTATGTCTTCAGGCGGTTTTTGCTGTTCTCCTCCTGCGCGCTGGTTGCCCAGCCGGACCTAGGGATTCCTAGAGGTCACTGCAGGAGGAGGTGCAGCAGGTATATCTTCAGGGGGTTTTGCTGTTCTCCGCCTGCGCGCTGGTTGCCCAGCTGGACCTAGGGACCGTGGCGCAAGCCATTAGCCCTAAGGGTCACTGCAGGGGGAGGTGCAGCACCCACACCCAGGTGGAGGCCCTGGGCTGTCTTTTTTTTAAGGATTTATTTTATTTATTTATGCATACAAGAACTGGGGTACAGGCCAGAGGTGCAGGGGGTGAGAGAATTCACCAGAGACAGAGTGGGGAGCAGAACAGGCAGGCTGACTGAAACACACTGCTGAGGGGAGCAGCGGGGAGACAGGAGAGGTCTGCTGCGCCCTGTGGGTCAGCTCCCTGGCCAGGGATCAAACTGGTGCTGCAGAGGCTGCGGACTGCTTCACAGTGCTGTGCTTAACCCCTTGCGCCACCAGGGAGGCCCCCCCAAATCACATTTATTTTTATCTCACCCTTTTTAATTTCTATGTTTATATTTGTTTTATAACATACATAACAATTAGCAGAGTAGTTCATACGCATGATTTATAAACAACATACACGTGTGGGGGTGTGGAAAAGTATTTTAATAGCTGTGTGGTGTCACTGCTCTGGGGAGGGTTCCCTAAATTTTCTAGAAGTTTCCATGTGAGGAGATGCCAGAGTTGGCCACATCCTGCATGCTCGGGTTCCCTCGGCCACCGGCTTCAGAGCTGGCACACCACTCGGCGTCTGGGGGCCAGGGGCGAGGGACTGGCTTTCGGGGCCTCGGGGCAGGCTGTGTCTGCGGCTCCCCAGAAAAGCGCCTGTGAGAACAATTCCAGCAGACGTTGACTTACTGCGGCCGGCATGTTCCAGGAACTTCACGTGGACTGATTCTTTGAATCTCCACACGAGCGCCACAGGAAGACACTGCCCCGCTTTGGAGATGAGCTGCTGATTCCCGAGGGGCTGCGGGGAGCAGGGCCAAGCCCGGGTCTGGCTCTGGTCTGAGTTTCTAGCCCCTGCGTCCCCTCCTCAAACAGGAAGAGCCCAGGAACCCATCTGGGCCGGGCAGGCAGGGCCACCCGTGCAGCTTGGTGACCAGGCAGGCCCGGGGCACCGTGGGGCACCCGCCTGCAGGAGGGTGGGGGCACAAGAGATCAAAGGGGCCAGGCCAGCTGCGGAGCCGGGGTGTGCACCTCAGAGGAGGAAGGTCTGGGGTAGGGTGGGGTTCCCGGCATCTGAGGAGGACCAGGGAGAGGCCATTTGGGGTCCCTGAGGGCCCCCACACGCCCCTGCACCACGACTCCTGTGCTTCTGGGAAGCCGGCTAAGGCTGCTGTGACTGGTGGGTCAGCCCCTGGCCCCAGAGATGTAAGCAGGGCCAGGCAAGCGGGAGTTTCACAGCAGTCGGGGGTCGGGTTGGCCAGAGACCTCCCCTTTCTGGGCTTCTCTGGACAGAGGGGAGGGGCGTGCCAGAGCGTGGCTGCTCGGCTCAGCCTCCCCGGGGGCTGCAGGCTCTCGGCCACTCCCGACCGCGGTCTCCTTCCAGTCTGCAGAGCTTTTGAAAAACCAAGTCCATTGCTACATTGAAGTGAACAAAATTATCTGACCTGTGGCATGAACAAAGGACATGTATCACCACTTCGGAAATAATTTGGTGGCTGTTTATGTCACTGATGTGCAAGCAAACCCTCAATATTTTGCTTTTATGCTGAGCCGAGAGTCGGGACTTCCTGGGACGCCAGCGTGTCCGTGGCTGGGCTGCAACGCTGCCCCCTCGCTGTGGCCCTGCGCCTGGTGCCCCGGCACGTAGTTCTTGAGTGGGTGACTCGGAGCGCCTGTCCCGGTTATGGGTTATTGAGCTAGAACATCTGTAGAAAGAAAGCTTTTGGTACAGTGGTCTGCAAACTTGGCCACACTCACAGCAAGAAGTGGATTTTCCCAGGTGATTCTGTGACTGCATTTGTGGGCAAGGTTTCTGTGAATCCTAATGTCCCTTCACTGTCATCCTCTAATCTTACCGTACTCCATTTCTTTTTGGGGAGATGATTAATGAACTTTTATTTAGAGCAACTATGAAGGCTGACAAAAATTGTCATGCAGATAATTCCCGAAACAAGCCGCTTTACTTGGAAAGTAGCAATAGCCGATTGGAAGAGAGGAAAGCATTCTGTGAGCAAAGGGCACACGAGCCACCACGGTGCGTCCAGGGGGCCCGGGAGGGAGCGTGGAGTCAGGGTGCAGAAGACAGAGCCACATACACCCACATCGCACAGATTAAGATTCACTTAATTAGACTGATGTCAGCACATTTTTTTTCTTCTGTAGAAGAGCTGGGGTGCAGGCCAGAGGTGTGGGGGTGAGAGGACTCACCAGAGACAGAGTGGGGAGCAGAACGGGTGGCCTGACTGAAATCCACTGCTGAGGGGAGCAGCGGGGAGACAGGCGAGGTCTGCGGCGCCCTGTGGGCAGCTCCCTGGCTGGGGACCAACTCAGGCCGCAGCAGTGACAGCCTGAGACTGACCCCCTACGCCACAGGGAGGCTCCGTTGTAAGCACTTTTAATGGCCAAAATGTCACCATCCTTCAAATGTCGGTCTTCAAAAACACCTTCAAGAGCTAAAAGGTCATGAGAGTCAAGTGTCCAGGCGTGGGAGAGGCCGCATAGCTTCAGTCTCTGCCAGACCCGACAGGGCAAACGCCAACAACACACGTGAAGGGGCATCCTGGCAGCGCCCCCCCTCACCGGGCGCAGAGCCTGGGCCGCCCGGCAGGTCGGTGTCCGCGGCCCGCCTGGAACCCAGGTCCACTCAGCCTTGGGGGACCGGGCGCCCCGGGCCTGAGGACAGCCCGCAGCTGGGGCTGGAGTCGCTTCTCCTGGAGCCCGCGACGGACTCGGTCCAGACAAGTCGGGGCGCCAGGGGACGGGTGCGACCTGCCGGAGGCGCCCCACGGGGTGTCCGCGCCCCACGGGGTGTCCGCGCCCCACGGGGTGTCCGCGCCCCACGGGGTGTCCGCGCCCCACGAGGTGTCCACGCCGGGGACCCGACGCCTACTCGTGGAGACCCAAGTGTTCCCAGTGAGGGGCTGGGTGAAGTCCCGTGGACACACGCCCCTGAGGCCGGCCGGGGCTCCTCTGGGTGCCACCTGCCGGCTCCCGGGCCCCGGCCCCTCGGGGTCCCCAGCCCCGGCCCCGCGGACACAGGGACCGCGGCCCTCGCCGCCCTGCGGCCTGGGGGGTCGCCGCCCCCCGCCCTGCCGGGACCCAGCAGGCCTCGGCGGGGTCGCGCCAACTGGAGGTTTTCAAGCATCTCAGCGCAGGAGTCGCTACAGTGAACCCCAGTACAATTGCAGCAGGGGGCACCCCCCCCGCCAGCGGCCCCGCCCCCTCGCCGCCGGCCCCGCCCCCGACGGCTCGTGGCCCCGCCTCGCCGCCGGCCCCGCCCACTACCGCCCTGGCCGCCCGCCAGCCGACCGGCCCCGCCCACAACCGCTCGGGCCCCGCCCCTCGGCGACGGCGTCGTCCCGCCCCCGCCAGAGGCCCCGCCCATGACAGCTGTGGTCCCGCCCCACCCGCGCCCCATTGGCCCCGCCCACGACCACCTGGCTCCGCCCCTCAGCTCATCGCCGCGCGCCGCAGTCGCGCCGCTGACGTCAAGGCTGCGGCGGGCGCAACGGCGGGTGGTGAGTGCTCGGCGCGCCCCGGGCGCGGCTGCCTGGAGGGGGCTCCGGGTCTCGGGCGCGGCCCCGGGCGTGGGCCGGTGTCTGCGGGGGCGCGCCGAGCGAGGAGCGACGGCCGCGGGCTCCCGGCGCGACCGAGGCCGCGCTCGCTGTGCCGGAAAGGCCCCCGGCGTCGGGGCGGCCGGCGAGTGCGGTCTCGGGGCGCCGGGCGCGGGCCGGGGAGAGGCGCGGGCGCCCCGCTCGGACGTGGCCGCCGCACCGGCGCTGCGAGGCGGCGTCAGGCCGAGCTCCCGAGCCCCGCGGCTCTTGGCCGGCCCGGGGCTGGAACTTGCGCCGCAGAGGCCGCGGATCGCCTCCTCGAGCGGTGCTTAACCCCGTGCGCCACCAGCGAGCCCCAAGGCAGATTATTTTAAGGCCGTTTAGTTTTTTCCCATTCTTAGAAGACCCCCAGGAGCCTTTGTGGGTTTGCGGATTTAAAGCCAGTAACCTGAACCTGGGCTTAGCCGCTGTGGGCTCTGGAACTGTCCAGGGCAGAATTGAGGGGCATCAGTTGGAAGCCAAGCAACGTCCTTGCGCTCCTTAACCTCTTACTGAAACTTGCGTTTGCCTCAGTTCTGCGCGGGCAGTACCCGCCGCACCTGGGCATAGCTTTGCCACCAGGAGCCATCATTGGTGTCGGCCTGCCTAGGTGTGTGAGTGCATCACAGCTTTGACACGTGATCGTTGCTGGGCTTGTGCTGGGTCTGCTGACATAGTGTGTTGGTTGGAGTTGACCCATCAGTGTGCGAGATGGCACGAAGCCGCATTGCCAGGGCTTGGAGTGCGTCTTTGGAGTGCCCCCCCCCGGTGGTGGGTCAAGCACAGCATGATCCACTCCTCCTGTGATTGCGCCCCTGGCGTTCCACGCCAGCACAGGACTGAGGTGTGCTGTCTTGGGCCTGGGCCCAGGGGCATCAGGACCTCTGGAGAAACACGCTTCACGCAGACCTGCCTTGGGTCGTGCGCTGACTGCCTGAGCCCAGATTTCAAGAAGGTGGTGTAAACAGAGCCACCCGCAGAGCACGTCGTGCCTGGGCTGGCCCTGTGGCCTGCGTGGGTGTGGGCACAGGCTCCAGGGAGCGCTGGCGGTCTTACACTCACAACTGCCTCAGATCATGGCGATGCAGTGGGCTTTGTCTTTACCCCTACCCCTGCGTATTTCATTTTACATATTTACTAACATCTTGAGCAGGCTTAGGGGCCTTGCAAGACTGCAGGCGCAGCCGTTGGCGCAGTGTCAGATCCCCATACAAAGCCCGACAGACTCGGTCTCTTCCTAAGCGAGTTTACGTGTGTGAGACTGAGCTCGCCCGTGAGGACGCCGAGGCCCTTGGGAGAACTGTCTCTCTTGCCACCCCCCACGTGTCTCCCAGTTCCTGCAGGCATGCTTGACTGAACCCACTTTGCTGCCATGTTGGCTTGTGGCAGTTTTGCATGAACAGTACTGAAAATGTGAGGGGCCTGTGTCTTCGTGTCTCTGAAGAGAAGCAGGGCTGCAGGCTGGCCCCTCTGAAGTGGAGGAGACGGCGTGGGGGTCCCCAGGCTCCCGGGGAGGAAGCACATGCTGGTCCTGGCAGTGCTGGCTGGGGTCCAGGCTAACCCCCAGAGGATTGGCAGAGCCACTGCATCCCAGCGGGACCTCGTAGCCCCTGTCCTGATGGCCCCTCGCTGAAACCTGCCGTTGTTTCCACAGAGCTGCCGGCCTTGGGCCCCCGTCCGCGGTTACAGAGATGACCAACCAGGTAAGGCTGGACGGGGCGGAGGGGGGGCAGAGCTTCACAGGGCCCCTTGCAAGGTCACACCCACTGGCGCCTGGGTGTGTGGTCCGGAAGCAGGCGGCTGGGCGCACCACAGCAGAGGGGTGCAGGGAGGGACACGCACGCTAGGGCTGCTCCTCGCCACATCTTCGGGGAGACTGAGGATGCCTGAAAGCGTTTGTATGCAGAAAAGGGAAAAAAAAAGCAAAGGGGGTGTCTCGCTTGGGGGCTGGCAGCCTCCAGGGCAGTGCAACCGCGTCACCTGCTGCAGACCAGCTTGGCCTCCCGGTGACCAGCGCCCAGCCAGGGGCTTTGATCCCAAGCGCCCTGCGGGGCTGGCATGGTCCTGAGGGAGGAGAGACTGGCGTTCCGTTCTGAAAGAAATTTTTCTGGTGGGACTAACTGTTGCCTGGGCAGGACCTCAGGGGCCGGAGGGACAGTCAGGCGGAGGCAGGGACTAGGGTCCAGTCCCCCATGCTGGGGGGTCAGCTGGCTCTGCCACGGCTAACGCGCCCGCTCTCCTCCAGTACAGTATTCTCTTCAAACAAGAGCAAGGTAAGCAGCCGCTGCCCGGGACGCGCCGTGAGCCGAGCTCTGGGTCTCTTGACGACTCCCTGGTGCCACCAGACCCCTGCTCCCAAGCTCACTCGCTTGGCAGAAGAGTTGGCAGAGGCAGTGACAGCAGAACACTCACACAAGCCGCAGCTGCACGACGCACAAAAGAAGCAGGAGACCAGGGCAGCCTGCAGCATGGCCAGAAAGCTCTCCTGCCCGAGGGCACCACCACGGGGGTGGGGCGGGGCCTGCCCGGCCTGGTCACAGAAGGAGCCTGGGCCCAGCCGCATATGACCACCTGGGCCCTGGAGCCCTTGGCGCTGTACGGAGGAGGGTGGGCTGCCCAGCGCGTGCGGTGACCGTCTGCGGGGGCCCGGTATGGGGGCCGGGCTGGCCAGAGGTGGCGGGAAGGGGGCCGGGGCGGGTGGGCCAGGCTGGGCACAGAGGTCGCAGGTGGACCTGCCTTGTGCCAGAGCGAGCTCAGCCTCCTCCCTGCAGCCTTGGCGAGGCGAGCACCACCTGGGGCGCTGCAGGGGGCACTTGGGTTGTTGCAGGTTTGAGCCAAAAACACTCTTCCAGCTTGCTGTGCGCTGGGGAGCCCCTCCGTTGCTGCAGCTGCGGGCAGTGACCCCAGGTAGCCAGCTGGCAGGCTCGGTGGGCTGCGCCCCCGAAACAGAACCCCGCTGGTCTGCCACCCACCGCTGGCAGCTTTGGGGCATCTGGCGGTCACGCCTGCTGCAAAGGGAGCCTCCGCATGTGCTTGGCACCCTGCAGCGCCCTGGGTGCCCCTGGGGTACAGCCTGCAGACTTGGGTTTGAGTCCCGGCTCTGCCCTCCTTAGTGTCTCCCTCTGGCGAGCTACCGGGTGCCTCCAAGCATCTGGCGCCTTGTCCGTGAGGTGAGGGGGATGTTCCTAGACTGCGCAGACTGCGGGGAGTTTATACGCCGCCCAAGTTTTGTGCCCTGTGGGTAGCACATCCCCGGCCACCTCTGCGCCCACATTTGTGTCAGAGGCAGCCGTGCAAGGCGCTTGCTTTTAGGGTTGAGCTCGCTGCTGTTCGCAGACATCTCCAAAGCGAGCTCTTCGGGGCAGGGGCCCCGCGTTTCCTGTTTCGGTCCAGGGTCAGCCTTTCAGAGCCACACACTGGTGCTAAAGCAGGGTCCAGCCGGTGGCCCTGGTCCCCCAGGCCGGGCACCCCCAAGCCTTCGGTCTGCGCGTATACGGCCAGGCCCCGCCCTGGAGGCTGCAGCTCGCTGACCCGCCGCTTCCGTTGTAGCGCACGACGATGCCATCTGGTCCGTCGCCTGGGGGACGAGCAAGAAGGAGAGCGCCGAGACGGTGGTCACCGGGTCCCTCGACGATCTGGTGAAGGTCTGGAAGTGGTGAGCGCTGCCCCTCCCCCCCCACCGGCCCGGGCCTTGGAAACCGGGTCTGGGGGTTGGCTCCTGGGCTCCTTGGTGCCTAAGCCGGAATCCTCCGTGGGGCGGCCGGCGGCCCCCTGGAGCGCTCAGGTCCTTGGGTCTGCGCTCAGGGCTGGGGCGCACCGGGGCAGCATGTCGTGTGAGGGGAGCCCCACGCCTCTGCTCCCCTTTAAGGTGTGACGAGAGGCTGGACTTGCAGTGGAGTCTGGAGGGACACCAGCTGGGCGTGGTGTCCGTGGACGTCAGCCACACCCTGCCCATCGCCGCGTCCAGCTCTCTGGATGCGCACATCCGGCTCTGGGACCTGGAAAACGGCAAACAGATCAAGTGCATAGACGCGGGGCCTGGTGAGAGCGGCTGCGGCCTGTGGGCGCTGGGGGTGTGGGGGGTGCACAGGGCTCACCAGACAGATGTGTTCCCGCCTGCTCGGCAGAGGCAGCCGGAGCCACGGGTCTGTTGTGAGACGGAGTCGAGGCTGTGGAGAGCCGTGCGTCAGGTCAGGCCTGGCTCCGCCGCTCTCTTTTGGAATGAACTTCAAAAATGCCTAGTGGAGGTCTGAGAAAGGTTCTATCAATAACTCAAAACAGTTACTCTTAAATGTCTCTTCTTCTAAGTGATAGTAGCACTTATTTTACATGACGACTGTTTCTGATTCCCGTCACGATAGCTGTTCACGGGAGTCATGGTTGTGAGAAAAATCTGATTTTAATCCCAAAAGTTTTTTTTTAATTAATTTATTTATTTATACAAGCACTGGGTACAGTCAGAAGCGCGGGAGGGTGAGAGGATTCACCAGAGCCAGAGCGGGGAGCAGAGCAGGCAGAAGGACCGAAGTGCACTGCTGAGGGGAGCAGCGGGCGGCAGGAGAGGTCTGCGCGCCATGGGGGACCCTCACCTGGTGTCCGGGGATCAAACCGGCGCTGCAGAGGCTGCGGGCAGCTTCGCAACCCAGCGCTCAACAGCTGCGCCACCAGGGGAGGCCCCCCAAAAGTTTTTTAAGAGGATGCATCTAAGTTATTTTTCACTTCACTACTAACTGTGTTACAGCATAAAGCTTTTAGCATCACACGGACCTTCAAAGCACCGCTACTGTCCCATGTGAGGACGGGTCTGGTCTGGGGGCGGGTGACCCCCACAGCGTCCTGCCCTCTGTGCAGACCTAAGGCGCCAAGGCTGAGCCCCTCACCCCCATCTCCTGGGTCACTGTTCTAGAGAAAAGTACCTTTTACCAAACTTCGGTTTTTATTTTATTTTTTATTTTTTAGATTTATTTTTTATTTATTTGTTTGTTTGTTTATACGAGCACTGGGTACAGTCAGAAGCGCGGGAGGGTGAGAGAATTCACCAGAGCCAGAGCGGGGAGCAGAGCAGGCAGAAGGACCGAAGGACACTGCTGAGGGGAGCAGCGGGCGGCAGGAGAGGTCTGCGCGCCATGTGGGACCCTCCTCCGGTGGCCGGGGAGCAGCCGGGGATCGAACCGGCACTGCAGAGGCTGCGGGCAGCTTCGTAACCCAGCGCTCAACCGCTGCGCCACCCGGGAGGCCCAAACTTCAGTTTTTAAATTAAGGTCTCGTCTTCTTCCTTGTTTAGTGGATGCCTGGACCTTGGCCTTTTCTCCTGACTCCCAGTACCTGGCCACGGGAACGCACGTGGGGAAAGTGAACATCTTTGGTGTGGAAAGTGGGAAAAAGGAGTATTCTCTGGACACGCGGGGGAAGTTCATCCTCAGCATCGCCTACGTGAGGAGGCTGCCCCCCGGCTGTGTGGCTGCGGGTGGCCGGCGGGTGCACGGGGTGGGACAGACGGCAGCGAGCACCCCACTGTCACTTTCCCTGCAGAGCCCTGACGGCAAGTACTTGGCCAGCGGCGCCATCGACGGCATCATCAACATCTTTGACATTGCGACCGGGAAGCTTCTGCACACGCTGGAAGGTGCTGCTCCTGGGGGGCTTCAAAGCGCCGTCTGAGGTGGGGCCAGGTGTGCTGGTACAGCGGCCACGGTGACCCGGACAGGGCTCGCTCTGTGCTGGCTGCCTCCCGAGAACGTGGGGCCACAGCGGCTGGCTCTGCCCCCGCATGCTGTGGACTCTGGGGCCTCCTCGGTTCTCCCTTCCCCTGTGGGGAGTCCGCCTCCCTGAATGGGAAGCCCCCTGGGCTGTGCCAGGGCTGCCCACCCTGATGCCTGCCGCCAGGAAGGATGTGGTCACTGGAGGCCCTTGCGAGGGAATGGAGGCTCATGGGCTAACGGGGCCTTTGTGCATTTCAGGCCACGCCATGCCCATCCGTTCCTTGACCTTTTCCCCGGACTCCCAGCTCCTGGTCACCGCCTCCGACGACGGCTACATCAAGATCTACGACGTGTGAGTTGCCTACCGGGGCTTAGGTGTCTCCTGGGCCCTCTGGCCCTGCATCCTGTCCAGTCTCACTTGGCCCATCAGATGCTCACGCCCACCCCGTCCTGGCGCCGAGTTGCGCACCTGGCAGGCCGGGGTCACACTGCTGTTTCTCAGCCCTTCTGCCTCTCGGGGCTCAGGAGGCACTGCCCCAGGGGAGAGGCCGTGGGCAGTGGCCACAGCGGGTGTGAGTGCCCGGCAGGTCCTCTGCTGCCTCCCGGCCAGGTGAGGTGGACTTCGCTGGTGTTTGGGTCCCTGTCACGTGGGGACAGTGCATGGTCTGGGCCTGAGCCCCTCCCGCCCTCTGGGGCCTGAGGCCTTGGCGCTTGGTCTGACTGCTCTGCCTTCATGGCCCGCTGCCTACTCAGCCCCACGAGCCTGTCCTCCGTGGCATCCTCTGGAGACAGACACTTGCCAGATGGACACAGAGTTGGCGAGCGAGGCCCAGAGGGAGAGGCTGGCTGCCAGGGGAGGGTGGCCGCCATCCCGGAGCCCCGCTCTGTCTCAAGGCTCCCAGCCCCTGCCCTGGTGGTGGCCGCGCCGGCCCATCTTGCAGCCACAGCTCTGCCAGTGTGGCCATACCATGGCCAGGCTGCCCTCCTCAGTGGGTCCTGTCTTTGGGGGCAACTGCAGGCCTCAGTCACTTTATCCAAAAGAAAATGGCTGCGTTGATTGGCCTCTGCTGTCCTCTGCTGGGTCACAGGCGGCCTGTCCACCCCTAGTCAGGGCGCCTCAGCCCCTCGCTCGGACACCGTCGCCGTGGCCTCCCTGGGCCACATCCCTGACCTGCGCCTCCGAGCTCGGCCCGCTGGGAGCTGGGCCCTGGCTCCCACCGCGAGGACGCGCTGACCCAGTCGGCCGCTGACGGGCAGCAGCCGGGGCAGCATTGCTCCCCGAGGCCAGCGTTGACCCTTCTTTGTCCGATGCTCTCCATTTCAGGCAACACGCCAGCCTGGCCGGCACGCTGAGCGGCCACGCGTCCTGGGTGCTGAGCGTGGCCTTCTGTCCCGACGACACCCACTTTGTCTCCAGGTACGCGCCGCCCTCGGCTGTTTCTGAGCACGGAGCGGCCCTCGCTGAGCTCGGCGGCTCTGGTCTGCCGCGGGGTAGTGAAGGCAGCCGTCCTAGCTTCTGCGCGGCCAAACGCTTCAGACCTCCCTTCCCTCACAGACCAGGGCTTCTGCCGCAGCTCCCGTGCGGGACGCCTCGGCCAGCGTGCGTGGGAGGTGGCGCTTTTAGGCACGGGAGGCCGGACAGGCAGCCTGAGAAGGCGCCTGGCCCCTGCCTGAGACTCGGGCCTCCCAGAGCCGCCCCAGGAGCCTCAGCGGGCCTCCTGCCCGGTGGTGGGCGTGTGAAGGCCAGGTCCAGGGCGGGCGGACGAGGGCTGGGGACACGGCCCCGCCGGGGTGGGGCTCCCAAGCAGCGGCGGGCAGGTGCGCAGGGCCGGCCGGTGCCCCCTTCTGCAGCCCCCGGCCTGGAGCGCTTCTTGACAGCGACACCCCTTTCCAAACAGTTCGTCCGACAAAAGCGTGAAGGTTTGGGATGTTGGGACGAGGACGTGTGTCCACACCTTCTTTGACCACCAGGACCAGGTGAGGCTGCCCCGCCCAGCGTACCCCTCCGGACCTTGCCCAGCTGCCCAGGCCGGCCCTGCAGGCACTTCTGGGTGGCCCAAGGCAGCCACCCGGGGCTGCACCTGCTCTCTGGTGCCGGGTGCTGTCCAGGTGTCTGTCACTCCGGGCCGTCCGGAGCAGGCGCCCCCTGTACGCAACCGGGTGTTTGGCTGAGCGACCACCAGGGTCAGCCAGGGGTGAAGGTGGGGCTGTGGCTCCTGGGCACAGGACCCCTGGGTGTCAGGCCGACGCGCCCTCCACTCGGAGCCTGGCAGGACTTTCCTCAGTGTGATTAACTGATTAACCGCCGCCCAGCCAGGAGCTGCCAAGCCGCTGTGCGTGTCCCCTCGCGCGACTCAGCACGGGCGCCGTGGGTCTTGCTTTCTCACATGGAATCTTAAATCGTTGCCAGTACAGCTGAGGGGTTTGGTTTTTACGCTCCGCTCCTGGGCCTAGGCGTGGCCCTCGGAGAGGCGGCCTCGCCTCATCGGAGCGCCTTGCGCGCTGGAGTCCCATGCCCCCGACCGGCCACAGTGCTGGGTCAGGGCCGCTCTGGCCTGGCGTCTGCAGCCCCGTCGCGTCGCGTCTGGGAAGGGCGTGGGGTCTCCTCAACACAGAGCCCGGGGGTGGGGGTGACGTCCTGCAGCAGGAACCCTGCTGAGGCTCTGGGGCGCCCCCCCCCCCTGCATTCTGCATCTTCAGAAGGTTTGTGAGGGTCGATCTGTGTCTAGGAAGGAGATTTCCTGGAGTGCGGGGTGTGTGGCTGGGAAGTCGCCTCGGGGGCCAGAGCCCTTCCCGGGAGTGGGGGAGAGGCCGCTGCCTCAGCCACGCCCAGCCCAGCCGGGGAGGCTCCGCGCGAGGAGGCGCCCGCAGAAGTTTCTCGTTTCTTCACAGGTGTGGGGAGTGAAGTACAGCGGGAACGGCTCCAAAATCGTGTCTGTGGGCGATGACCAGGAAATCCACGTCTACGACTGCCCTGTTTAGCCTCGTGGCCAGGCGCCCGCCCCCGCAGCCCCGCCCCCGCCTGTCGAGCAGACGCTGCAGCCAAGGGTTACCTTTTATAGAAACAACATAAACCTGTTCCGTGGGAGCTGCCGTGCGTGCTGTCCAACCCGACGCCCGTCCTCGCCTGCCCTCAACGGGGACGCGCCAGGGTCCGTGAGCCTCTGTGGGTCCCCCAGCCCTGCCCGGCCGGCTGCTCGGGAGGCAGAAGCCGCTGCCGCCTCTGACCCAGAGGGGTGCTCCCGGGGGCTCCTCAGCGCCTGCCTCTTACTGCTTGCAGCTGCGTGTGCCCCTCAGTCAGGCCCCCATCGCCCTCAAGTCGCCCGCCACGTGCAGGGGGCACTCGCTCCCTGGAGGCACCGTGGTCTGCGTGGCGCAAGCCCAGCGCCTGACGCCAAGTCCACCATCACACGAGCTTGGTTCCGCTGCTGTGCATGACCCCAAGAGGCCACACTCGGTCGTGGCTGGGGCGGGGCCTGCACCCATGTGGATGCTCCACATGGCCCCACTGGAAGAGCAGGTGAACAGGGGACCCCCCCACCTGCCTGCCCATCTCCCCTGACCCGGGGGGTTCCCGTGCAACCAAGAGGGTCTGGCAGGCAGCCCCACGTGCAGCCTGGAGCACGACAGCCACACCAGCCCCGGCGAGGTGGCCTGGGCCTGGGCCCACGTGTCACAGGGAGCACCGTCAGGGCCAGATGCACATGAGCCGGGAGCCCTTCATGACACGGCTGTGCAGGGAGGGAGGCCCTCTGGAAGGCTGCTGAGCTTGGGCGGTTACGCGCCTTGGGGTCACCCGTCAGGCAGGAGCTAGGCCATGGCTGCCTGGGCCTGGACACCGGGCGCTTCCGTTACACCGCAGCACTGAGTGGGGCAGCTTAGCGGAGGGCGACAGGGAAACCACGGGCACAAGGTGCGGGTCACAGGCAAACAGGTGCCCCGAGCCCCTTAACGGGCCTGTCCTCACCACAGGCCTCAGGCGGGGCAGGAGGCTCGGTGGCCTCGGTCACACCCCGGCCAGGCGCTGACCAAGTCCTGGGACGTGCTTTTCCCAAGGAAGTGCCCCCGGAACCCAGACTTGGACGGGGCCCGGGAGGGTCGGGCGGGAGCCACCCAGAGGCCCAGCCACCCTGCCTGTGGGCATACACCGTGGCCGCCAGGAGCAGGCGGGTCGCGTCTGAGGCCACAAATAACATCCACGCGACGCGGGAGATTCGCGCTTAGAACGTTTAGATATAAATCGCGCTACGACGTAGGTCGCCCCGAGACGCTCGGCACGGGGGTGGCGGGGAAGGGGCGCACGCTGGCGAGGTCAAGCGTGGGTGGGGCCGAGGCTCAGGCCGTGTGGCACTGCACCCCTGCCCGGGGCCCGTCCTCCTCCTCGTCCTCGCGCTGCGACCGCCAGCTCTGCTCCCCCGGGCTGAGCTCCTGCAGCTCCACCTGGTCCATGTCCTCCGTCACCCGCACGCTCGGCCGCGGCGGCAGCAGCGCCTCCAGCTGGGGGAGCTTGTCCAGCGGCAGCCAGTGCTTCTCAGGGAAGATGACCTGGGGGGCAAGGTACCGGGCAGCAGGCGGCTCCTTCCCGCCCCGCCCGGCCGGGCCACGAGCGCGCACTCACCAGGAACTGCAGGACCAGGCTGCCCTTCTCCAGGGGCGCCCTGTGCACCGGCATCCCCTCGCCGTGCACGCACTTGAGGTCGCCGTGCCGCACCACCTCACCTGTGGGAGACGGGCGTCAGGCCGGCAGGTCCACCGGGCCAGCCCCCGGCCGGCCAGCCCCCACCCCGCCTCAGCAGCCCGTTCCGAGCAGGGGGCCTGGGCCTGCTTGGCCACACAGGCCTCATCGCCCTCAGCCCGGCCACAATCCAGAGGCCCCGGCTTCTGGCCGACGGGCGCAGAGGCCAAGGCGGAGACACGGACACCGGTGAGAGGCCGCGGGGTGCCCAACAGCCGAGCCAGCCTCGCCTCCCGAGGGGTCCCCGGCACGAGGCCCTGGGGGCCCCCAATGCCCTTTGTCTTTAGCTGAAGTTTCTCAAGGGAGTGTGACAGCCCTTTGGCGAGTCCCTCAGTTACTGGCCTCCCCCGCGTGTTTATCGTCCGCCGCTAACCTGATGACTGCTGGCCACCAAGAGGCTGAGGGGGGCCTCCCTCCCCCCAGCCTGGCGACCACAGACCACCCCGGCCTACATGCTGCGCTGCCCTGAGCGCCCCCGGGGAGGGGCGCCAGAGGCGGTGCAAGGGTTGGCACGACTCCTGGGGTGCTGGCATGGTGAGGGCGCTCTTGAGTAAGGGCTTTGTCCTTGATTGGGGGGCTCTGAAGTGTCTGGGGGAGTCCCCCCCAGGGAGGCTGTCATCCTGGGTGCTGCCTCTCTGGGAAGAATGGGCAGCGCCCAGGACGCAGAGGCCCTGCCGGGCGGGTGGGCCAGAATGGGCGCGGGCCACTGGGGCCCTGAGGGCGGGGGGGTGGGGGTGGGGGACGCTGGCAGGACCTGTGTCTGGGGAGCGGGGCTGCGGCCCTGGGCCTCCCGCGGGGCCTGGCTGGGCCTGAGGGGCCGGGCTGGGGCCGCCGTTGAGGCTGCAGGACCCGGCTCTTAAGGCCACTGGAGCTGGCGCGTCCCACGCAGAGAAGGCGCCCAGCAGTCCCGTGGTATCCTTGAGCGCCACCCGGGGCGCCTGCATCAAACCCACAGCTCCGCAGCGGAGACCCCTCGCCCCGGCCGCAGCTGCAGACCCTGGCGCCCGGACAGGGCAAAGGCCCGGCCCCGGCCCGAGGAGGCCCGTCCGGCCTTTGGCTCAGCCTCCCGCCACGGCTTCCCGGGACCCCACAGCCCTCCCTTAGAAAGCAGACTCTGGGGAGAAGTTTCTCATCAGAAGGAACAGGAGCGACTTGCAAATCAGGCGCATCACGAAACCTCCACATCCCCCTTCAGACACCACCAGCGCGGGCGCGGGCACACGGGATTCTAACAGCCAGAAACCACTGTTGGTTCTGGAACACCCGATCCTTGGCCACGCTTCACGCTCTAAGTCCTGAGGGGGTGTGTGTGTGCGTGTGTGTGTGAGTGTGTGTTTCAGGGTGTGCAGGTTTTCCACTGCGGGTGGCATTGTTGGCTCGGATTAATTTGTATTTCATGGGCCTGTAATAAATGCTCACAAAAATCACTTTGAATCTCAGAAACATTCACAAACGAAGTGTTTTTCGGGTCCACCTGACCTCAGGAAATCTGTAAAGGAGTCGGGTTGGGCCTCCCCGCTGCCTGGGAGGGGGGCGCGGGGCGGGTGAGTCCTGGAGCCACGGCCCAGCCCCACCCCTGACGGGAGTGACCCCCGGGCGCAGCTGCCCCCGTCCCTGCTGCTCCCCTCAGCAGTGTGTCTCGGTCAGTCTGCCTGTTCTGCTCCCCACTGTCTCTGGTGAGCCTCTCACCCCCGCACCTCTGGCCTGCACCCCAGTTCCTGCAGCATAAATAAAGCGCGTATGTAACATCTAAAACCCTTGCCGCACACTGGGGTTCCCTGGTCGCATGTGCGGGGGGTGGGGGGCGGGGGCGGAGCACAAGAGCTGCTCAAGGGCTCTGGGGGGTGCAGGAGGGTGGGGGGGCTGGCAAGGGGCGGGGCGCACCGGGAGCCGCACGTGGTCCCTCCTCGTCCACTCCCCCGACTTGGCCAGTTTGACATTGTTTCCAAGTAAGTTTTAGGACTCTGGCCAGGCCCGGGCGGGCCGCTGCCTCACCCCACGCCGGCACAGAGCGCGCCAGAGGTGGAGGGAGCCGGCCCCTCGCCTGGACCAGCCTGGGGGCCAGGTGGGGGGCCCCGCCTGGGCTCGCTCCCCCCGTACCCCCCACCACCCCCCCTGCCCCAGCCCCAGGGCAGGTGCCGGCGGCAGAGCGCGGTCTCCCCGCTGTCTCCCCGCACGAGCTGGCGCGCCGCAGGCCCTGGGGGGAGGCGGCGCCCCGTCTGCCCCCGCCCGGGTCTCCAGGGGGCGCGTCCCGGCCCCACAGCCGCCGAGGTGCCCGGGCTCACCTGGCCGGGACGTGACGAGGAGCGTGCGGTCATCCAGCGTCTTTACCGTCCGCTTGAAGCCACAGAGGGCTTCAGAGAGCTGGATTCTCACTTTCATGATCAAGTCGTGGCCTCGCCTCTGAAAGACACTATGGTCCTTCTGATCAAGCACAATTATCACATCGCCCGGCTCCAGCTCAGGCTCCTGGTCGCCTTCTCCATGAAAGAGAATCTTTTGCCCATCCTTCATACCTGCGGAACAGCAGCCCCTCGGGTTAGCCGCCCGCCGCGGACCCGCGCTGTCGGCACGGCTGCTCGGGGCACCGCGCCCTCTGGGGTCCTGTCTTCACCAGGCCTCCAGACCCTGTGCTGGGGGCCCCTGGGCCCCCACATTCCTGGGCGTCACAGGGCCCTCCGCCCAGGGGCAGGGGGAGAGTGACAGGCCACACAGCCCAGGAGGCCCGTGTCCGCCACACGGGGGGCCCAGCCCTGCATGGGGGGCGCAGCCCTGGGGGGCACCATCAGGGAACGGCGTGTCTCAAACAAGAAGCCCTTGCAGGCAGCTGGGTGTCCCCGCTGCCGCCCTGTCCCACCCCGAGTGTCTGTGGGAAGGCGGCCGAGGGAGGAGGCACCTGGAGAACAGCTGTCCTGGCAGAGCCCAGGGCGCCTGGGCGCCGGGCCCGCAGCAAGGGCCACTCTGCCCACGGCCGGGCCGTGGCGCCCTCAGGGCCCGCCCCCAGGCCGCCTCACCTCTCTCCACGTGCACCTCGATGAGCTTCTTCTCGCGGGTCACCCTGGCGCCCCCGCAGCCCTCGCAGCGGTCCTTGGGGCTGACGCGCTCTCCGCGGCCCTTGCACTCGAGGCACACGGTCTGGATCTGCTGCACCACGCCCGGCCCGATCTGCTGGATGTGCGCCTGCACGCCGCGGCCCTTGCACAGCGGGCACTTCTCCACGGACCCCTTCTTCCCGCCGACGCCTGGGAGGGCGGCAACGTGGCTGCCCCCATCTCACCGGCACCCTCGGGGCGGGCGGCTCCCCACCCGGGTCCGGGACGCCCGCCCGGAGCTGCCCGCGGAGCCCAGCCTCGCCCCGGGGCCTGCCCCTGAGCCGGCTCTGGAAAGCGGCTTTTTAAATTTGCATCGCCCCGCACTCTGCTGGCCACTCGTGCACGGAGGCCACCCCGCCGGCTGCTCGGCCGAGGCGCCGCCTGGACCCTCGCGGGTTTTGAGGAACAGTCACCCCAGCAACACGCGCGCGCCCCCGGAGCAGCGGGCACTCAGACGAGAGGCGCTGCCTTCCCCGCGCCGTCCCAGGCCTACGAGCCGGTCCCCCGGAACAGTCTTCACCTTCACACTTGGCGCAGATGACGCTTTTCTGGAGGGCCAGCTTCTTGGTGACGCCCTTGTACAGATCCTCGAGCGTCACGGACAGCTGGTGCACCACGTTCTTGCCTGCACGGAAGCCGGGCGCGGCGCGTGAGGGGGCAGCCGGGCCAGGCGCGCAGCGCCACGGAGGGACCTGCGGCTTTCCTTGTCTGCGAGCAAAGGGGGGACCCGCGGCGGCCGAGCCCCCCAGCCAGGGCCCGGGCCCATGTGAAGCGCTGCCTCCAGCCGAACGCCTGTTCTGCCCACGTGTGTGGCACGGCGGGGCAGGTCCTCCGCGCCCGGCCTGCCTGGGGCCGGGTCAGTGCAGGACACCGGTGCTGGCCCCGCCTGCCCTCGCGCGGGGGTGTGGGGCGCGTCTCAGCTGGGGGCCAGGCTCCCGCAGTCCACACTGGGGTCGGGCAGTGGAGACCCGCGGCAGATGCTCCGCCTTCCCTGCCTATCGCGGGGGGCAGGCTGCACCCCATGTTTCCCCATTGGCGCCGGCGTGAGGCCAGCACAACCAGGCTCCCGCGGGCCCCGCCAGGCCACGTGCAGAGCTGTCGTCCGGGGACTAGACGGGGCCGCGAGGGCCGGGACAGTCGAGAGGACAGCTCAGCCCGGAGGCGGGAAGGCCGGAAACCTGGGAGACGCACCCCAGGACTCCAAACGGCAGCTGGCGCGGGGGCGGGCGCGGGGGCGGGTGCGGGGCCCGACTCGCCACAAAGGCCCTCAGGCTGACGGGCAGGTTCCATCATCCAGGAAATCTCGGGAGCCAGTTCAGAAAACGAGGCCACGACCCACTTGGAGCCAGGCCAGCGCGGGCGGGCCGGGGCGCGGCGAGCGGGGCAGGGACCCTGGGCCGCCGCTGCCTACCTCTCCGCTCACGCGCCATCCGCCCCCCTCCTCCGAAGAACATGTCGAAGATGTCCATGGGCGAGGAGAAGCTGGGGCTGCCCGAGCCGCCCTCCTTGATGGCCTGCTCGCCGCCCTGGTCATACACCTCCCTCTTCTTCGGGTCGGACAGCACCTCGTAGGCCTGGGAGATGAGCTTAAACTGGGAGGGGGAGACCGGGAGAGGTGTCAGCTGCTCCCGCAGCGGGATGCCCTGCGTTCACAGGTGCCCCCCTGGCGTGCCCGGTGTCTGTTCCCCCCACCCCACCCCACCCCACCCCACCCCACCCCATCCCCCACCACCCAGCCAGAAACAGTGTGGGCGGGGGATTGGGGGGGGCCAGGGAGGGCCGGGCAGGGCCCAGCAAGGCGGCTTCCTCCTGCTGTGCACGCCAGGCGGCAGCCAGGTGGAGCGGGGACACAGGAGCCCAGCGGCTGCCCTGGGGAGGCCGGCCCCCAGCTCACTTTACCAGGCACAGACACAGGCCAGCCCACGCCCCTGGCTGGCCTCTCCCGCCCCCACGGCCCCCTGTCTGTCACGGGCAGCACCACTCAGCGCTGCGCAGCTCCAGCGGGGCCTGCCCCTTCCGGACGCCAGCGGACGCCGGCCCGGCCAGGGCGCGCGAGGTGAGAAGCAGCATGTGGCTTGGCGGGAGGACGCGCGGGGACATCCCCGTGGCCACAGCTGGACCCCGTGCCCAGCAAAGGCTCAGAACGCGCACCAGGTCGGAGCAGCCCAGGAGCTGCCTCTGGGCTCACAAACCCTGAGGTGCCCAAACTCGCCCCTGCTCACTGCCGCCTGCCCGCCCACCCGCGTCCACACTGACCTCCACGCAGGGGCCGCCGCGGGGCCAGCAGGGGGCATCTGCAGGGCAGGTGGGGCCCTGGGGTGGCCTCAGGCACAGATACTGGGCAGGTGCTCCCACCCCCTCATCACTGGGCCTTAGAAACCGGCCTCGAGTGAGATCAAGTGTGACAGAAGCAGGCTCTCAAGTCACGGCCAAGGCCGCCGGCCAGGGAGGGGCCACCCACATACCCGGGGCACTCACCCGCGCTGCCCCACGCCCAGGAAGCAGGCCCAGCACCAGAGCCCCAGCCAGCAGCGCCCAGCGCGCCACTGCCCTCAGCAGAGAGGGGGGCTCGGGTGTGTGCCGAGACCAGGCCCAGCCGGGAGGGAAGCCCTCGGGTACCGGCACCCCACAGGGTGCACCCGCCCCTTGTCCCGCGTCCTCTGGGCGTCTGCCCTGATTCTGTTACTGGTCGAAAGGGCGGCGCAACCCGCAGAGCCCGAGCTCAGCCCCATCGCTGTCTGGAAGGCGCCCATGGGAGCCAGGCTGCGCTGATGTCAGGGCCCGCAGCACTGACCACACAGGCAGCCTTGGCAGCACGGCCGGGAGCGGGGGAGGAGTGGGGGGGAGCTCCCAGCTGTTGGGGGGGCTGGCGGGATCTATTTCTGCAGCGACATTAACAATCCAGTGACAAGCTGAGCGAAAAGGCTCACGGGGCCACCTGTGCCGGCTGCGGCAGGTGGGGGAGGCTGAGTGCCCACAGAGCGGCCGCGCCAGGATCCCCACCCAGCGGCCCCCGCATGCCCACCAGCCCCACAGGCTGCGGCCACGAACCAGGGACCACGAGGGATGGGCCTGCCGAGAGCTGAAGGGCTCGGACTCCATGGGGCCGGGCGGTGCCGCCAGACCTCAGCATTGGTGCCCCGTCCGTGACAGGCCTGGGCTGGGGCGGTGCACGCGGGGGTGAAAGGGGCCGTGCGGCCCCTACAGGAATGTGCTCGGGTCAGGCCCGGCGCGAACCCTGCCCAGAGCAGCTGGGCCACTGGCACTGACTGCCACGCAGCCGGCACTCGCTGACCCTAAAGGAGGCCACTGTCCAGGACGGGCTTCCTCCGGGCGAAGGCGCCTGAAGCCGCTGGACGGGCACCAGGGTGGGGTACATGCCATGGGAGGGAGCACTCAGGCCGGCGCCGCACGGGCGGGCAGCCAAACGTCGGTGTCCATCCAGTGGCGCCTCCACGCTCCTGCTGGGGGATGCGGCACAGGCGGGGCAGGAGCGCCCAAGCCATCGCTGTTCGTGCCCGCAAAGCCTCTGAAAGCCCCCGGGGCACCCAGAGCATTCAGGCGAGGGCGGGTGCCAGGGGTCATTTCCCAGGGCGGCCCAAAGGCCCAAGCTGCAGCCGACGGGTGTGAGCCCGGGAGGAGCCCGGCCGGGCCAGGCGGGCACCCCGGCCGCACAGCACCCCCAGCCCCCGCAGGCACTGGGCCAGCTGTGGGCACCGCCTGGGGCCCTGGGCAGCTCCACGAGGGCCACAGGACGCTCCTGCACGGGCCGGCGGCGGCACGTGGTCGCCCAACAGCCGCACCGAGACGACGCGGCGGGACCGTCCTGGCCCCTCGGGGGCGGCGGGTTTAGGGCTTGTCCAGAGCGCGGCTCCCAAGACCAGGGAACCCCGGGGCTGTGCGGCCGCGGGGAGAGGCCCGAGCTCGCCCAACCCGGGCCGGGGCCCCGCAGGGCCCCGCGCACCGGACGCCACCCCCGGCCGCGCGGCGGGGCCCGTCCCTCCCTGCCCGCCGCCCCGCGCCCCGCCCCGGCCCGGCCCCGCCCTCCGGAGCCCGCGCCCCGGGCCCGCCCCGCCCGGCCCCCCCCTGCCCCGGGCAGCGCCGCCCCCCGCCCCGGCCCGGCCCCGCCCGGCCCCCCAACCCCCGCGCCGCCCGGCCCGGCCCGGCCCGGCCCGGCGCCCGCACCTTCTCGCCCTCGTCCGGGTTCTTGTCGGGGTGGTACTGGAGCGCCAGCCTGCGATAGGCCTTCTTGATCTCGTCCGGGGGCGCGCTGGGCTTCACCCCCAGGATGTCGTAGTACTGGGTCTCCTTCACCATCGCGCCGCTGCGGGGCGGCCGGTCAGCGCCCGCCCCGCCGCCCGCGCCCCGCGGGGTGTCGCCGGCGCCGGCGGGAGGTTCGGGGCGCCGTGACGCCACAGAGCCCAGAACCCCCGCGGGGGCTCCGGGGCGCGCGCGGGCGGGCATCACCGGCCCCCCCCCCCCCGCGCCCCGACCCGGGCCCCGGCCCCCCCCATCCGCGCCCCGACCCGGGCCCCGGCCCCCCCCCCGCGCCCCGACCCGGGCCCCGGCCCCCCCCCCGCGCCCCGACCCGGGCCCCGGCCCCCCCCCCGCGCCCCGCGCCCCGCGCCCCGCGCCCCGCGCCCCGCGCCCCGACCCGGAGCCGCCCCGAGATCTGCGTCCCCGGAGCCCGCCCCCCCCCCCCGACGGCCCCAGCGCGCGGCTCACCCCGGCTCCGCGGCCGCCGGCCCCTCGGGCTGCTCGCGCGCCTCCCCCGAGCTCCAGCTCTGGCCGCCGCCCCGGGCCATGGCGGGCCTGGGGACCGACCCGCGCCCCTGGGCTGCGGACGCGAGGGGCGCGCTGAGCCCTGCCCGACGGGGCGCCCCGGCAGCCGCGCCCGCGCCCCTCCCGAGGGCGGGGCCGCCTCTGTGCGCTCACGCGGGGGCGGCGGACGGCTCAGAGGCCCAAGGAGCCGCGAGGGCCCCTCGTGACCTGCGCGTGTTCGGAGCCCCGGCCCGCGGGGGGGGGGGGGAGGGGGGAGCTGGGGGCGGGCTGGGGGCGGCCCGGGCCCGCCCCCGTCTAGGCCTAAGCCGTCCACTGGGTAAGGGGGCGCCTTGCCAGCCCTCTTTCTGGGCAGTGGTGGGCACTGGCCCTCCCCTGGCGCCCTGAGCCCCCCAGCCACACGCTGTCGGGGTGCGGACCCTGCCTGGGAGAACACAGCTGCGGCCCCCGGCTGCGTGGGCAGTGCCAGCTCGGGTACAGGCAGCCTGGCCACCGGCCGCAGGGCCAGGCATGGGCGGCGGCCCGGCTATCAGCCGGCGGCAGCCTTGCCCTGCTGCCTTGGTGGGAGGGGTGCGCCTCCCGCACCTCCCAGGGCTCCTGGGCCCTGTTGGGGCCCGCAGCGGAGCCAGGAGCCCCCCCTTCAGGGCTGGCGGCGGAGAGATGACCGCCTGGAAGGCCGCTGCGCGGTTCCCTGGCCCCTCCCTCTGAGCCACCAGACCCTTCCACTGCAGCCAGCGCCCCGGCCAGGACTGGCCCCCCAGCGTGGCTCAGGCCCCCGCATGCCGCAGAGAGGCAGCCCTGGCAGATATCAGCCCAACCCCCCCAGCCGAGGACCCTCCGGGCCGCTTCCCAGGCCCCGTGCCCAGTCCGCGCAGGGTCCCGGGGACCGGCGGGGGGCTCAGCCTGCCCTGGCTCCGCCGCCCCCACAGCCATGGCCACCGCCGTCCACGCGGGGCTCCGAGCAGCTGGCCCCCGCCCTCCGGGGAAGGTGAAGGGCCCTTCCCGTGAGAGAACGAAATGGAACTTCCCAGCTTCTCTAGCGGATTTCCAGGAAGTGTATCTTGCTCGAATGTTGCCGCCGCCCCACGCACGTTTACAGAGGACGCTCGCCACCGCGCCCACCACGCCCGTGGTCAGTCCTTCCGTGTGGCTCTATCGGCGGGTTCGGGTGCCGCCAGACTGAGTCTCCAGGTCTCAGCGCTAAGTGGACAGACGCCGTGTGACGCCCGATGGCGGGCTCGCTGGGGCCGGCAAAGCCTGGCGGGTCAGGCCTGGCCGGGGGAGTAGGGCAGCAGCTCCTGGACCCCAGGCCCGGGCTCTGGAGCTGCGTCCACTCTGTCCCCCCCAGCCCCGCCCCTGTGATTTGTCCCGCCAGGAGTCCTCTTGGCTCCCTGGTCACTTTATTGTGAGCCAACGCACAGCTTCCAATGACCCATATTTTGGTGGCCAGTCCCGTGGAGGCCAGGTCACCTGGATACCCAGGGACGGCTCGTTGGGCCCGGGAGCCAGTGGCCAGCCTGCACCCGGGGGGTCACGGGCCATTCACTGCAGCTGTCCCTGAGCACTGGCCCTCGCTGGCACCTTCGTGGGGAGGAGAGGAGCCGCCTCCAGGAGCGCCTGGGAGACCGGCGGCCAGCGGGTGGCGGGAGGGGGTGGGGCGGCGGGAAGGCCAGGGTGCCGGGCAGCAGGCGCCAGGTGCTGGAAGGGTGACCTCTGGGTGCTGGTGGAGACGGGTGGCTGGGACGGCAGGAGGCCGGCTGGGGAGAGCGGGCAGCGTGGGCCTGACGTCCACTCTCGCTGGGAGGCCTCGGTGTCCAGCACAGGGGTCAGGCGATGCGCACGCAGTGGGCACCGGAACCGGCCATCGGGCCGCCCCGGCTCCAGCGGTCCCCAGCCCCGCCGAGCACCCGGATGGCCCCCCCACCCCCCCACCCCCCCCCACCCCCGCTTATCTAATCTCTGGGAGCAGAAAAACTGGCTCTGCTGGGCTCCACCAAGGGCCGTGCAGGGCGCCAGGCAGCGGGTTGCCCCAGGGCACAGCAGCTGGCTGCGGGGCAGGCGCAGGCGGGCATCTCCTGGCCTCATTTCTTAATGCCCTTTCTTTGAGGAACACCAAGACACCACCCTTGGGTCCCCGCTCTGAGCCCTCCCTCCGCGCCACCCTCAACCCGCACTGGCGTCCGCCCATCAGGCGGGTCTAAGAAGAGGCTTTGGGTGGCGGTTCTCTCTCTCCTCCTGATGGCTTCTTTCCTAATAAAGACACTATTTTCCCCTCAGCACCAGCCCTGGGGTCTTGCCACCGCCCCCAGCCCAGGGACCTCAGGGCGTGTGCTGGGTTTTGAGCGCCGGGCGCTGTGGCCCGCCCCGTCACCGGCCTGCCAGGCCGCCACTGTCTTCGCTGCGGGTCGCGCTCTTCCGTCCCCTCCAGTCTGTCAGGAGCGGCTGCGCCGTGCTTTGCTGGGCTGCGCCGGGCTCCCCGGTGAGGCTCCGCCGCCCCCTGCCGCCCTGGGCGTGGGCGCAGCCGCGGGGAGCAGAGGGGGCTGGTTGGGGCTCGCGCTCCGGGTGTGGCCCTAGAACGGGGCTGCAGGTCTGTGTTTCCTCCTGGGTTTTTAGGGTAAATCCAGGTTGCTCTCCATGATGGCTGCACCCCGTTCCCAGCACGGGCGACAGCAGGGTGGTGGTGACAGGGAGCGCAGCCCTCCCAGGCCCCTGGGGCGCCTCAGCCTGGGAGTCCCCACCGTCAGGCACAGCCCCTGGTGAGCCCCAGGTCCCGGCAAGAGCTCCTGAGCCTGCCCTCTCCCTAGACTGCAGCGCTGGGGACCTGGGGACACCCAGGCCACAGCGCAGCCCTGGGCCTGCCTCGCATCTAGGGCCCCTCTCCCCTCAGCTGCTGGGGAAATTTTGCCCAAGGGGTTTCTCTCCGAGCCCCCCAGGCCTGAGCAGCCCTGAGAATCTGCCCCCTCCTCATCTTTCCAGACCTTTCCAGGCTTCGATCTTAACCAAGGTGTTTGACTTAGAGCCAGGGCCTCCCTGGTGGCGCAAGGGGTTGAGCACCGCACGGTGAGGCTGTCCGCAGCCTCTGCAGCAGGAGTGCCACCCCTGGCCAGCGAGCTCCCCACAGGGCGCAGCAGACCTCTCCTGTCTCCCCGCTGCTCCCCTCAGCCGTGTGTTTCAGTCAGTCTGCCTGTTCTGTTCCCCGCTCTGTCTGGTGACTCCTCTCACCCCCCCCCCTCTGGCCTGTACCCCAGCTCTTGCATGCATACATAAATACATCTTTAAAAAAATACATTGACTTAGAGCCAGGAAAGGGGTCATTCCCTCTGACTCGGGCCGTCCTCATGGCCGCGTCCTCCCAGCAAGCCCAGTCCGCCCACGATACGGCACCCCCGCCCCAGCCCCCACCTGGACCACTGAGGCGCCACCCCAGCCCAGGGTACGGCCCCTCCCGAGAGGCTCCTGTCTTGAAGCCACACTTTGTAGGTTTGGGCTGGCAGCCACAGGGGCACTCCCCTGGGGCGGGGGCTGGTGTTCAGCCTCCTCACCCCACGTGCACCCCCACAGCTGTGTGGGTGCCTGCAAGCCCTCCAGCCCTCAGCGCCCTGCAGCTGCCTGCAGGCTGCCAAGCACCCCAACACCCTCCCACTCCCCCAACCCCCGGCTGGGAGCAGGCCTAGGGGCCAGGCCTGTGGATCCTGGGGCACCGCCCGCCACAGAGCCCAGGGGTGGCTGGGCTGGGGGCTGCAGAGGGGGCCGTGGGGAGGGGGTCGCCTCGGGGCCAGATTGGTCCAAGGTGGCTTTTAACACCACGGGAGAGGCTTTCTGGGGCCAGAAGCTGGGAGCCCTTGGGCCGGACTTGGAGGAGCCGATTTGCATGAGAAAGAACACTGGCTTCCTTGAGATTCCCCTCAGCCGGCAGACAAAGCCGCCAGGGAAAGTTTGAATCCCGAGCAACCTCGCCGCTGAGGACCCGGCTTGGCCTCCTTGAACTTCTAAAAACAGAGGAAATGAGCCTGTCCCCCATTCTGGTCGTGGCCCCTGCCAACCCCTCGCCAGGCCCAGCCCTGCCCGCGTCAGCCCCTCTGCCCAGGACGGTGCCCGCCCCACTGCTCACGTCCACCCCCTTTGCCAGGCCTGTGCCCGCCCCACCCCCTCTGCCCAGGACTGTGCCCACCCCTGCCCACGTCAGCCTCTCTGCCAGGCCTGTGCCCGCCCCCCTGCCCACGTCCACCCTCTCTGCCCAGGCCTGTGCCCGCCCCTGCCTGCATCAGCCCCTTTGCCAGGCCTGTGCCCACCCACTGCCCACGTCCACCTCCTCTGCCCAGGCCTGTGCCCGCCCCACCCCCTCTGCCCAGGCCTGTGCCCGCCCCACTGCCCATGTCCACCCCTCTGCCCAGGCCTGTGCCTGCCCCACCCCCTCTGCCCAGGCCTGTGCCCGCCCCACTGCCCATGTCTGTCCCTCTGCCTGGTGCTCCCCCACTGCCCAGGTCTGTGCCGTCCCCACTGCTCACATCAACCCCTCTGCCCACATCCTCCCCCACTGCCCCTACCCTTGTCCACCCCACTGCCCACGCCCACACCCTGCCCCTGCCCGCCCCCACTTCCCGCGCCCGCCCCTGCCCGCCCCCACTGCCCACTCAAGGCCGGCCTCTCTGCGGGAGAGGCTGCGCTCCCGGCAGAGGCCACACAGCTCCAGAGCTGGACGCTGCCGCCCGGGAGCCCAGCATGCCGGACCACAGGGAGGCCCCGCAGCACAGCCAGCAGGACCGGGGCCCGGGGGCCACCCGACAAAGCCTGGGAGCGAGGTGAGGGTGGGCATCCACCCCGGAGCCGCAGAGCCCGCCGGGCAGCGCGAGGCCAGGGGCAGGGGCCTGGCGGGGCCGGGCTCCCCCGGCGCACGAGGGCAGCGGTGCAGGTGACAGGAGCCGGCCTTTGTCCCACGGGGGTGGGGACACGCAGAACGGGCCCGGGTGTCTGGCGCCGTCCCCGGACCTGAGGCCCAGAGGAGGCGGCTCGGGCCAGGCTGGCCAGCGCCATCCTTCAGGGGGGCCCGAGAAGGCGGGACCCCAGCCAGGAAGCCGTCCAGAGCCCAGGGTCTGTGTCCCTGGCCCAGAGGGCGCAGGCCGGGGGGGCGGGGGCCAGACAGGCCTTGGGCTCAGGGTCAGCAGCTGCGGCCGCCGAGGGAGGGAAGGGCAGCCGGAGGCAAGGACTCGAGGCGCCGCCGTGGAGGAGGAGGCAGGGCGGGCGCCGGGCACCAGCCCCCGATGAGGGAGAAGACGCCCGCCCCGGGCCAAGGCACCCCGGGCTCTGCTGGGGCCGGAGGGCCCATGTGTCCAGCGAGGGCTGGCCGCTTTGGAGGCGGCTCTGGACACCAGGGCTCGGGCGGGCCGAGGCCCAAGAGGAGGTCGGGCGGTCCCTGGCTCCCACACCCGGGGCTGGGCCGTGGCCTCGCTGAGCCTCTAGGCCCCTGTGGGCCGTGGCACTGGGCAGATCTTCCAGCCGGTATGCAGGGAGAGCCCCAAAGGAGGTGCCACGGACACGTGGCCCGGAGCACCAGGAGGGCCCAGCAGGGCCGGGGCCGCCCTCTACTCCCACCTGGCCAGACGCCCGCCAAGCCTCAGTCTCCCCCTCGGTCACGCGGGGGAGTTAAAAGCTGCTGTGCCAGCCCTGCAGCTGTGGACAGACTGGCCTGGCCGCCCTCTGCCCCTGCCGCCCACTCACCCGCCCATGGTGAACGTCGCAGGGCCTCCAGCCCAGGCCCCACTGTGCGGCCTCCAGCCTGAGCGGGGCTCGGCCTCCCTCCCGCTCCCAGGCTTGCAGAGGGAAGGCTGGGGTGGGGCCGAGGGGAAGCTGAGGCTGGACCTTGCCAGCCTGACCGCAGGAAAGCCCCTTTGTGCCACACCAGAGCTGAGGGCCAGGAGAGCTGGGAAGGCCGAGCGGGAGGGTCTGTGGCCGCCAGAGCCGCACAGCCCATCGGCAAGCGCCACGGTGCAGGCAGCCTTGGGCCCAGGCTAGGCTTGGTGGGAGGCATTGCTGGCCTCTCGTGGCTGCCGTCCCGGAGCTGCGTGTCCCTGGCCCAGCAGCCAGCTGTGCTCCTGGGGCCCCTGGTGTGGCCGCTCCCGTGGGCCCCACTGGCTTCAGCACAGCCAGACGGTCGGCTGCCAGGTGGGACGTGGGTCCGGGCTGCCATGCGCAGCCAGAGCCCTGCGAGACCAGGGAGTGGCCCATGGGGCAGGGCTGCAGGCAGTTCTGCCCAGTCCACTCAGCTGGACGCCGCGGCCTCTGTCACTCGTGTCCCTGAGGCCCGCCTGCTCCCAGCGTGGGGTACCCCCCCTCCCCTTCGGGTGCGACCCGCCAGCTGGATGCTGCAGGGCCCCCCTCGCCGGGCACAGCCTGCCAGGCAGCCGCGGCCGGTCCTCGCCCAAGCTCCGAGGGAGCCTGTCCCTGCCGACTGGCTGGCGTGGGGTCCCTGTGGCCGGGCTGCTGCCAAGCCGGGTGCCCGCCCTGGGGAGCACAGAGCCTTCCCGGCTTAATCAGGGTTTGCGTCCTTACGGTGGTGCGGTCAGGGCTCTGTGTGTCCTCCGTCCGCTTCTCTTATCAGTTCAATGGCTTGCAAATGCTTCCTCCCACCCCGTGGTCACCCCTCACTTTGTGAACGGTGACCATTGAAGCACAAGTTTTGCTTGTGATAATGTCCAGTGTATCTGCCTCCTTTGTTTGTGCTCCTGGTGTCCATCTAAGAGGCTTTCCCTGACTCGAGGTCACAGAGGTCCACTCACATTCCCCCGAGAGCTCCCGGCTCCAGCACCTGCACGCGGGGCGCTTCTGCGCAGCTCTGCGTGTGGCGACCAAGGGGCCGTTTTCGCCCTTGCACGTGGGTGAACGCCCCACAGCTGGCCCTTCCCTTGAGTTTTCCTGGCGTCCTTGACCAGCAGTACTGGAGTGGGGACTGACCGCTGGACTCCGAGCCCTGCCCCACCGCCGTGCGTCTGGCCTCATGCCCATGAGACGCTGCCGTGCGCGTGGTTTTGTGGTGACTTGAAATCAAGGCGTGTGAATCCCCGAGCTCTGCTCTTCGTCAGGATTGCTCTGGCTGGTCTGGGCCTCTGAACTTTTTTTTTTTTAAGTGTCTTTTTCTTTTTTTTTAAAGATTTATTTATTTTTATACAAGAACCAGGGTACAGACCAGATGCACGGGAGGGTGAGAGGATTCCCCAGAGACAGAGCAGGGAGCAGAACAGGCAGACTGACGAAATACACTGCTGAGGGGAGCAGCGGGCGAGACAGGAGAGGTCCGCTGCGCCATGTGGGTATCTCGCTGGCTGGCCGGGCTCGAACCCATGCTGCAGAGGCTGCGGACAGCTTCACAGCACGGCGCCCAACCGCCTGCACCACCAGCGAGTGGGCCTCTGAAATTTTATGTGAATTTTGTGGCTGGCTTGTTCCAGCACAGTTCCAGCAAAAACATCAGGTGGGGTTCCCTCAGAGACCAGGCGGGCAGTAGCTCACTTTGTTGCTTCTTAACAAAATCAGGAGTCTGGTCCCGAAGTGTCCCTCCGCTTACGCACGTCTTCAGCTCTTTCCACACCCTGTCCTGCTCAATTCAAAGGTCCGTCCCCTCCTCTTTGGAGCAAGCGATTTCCCCCACTCTGTCTTCACTCCCACGGACTCTCCATTTCAACCCTTCTAGCCACTGAGTCCCTCGGGAGATGCTCCCTCGGGGTCTGGTCATCGTCCCCTTCCCGGCTTCGCCTTCAGAGTCCCTCTCTGCTTTACTCTGGTTTTTCTATCTTTCTTTCTTTTTTTTTTAAAGATTTATTTATACAAGAACTGGGGTACAGGCCAGAGGCACGGGAGGGGGAGAGGATTCACCAGAGACAGAGTGACCAAAACAAACTGCTGAGGGGGCAGCGGGGAGACAGGAGAGCTCTGCTGCGCCATGTGGGCAGCTCCCTGGCTGGCTGGGAATTGAACCGGCGCCGCAGAGGCTGCGGACAGCTTCACAGCCCTGTGCTCAACCGCCTGCGCCACCGGGGAGGCCCTACTCTGGTTTTTCTTAAATGTGCAGACACGCATCAGTACTCTAAGGTTTCTGTGCTCGTCCCGACGCCTCCCATGCGACGCTTTTGCAGATGTCTTGTCATGGCGGGCCCTGGGCGGTGCGTCTGGGGTTCAGTGCCCCCCCAGCCCCTGCCCGCGCCACCCCCCAGCCCCTGCCCGCCTCCCACCCCGCCGCCTCCCCGTGCGAGACCCCAGCTCACAGGCCCCTCCCGCCGCCCTGGGCCACGCAGGTGCGTAGCTGGGGCCCTGCCAGGTGGGTCAGAGGCAGCCACCCACCTCGCCCACAGCCCCAGGCAGACGGGGCGGCACCACTCTGGCCCAGCCCAGCCCCGCGCCAGTCACCAGCTGGGCTGCCACAGCCGCACGTCCAGAAGCCGGAGGCTGTGGAGGTGAGCGCCCGCCGCCCGGCCTCGGGTCCGCGCTCGGGACAAGGGAGGCAGCAGCTGTCCACACACCCTGTGGGCAGCAGGCCAGCGGGCGGGTGGGTCCCGGTGCCTGGGCCGCTGGGCTCCTTGTTTGGGATTTGGGGATCTGGGGTTTCCAGGACGTGGGGTGACGCCCTCCTGGCGACGGTAGTCTGCTGGGGACATGCTGTGCCCGCGGTGACCCTGCGAGGCGAGGGCGGCGGGCATGGGAGCCCAGGGCCTGGCCATCCTGCAGCCGCTGCCGGACAAGGAGCACGGGCCCGGCTGTCACCCCGATGCCGCCGCCGGCCAGCGTGTGGGCTCGGCGGGGCCGGTCCCAAGGGTGATTCACGGGAAGGCGGCCACCCCTGACTCACCGTGTCTCCCTGCAGGCGCTGGTGGCCGGGCCGCGGGCTGCCGCGCTGCGGGTGCGCGACTCGCTGCCGAGGCGCTCGCTGGCCGGGCGGTGGCCCCAGGCACCATGCCCGAGGCGCTGCTGCTCAGGCCGGCCAGCTCCATCCTAAGGACCGCGTAAGGACCAGCCCTGGCCACGGTGGGGGGCAGGCGGCGGCCCCAGGCCCCACTCCATGCCGGCACTTCTGGGGGTGTCTGGTCCTCACCTAGGGCGGGGGCAGAAAACCGGCTGGGGAGGGAGTGGCTGCCGGCCCGTGGCTCCAAGACGTGGTGTGGAGGAGGAGCCGGAGGGAGGCGGCCTCAGGGCTGCACGCGGTGGGTCAGGGCAGGTCGAGGCCCCCTGACCGAGTTCCTGCGCCGCGGTGAGCACCACCGGCGGTGGCTCCAGGGGCCTCCCCAGCCATGTGTGGCCTTCAAAGCCCAAACCTGTATGTCCGAGGGTAGCTGGAGGGTGTGGGGAGACGCTGGTGGGCTGCCTGCAGGAGGCGGCAAGGGCCACGGCCATGCTCTCTGCAGCCTGCTGGGCGTGGCGTTCTCGGGGAGACAGAGGAGGCGGGCAGCTCATTCCCGTGATGGTCCTGCCAGCCCTGGAGCAGCGGCGGCCCCTTCCCAAGCCAGGCAGTGCAGGGCCCCAAGGGGGCCCAGGCGGCAGGGAGCAGGCACCACCCACGGCTCCTGGCCACCTTCTCGCTCATTCCTGTTGGCTCCGCTCAAATCAGAGCCGGGCTCACACATTTTACCAGGCAGGAGAAATGCTGCCCGCGCCCTTCAAGGGAGGATTTAAGAGCAGACTGGCTGTGAGGAGGCGCAGGCACGGCCGGCCCTCCAGGCGCCCGTCTTTGGAAGGCACAACTGGGCGGCGTGATCTCACCCTGGTGTCTGAGGCCTGGGCGCGGGTCTGGCCTCGGGGCAGCGCCTGGTGGTGGCACCGGGGGCTCAGGCCAGCGGGATGCTCCCGCCTCGCCCAGCCCAGGCCAGCGGGCGCCCATCCCTGCGGCCGCCGCCCGTCACCCCTGACGTCTTCTGCTTGGAACCCATGTCAGGCTCCTGAGCAGACTGCGGCCCGTCGGGCCTGGGTGCGCTCGCTCACTCAGCGCGGACCTGCGGCCCCAGCACGGCGTCGGGCCCAGTGTGGGAGAAAGGTAACTGGCCGGTGCCGGGGCGGGGACGGGCAGACCGCCTTGGCAACGCACGGGCCAGGGCCCCAGGCTGTGCCCTCACGGCTGGGCGGTGTGCGTGGTGGCGAGAGGCTGGGCACGCGTCCCTGCAGCTGCGCCCACGAGGTCCTGAGGTGGGCCCGGTCTCCACCTCCTCATCCAGCCAGGGGGCTGAGGTCCGGCCGCTGACCTGGGAGACGACCCCGGAGCCATGGGCACAGGTGGCCTCCCAGGAAGGCTGGGCACTCGCGTGTGTTTGGGGCCTGCTTCAGCCTCTGGCAGCCTGGGGATTGCCTCAGCCCCGCAGTGTCCACATGACTGTCCTTGGCCAAGGCTGGGGTGGGGTGTGCCTCCTGCACTCCCCCGCTGGACTTCAGGGCCCCCAGGGCCGGACCGAGTCCTTCCTGGGGCGGATGGGGGCACCGAGGCAGAGAGTGGCGCCTGCCCAGAGCCACACGGTGACGGACAGTCCCCAGCCCACGGGGAGCCGGGCGCAGCCGGCGTGGGCGCCTGTGCCCAGCTCTGGAGCTCCTGCAAGGCCCCCTCTAACCCTCGTCTCCCCTCCTGCTAGCCCCAGGACTGACAGGCAGCCGCTACCCAGCCATGGCCTCCCACTCCCGACGCCAGAGAAGGCCAGGGAGGCCCCGCTGCTGGAATCTGCAGGTGAGCAGTGGGGGCAGCAGGCGTGTGGGTGGGCCCTTCCCCGCCCTGCCCTTGGCTGGCACCCTCTGGGCCACGGAGGGGGGCCACCAGGAAGGTGGGGGCAAGGCTGGGGGGCCGAGCGCGGCCATCCAGGGCAGGACTGACCCAACGTGGGCCAGCTCGATGCCCCAAAGCCAAAAGGCTTCTACCCCGGAGGGGAGCGGGGCCCAGCACACGGGCCGGGGTCCCCCCCAGCCAGCCCAGCAGCCTCCCAGAGCAGGCGTGCTGCAGAAGGGGTGTCCAGGGAGGGTGACCAGGTGCCAAATCAGCCAGGGCCGGGCGCCCTGGGGTGAGACAGCCCAGCAGGCACAAGCCCCGTGGGCCCGTCCCGACATGCAGCTGGACGCTGAGGCAGCAGCAGTCCGAGGGGCGGCTCTGTCCCCAGCCTGGGCCTCCAGTGGGAAAGCCGGACGTGGCCAGCCTGGAAGATGCCCGGCGGGGCCCAGCCGCCCACCGTGCGGGTACGTCCTGTGCTGTTCTGCCCGGTACCAGGAGTGCCCGATCTCGCCGTGGCCCGAGGCCAGCACAGCCTCCGCTCCTGTGTCCCCACAAGGGCCTGGCACGGCCGAGCGCACGCCAGGGGCCCTGGCCAAGCGCCCCCGCGCAGAGGCCCCGGAGCTGACCGGGAGGCAGGGTGGGCCTGCGGAGAGGCCCCCTCACCCAGGGAGGCTGTCCCCCCACTCTCCCATGGCTTAATGAGGGGGAACCTACGCGCCGTCCACTGTATTCATTTTGAGGTAAAGTGAATAATTCCTGGCAAATCTGCAGCTGTACACACATCACGGCAATTCAGTTTTCAAACATTTTTCCTCACCCCAAAGAGAGACGGGGTGCTCTGTGCGCTGGTCCTGGCCCTCCCCGGACCGGTGTCGGCCGGCCTGCTGCCCCCGAGGCTGCTCCCAGTGCCCGGGACGGCCCCTCGGTCAGGTGCCTGGGGGGTGGCCTGGGAGCTGCCCGTCTGCTCCCCAGCCCCCGCCCCCCTCCCGGGAGCGGCGCTCACCCTGCGTCCTCACCACCCCCCCCAGGTCTGAGGGACTCGGTGCAGCCAGGGGCCCAGCTGCACGGCGGGGTGGCTGGTCATCGCCGGAGGCCACACGGTGGGGCTCCCAGGCCCGGGCACCAGGGTACGGGCTTGGCAAAGCCTGAGGGGGCCTGAGGCCGGCTGGGGGCAGGGCGGGAGGTGGGCTGGCCTGAGGTGTGCTCTGCTGCAGCAGGCGGGGGGCCTCCTGCGCCCTCTGTCCCACCGGGCCCCAGCCTCTTCCTGCTGCCTCGGCCCCACACGCACCCCAGGAGCATGGATGGAACAGCCAGGTGTCCCAGGAAGGGCCGTCTCTGGTGCCCCTGCAGGGTGGACATACAAGGCCGGCCTCCCCACCGCCGCTGGGCCTGGCTGGCCCCTGCCCGCCCCACAACCTCCCCACGGGGCCTCCCCGGAGAGGCCAGCCGGCCTGGGCAGGGGCTGTGCCTGCCTGGGCAGGGGCAGTTCCGGCTGGTGGTCAGAGCCCGTGGCCTCCTGCCCCGCCAGCCCCTCAGGATGTCGCTTGTGACAGTCTGGCCGCTGCCCGGTGGGGGCGCCGCAGGTCTCGGGAGCAGAGGGAAGGCCAGGCCCCGGCCCCGAGCCTGCTCCTCTCAGGGCCGCCCCGCCCCGGCTCGGGCTGGACTGCTGGCCAGCGGCGGGGAGCTCGGCTGGGAGGCGGCCGGGCGGCTGGCCTGACCGCAGGTGGCTCCCGCAGAGGCGGCGCTCTGGACCACGCAGGCGGACGGGCAGGTGCGCCTGCGCAGAGACCCCGGGTGCGCGCAGCCCCCCCGCACCGTGCACCGGATGTTCCAGGAGGCCCTGGCCAAGTACGGGCCGCTCAGCGCCCTGGGCTTCAAGCGCGAGGGCCGCTGGGAGCACATCTCCTACGCCCAGTACTACCTGCTGGCCCGCAAGGCGGCCAGGGGCTTCCTGAAGGTGAGCCCACCCTCGTGGCCCTCAAGCCCATGGCCCCCTGCCTGGCGCCCGTGCCCCTGCAAGCCCTGGCCTGGCCGGTGGGAGGCGGCCCCTGGATGGGCGGGGAGGCGGCCGGGCCAGGCGTCCGCGCTGACCTGGCCTCTGCCTTCTCCTGGAGCTCGGCCTGGAGCGGGCGCACAGCGTGGCCATCCTGGGCTTCAACTCCCCAGAGTGGTTCTTCTCGGCGGTGGGTGCGGTGTTTGCGGGGTGAGTGGCCGCGGGGCGGCATGTGTGGTGGGGGGAGCAGCCGGGTGGGGTGGGGCCACAGCCTCTGACGCCCCCTCGGCCCGCAGGGGCATCGTCACGGGCATCTACACCACCAGCTCCCCCGAGGCCTGCCAGCACATCGCCCACGACTGCCGTGCCAACATCCTCGTGGTCGACTCGCAGAAACAACTGGAGAAGATCCTGAAGGTGGGGCGCGGCTCCAGCTCACGGGGCCTCCCCCTCCCGCCCTGGGCCCGTCCTCAGCTGCACCCCTCTCCCCCCACAGCCAGGCCCGGGGCCCACAGAGCTGGTACAGGCCCTGGCTGGGCTCTGTGGCTCCGTGGGCAGGGGCGAGTCCGCCTGCCATGTGGGCGCTTCACCATGGCTGAGGCCCCACTTTAAGTTGTTGGGATGCAGAGAAGGGGGCGGGGGCTGCAGAGTGGAGGAGGGGCCATCAGGGAGTCACCCCTTCCCCGTTCCTGGGGGCCAGAGCCCGCTGTGGGAGACGAAAGGGGCGGCACCGTTGGGGCCGGGCCTGCTTGCACTGGAGGGCGCTCCCTGCCCAGGGGTCCCACCCGGGGCCTGGGTTCCCGCTCTCGGGCCCCTGAGGGTCCCGGAAACCTTTGTTTTCGAGGCGCTTGGCTCTGGTTTGGCTCTGCGGGTTTCCACTGGGCCCTTTTCTGCCTCTGCGGCTGGGTGAGGGCTGCCCTCGTGCTCAGGGGCCTCCTCAGCCGTCACAGGACGAGGTGCTCCGGGAGGTTGGGAAGTTCCCAGAGCTTGGGGACCCCCCTCCACGTCCAGGACACCTGGTGGAGGAAGTCGGGCTTCCCCGGAGCCGCTTCCCCAGGACACGCGGCCCGTCCCTGCACGGGGCCATGGGGAGGGCAGCGGCCAGGGTCTGTGTCACGGACTTCGGGGAGCCGGTGGGTCCCCAGGCGCTGCCTTCCGGGGTCCCGGGGCGGTGAGGCGGGGGCTGCTCTCCACGGCGCTGGGCGGCCATCCCTGCCTGGCTGCTGCCCGACTGGCTGCGGCTTGGGGGCTGGTTTGGCGGCAGGGAGGGGCAGGGAAGGGCGGGGAGGGGCAGGACCAGCTGGGGATTCCCCTGGGGTCTGTGCTGCCCCCACCCTCAGGGGCTCCGGCAGGGTCCGCCCTCGGGCCGCCTCCTGCTGAGGGGTGCGGGGCGGGGGGGCCCTGGCGCTGACTCTCCAGCCTGCCCAGACGCGGCTGGTCTGTCGGGCCCCGGGCCCACACCCGAGCCTCGCGGGTCGGGAGCTGCGGGTCCCTTGGGCGCCGGGGGAGCAAGTAAGTCGGGACAGGGAGCACAGGCCGAAGCAGCGGCAAGGCCCGGACGCGGGGGCCGGGCCGGGAGGCAGCGGCCCGAGGTGCCGGCTCTGGGGACCCCTTCCTTCCCGTGGCCAGCTCCCGGCTGACCGCGGGGCTGGCTCAAGGCTCAAGGCTGACCGCGGGGCTGGCTCTCCGGGCAGCTGTAAGGACGGCCTCGGCGAGGGGTGAGAGGCCACGGTTTCCTTTTGGGCCTGAGGCCCCAGGCCGGCCTCTCCCAGAGCCTGACCCCACACTGGGCGGCGCCAGAGCTCCCTCCGGGGCCCGTCAGCACACCTGGGGCGGCATTTCCTCCGGGAGCCCCAGCGACTCTCCCCTTTGACCCAGTGAACTGTTCCCTGTTCCCGAGTCCAGGTCTGTCACCCCCGCCCGGTCGTGCAGAGACCTGCAGGCCGGCCACGCCCCCTGGGAACTCGCTGGAAGGGCGATCCCAGGCCCCACCCAGACCCACTGACTCAAACCCAGGAGGCCCAGCTGAGCGCAGGCCCCTCGCCTGCCGGGTGTCTGTCCCAGCCGCCCCGCGCCAGCCTCCCGGCCAGACCCCCGGCTCCAGGCACCCCCAAGGGAAATCCTGGCAAGGCCCCAGGCGAGCCGAGCTCCTGGGGGCCGGAGGGGCCAGAGAGCCAGGTGTGTCCAGGCCAGCAGCCCTGTGGCCGTCCCCTGGGCTCTCTGAGGGGCGCCCTCCCCCTGGGGGCGCCTGACGGGGCGTGTCCTGCAGACCCGTATGGGGTGGCTTTGCCCCTCGAGAGAGCTGCCCACGCCCTCCGGCCTCCTGTGGCTGTGGGGCCCGAGCAGAACAGCACCTGGGGCCGTGGGCCACCCCCTGAGCAGCGGGCCTGTGGGGTTCCCGAGCCCCAGCCGCGAGGGGCCCGGGCTGCAGCGCCCACCGAGCGGGCTGCCTGAAGTCAGGGCCGGGCCGCGGCCCCACTGCCCGCCCCGCCTGGGACTCCTCACTGCCGCTCTCCGCGGCCAGCCGGACGCCCCGGGGCTTTCTCTGCCCCCCGGGCACGCGGGGACGTACAACATTTTTCAGTTTTTAACAACTCCTGAGCCACGCAGCCTCGCTAGCCCATGCGGTCCCCACCACGGCCTCCCCCTGCTGGGCGGCAGGTCCTTCTCTGACAGCTCCGAGCCCCTGGGCCAACGTGCACCCGATCCTTCCTGTGGCGTCTGTGCCTGCTGACAGCCGGCCAAGGCCTCTGGGGCCCGAGCTGGCCCCAGCGTGGACAGGGCGTCCCGTCTGCCTCTGCGACTCTGTGTCTCTGAGTCTCCTGCCTCTCTCTGTCCCCGTCGTGCCCCTTTGTGCCGCCCTCTCCCATGGGGCACGCGGGGCTTGGGTCATGCTCTGTCCTGCTGCGCCCCGGCCCTCACTGCAGAAGCTTTCAGAGGGTGACAGCCTGGCCGGGTGAGGGTCAGAGGGGTCTGACCTCTTCTCAGGGAGACACTTCACTGTCTGCAGATCTGGGGAAACCTGCCCCACCTGAAGGCGGTGGTCACCTACCGGGAGCCGCCTCCCGTGGGGATGCCCAACGTGTACGCGGTAAGGGGAGGCCTCCAGGACCAGGCTCCCAGGGTGGGGCGGGGCTCCCCAGTGTACGGTGGGGTTCCTGGGGCGGGTGGCCACCACTGACTCCCGCCCCACGGCAGATGGAGGAGGTCCTGGAGCTGGGGGGAGAGGTGCCGGAGGTGGTGCTGGACAGCATCCTCGAGGCTCAGCGGCCCACCCAGTGCTGCGTGCTGGTCTACACTTCGGGCACCACGGGCAGCCCCAAGGGCGTGATGCTGAGCCAAGACAATGTAGGACGGGCTTGGGGGGTTCCCTCCCTGGGGGCTGGGGCAGGCAAGCCCCCCATCTCTCAGCCCTGCCTGCGCCCACCTGGGAGCTGGGTACTGGGAGGCCTGTCCCGGGGTTCCTGCACAGACACCCGGGAGGGCGGGAATACCAAGGCAACCACAGGCATGTGGGTTGGGAGGCCACTTGCGGACACTGCCGGCGGTCTGCCCGCCACAGATCACCTGGACAGCACAGTATAGCAGCCAGGCCGGCGACATTCAGCCAGCGGAAGTCCAGCAGGAGGTGGTGGTCAGCTACCTGCCCCTCAGCCACATCGCTGCCCAGATCTACGACATGTGGACGGGCATCCAGTGGGGCGCCCTGGTCTGCTTTGCTGAGCCGGATGCCCTGAAGGTTAGTCTCCATGGGCTGAGCGGATGTCTCAGCTGTGTGCAAGCGTGCTGTGCCCTGCATCTGCTCATGTGCAAGTGTGCATCTGTATGCAGGTGCACGCGGCGTCTGCGAGGGGTGTATGGGGGCACAGGTGCGGGTAGTGCCTGCAGGGGGCGCAGGTGTGCGAGGAGTCTGTGAGGGCTGCGCGTGGTGACTGCTGAGTGGGTGCTGCTCCCGCTGCGAGCCAGCAGGCCTCCCCCTTCCTGGCGGTAAACAGGGGAGCCTGGTGAACACCCTCCGGGAGGTGGAGCCCACGTCCCACATGGGGGTGCCTCGCGTGTGGGAGAAGATCATGGAGCGGATCCAGGAGGTGGCAGCTCAGTCCAGCTTCCTGCGCCGCAAGATGCTGTTGTGGGCCATGTCAGTCACCTTGGAGCAGAACCTGACCTGCCCAGGCAGGTGAGGAGGCCGGCAGAGGCCTGGGGGACAGAGGGCTCGGTGGGGCAGCTAGAGGCCTGGGGGAGGGGTGGGGAGGGCAGCACCGCAGCCTTGCACAGAGGCCTGTCCCTGGCCCCGGGGTGGTCACCCAGGCGCCCCCCTTCCCCACCAGCCACGGTCAGACTTCTCCTGTGAGGCGCACTCCCCTCCCCAGGAGGGCTCCCGAGGGGCCTCTCCAGATGCCTGCTCCCCAGTGACCACGGGGAGTGCCCCATGGCACTGTGGAGCCCCCAGGACCCGCCCATCCCGGTCCAGTTTGGAAACACTTCTTGTTACTGCGCCTGTGAAGCCGCCCAGGCCTCCGGAGCGCGCGCCCGTCGCTGGCCTCCAAGGCCACTGGCCGGGACGCGCGTGGGCCGGGCTGGGGGGGGGCGCACAGCAGGTGGCCAGGCCTCGCACACCCGCGCGCGTGGGGCGGCCTGGGGCTGGCCCGCGCGCGCCCACCCACGCGGCCGCCTCCCGCCAGCGACCTGAAGCCCCTCGCAGCCAGGCTGGCCGACTACCTGGTGCTCGCCAAGGTGCGCCAGGCGCTGGGCTTCGCCAGGTGCCAGAAGAGCTTCTACGGCGCCGCGCCCATGGCCGCCGAGACGCAGCGCTTCTTCCTGGGCCTGGACATCCGCCTGTACTCGGGCTACGGGCTCAGCGAGTCCTCGGGCCCCCACTTCATGTCCAGCCCCTACAACTACCGGCTGCACAGGTGCGCCGCGGGGCCGGGGCATCAGGGGTGCGCGGGGACCCGGCCGGGCCCGGGCGGTGGGGCGGCGGGGGGCGGGCGCCCGGGCCCTGCGCTGCCCACCCCGCTGCGCTCCCAGCAATGGGGGGGTACGGGGGCCGGCTCGCGCCTGACGCCGCCCCGCAGCGCTGGCAGGGTGGTGCCCGGCTGCCGGGTGAAGCTGGTCAACCAGGACGCGGACGGCGTGGGCGAAATCTGCCTGTGGGGCCGCACCGTCTTCATGGGCTACCTCAACATGGAGGACAAGACGCGCGAGGCCATCGACGCCGACGGGTGGCTGCACACGGGCGACACCGGCCGCCTGGACGCCGACGGCTTCCTCTACATCACCGGGCGGCTCAAGGGTGCGCCCCGGCCCCTCCAGCCCCCCGCGGCCCCTCCAGCCCCCACCCCGTGGCCCCTCCAGCCCCCGACGGCCCCTCCAGCCCCCGATGGCCCCTCCAACCCCCCGCGGCCCCTCCAGCCCCCTCCCCATGGCCCCTCCAGCCCCCGACGGCCCCTCCAGCCCCCGATGGCCCCTCCAACCCCCCGTGGCCCCTCCAGCCCCCTCCCCGCGGCCCCTCCAGCCCCCGACGTCCCCTCCAGCCCCCAGCGGCCCCTCCAGCCCCCTCCCCGCGGCCCCTCCAGCCCCCGACGGCCCCTCCAGCCCCCCGCGGCCCCTCCAGCCCGGGGCCCCAGCCCTAGCCCCCCCTAAAGCCCCGCCCCTAGGGCCCCGCCCCGGCCTTGGCCCCGCCTCTCGAGCCCCGCCCCGGCCCCTACAGCCCCGCCCCTAAAGCCCTGCCCCGGCCTTGGCCCCGCCCCACCGCCGTCCTTCACCCCGCCCCCTGCAGCCTTGGCCCCGCCCCCGACCCTGGCCTCGCCCTACAGCCCCGCCTCCGGCCTTGGCCCCGCCCCGCGGCCTTGGCCCCGCCCCGCCCCACCCGCCCCCGCAGCCCCTTGATGTCTGGCTTCGGGATGGGGCGCCCGGAGGCCAGGCGGCTTGTTCTCGCAGCCCAGGTGGTGAGGGCGGGGCCGGGCGCTGGGCCTGGGAGGGGATCAGGCTGCACCTCTGGGGTCCTGCCCCCGACACTGGACTCGCTCCTGTCGCCAGGAAACCCTGGACCTGTGGTCCTTGCCGTCCAGCGCCCCTCCTGCCCACCCTGGGGGCTGGTCCCCGAGGCCCGTGTGGCCCACCAGCGCCCCTGGTCGGGCGCCCCTCTCGTGCTTCACCCTGCAGGCCTGAGGCCACTGGCACCGGCCCGCTGCCCACGGCCCCCTGTGGCCCCCAGCCCTGCTCTGGGGGTGGTCAGCACCAGGCGTGGGCAGCTGCTGTCTCTATTCAACAGCGGGGCAGAGGGGCCGTCCAGCTGGCTGTGCCGGTCAGACAGCCCAGCGCCCCAATGAGCGTATGGGGGCAGCCCAGTGCCACAAGTGCACAGCTCTGGGGGGGCTCTGAGTGGAAGAAGGGGCAGTTCTGGGGGGAGGCCAGGCAGGCTCCCGTGGCCACCCAGGGCCCCTGCACCTGGGCTCAGTCCTCTCCCACAAAACCATGGAGTTGGTGCGGCAGGGCCAGGACCGGGGCCCGGGCAGCAGGGTGGGGGGAGCTCGCCTGCCAGCGTCTGTCCCTGCAGCTGCCCTGGCCTGCAGGAGAGTGTGCCAGCCGGGCCTGCCTCGCGGCCCCTCCCCAGCAGCCGGGCACCCGACCAAACTGCTGGTCCCATCTGCAGAGCTGATCATCACTGCGGGTGGAGAGAACGTGCCCCCCGTGCCCATCGAGGAGGCCGTGAAGAACGAGCTGCCCATCGTCAGCAACGCCATGCTCATCGGCGACCAGAGGAAGTTCCTGTCCATGCTGCTCACTCTGAAGGTGGGCCGGGCCCGCTGCAGTGGCCAAGGTCTGCCTGGCAGAGGGCGCTCCCCATGCAGAGGCTTTGCTCTGGGTTTCCTGGCCTGCTGCGCACGGCAGGCAAGGAGTCCGCTCTGCCCCAGGGTGCCCTGGTCACCTGCCACTGTGACGGCCGCTCGGGTTCCAGAGGAGTCCAGCTAGCATGGCCCTGGCCTCCTCCCACACCAGCCTCCAGCATGGCAGGCGGGCCTGAGCCTGAGGCTGATGGCCCGGGGTTCGCCCCGTGCGGGGGCTCAGCCGGGGGTGAGGGGCTCAGTCCGGTGGGGGCGGGGTGTGTTGGGGGGGCTCAGCTGGGGCCAGGGGCTCAGTCAGGGGCGGGGGCTCAGCCGGGCTGGGGACACTGCCAGCAGCGTCAGAGGAGGTGCGTGCACATGATGAGCCTTTGCACGGACCCAGGGCCTGGGAGACTGGCGGGGTGGGGGTGGGGGGCACTGCAGGGAGAGTGCGGGACTCAGAGAGCTCAGAGACCCCTCTCTGGGACCTCTTCCCGCCTCCTCCCTGCCCTCCTGGCCCCCTCCCCTCCCAGCTTCTCCCTGCCCCTTCTAGGAGACAGGGGTGTCTCCTAGAAGGAGGTGGCCCTGACCTGGCTTCTGCTTCTAGTGCACCTTGGACCCAGACACCTCGGAGCCCACTGACAGCCTCACGGAGCAAGCCGTGGAGTTCTGCCAGAGGCTGGGCAGCAAGGCCACCACAGTGTCCGAGATCGTGGAGCACAAGGACAAGGCCGTGTACCGGGCCATCGAGGAGGGCATCTGGAGGGTCAACATGAAGGCTGCCGCCCGGCCCTACCACATCCAGAAGTGGGCCATTCTCAACAGGGACTTCTCCATCTCAGGGGGCGAGCTGGGTAGGTTCCTGCCCTCCCCCAGGGACCACGGGTGGAGGCTGGGGGGCCTGAGGGCCATTAAGACGGCCGCTCAGTCCAAGGCCCAGGACGCTCCATTTGCTCCTGAGCCACTTGCAGGGACTCTAGGCCTGTGCGCTTCTGAACCCACAAGGGCTGCGGGCGACACAGGCCCTGGCTCCAGGGGTGAGGCCTTCTGTGTGGTCGGCTCACATGCAGGAAAGGGTTGCCCTTTGGCTGGGCCCCGCAGAGGTGAGGGCGAGGGTCAGGACTCGGGGCGGGCTTGCCCTGCTGCTTCCAGATGCACCAGGGCCGGCCCCTCCGGCCACCACCAGCCACACAGGAGGGACGGCGCACCCAGGCCCTGCCCCTGCTGCAGGGCCCAGGCCAAGGGGCCTCACTTGGGCACTCCTGGGCGTGGCCCCGCCAGGCCATTGAGTGTGATGTCCAGCACGTCTGCTGTCGCAAGTGCCCCGAAAGCCCAGCAGCTGTTTCAGTTTCTGTGGCTCATGAGCCCCGGTACCATGGAGTCCGGTGGTGTCCGGGCTGCTGGGCCCTTCCAGGCTGCTCTGGAGCCTCGCCAGAGAGAGGGCCAGCGGGGGCCAGCGGGAGCCAGGGTCCCACTGCTTCCTCTGCTCCCCGATGGCTTGGACCCCCCACTTTCTTTAAAATTTCATTTTGCACTTTTTGGGGTGCATGCCAGAGGTGGGGGTGAGAGGGCTCACTGGAGACAGTGAGCAGAGCAGGTGGATACACTGAGATCCACTGCTGAGGGGAGCAGCGGGGAGACAGGAGGGGTCTACTGTGCCCTGTGGGTCAGCTCCTGGCTGTGGATGGATTCATGCCGCTGCGGTGATCGCCTGGGACAGACCCCCGGGCCACAGGGAGGCCCCCTACTCTTTCAAGAGATGGAAAAAGTGCTTTTCAGGGCGAGGGCAGCGGCTCAGAGCTTCACTGAGCTCCAGACACTGGACCTCACCGGGCTGTCAGCCCATGGGGCTGGGAGGGCTGCACCCCGGCGCCGGGCCTCACCCCCTGCACTCCCCCAGGCCCCACCATGAAGCTGAGGCGGCCCGCCGTTCTGGAGAAGTACCGCGGCCTCGTGGACGCCTTCTACCAGGAGCACAAGCCGTAGCGCGCCGGCCCCTCAGCCCCGTGGCCGCTCCCAGCTCCCCGTCCGGTCCGGCCCTCGCCCCTCTGGTGACTCGGGAGCCCCCCCCCCGCCCTCCGCCCCGCGGCCACGTCCTTCAGGGGCCAGCCCAGGCTGCCCCGCTAACGCCGACTGTGCCGGTCGAGCTGGCAGATTAAACTTCCTAACCACCACCCCGTCCCGGTGTTTTTGTCCATCGAGAACATGCCCCGCCCGCAGGCACCCCGAGGCCCTGCCAGGAACAGGGAGGACACAGGTGTGGTGGGTTTAGTCTTTATTAGCACGACCCCGAGAGCGAGGTGAGTAGCACAAGCCAGCGAACGGGAAGCAGCGACTGAAACACAGTGAGGCTACGCGTCAGCGCCAGCCTGAGCGAGGCCGGCCCGGGTGCGACCAGGGCAGCGAGGGGCGGCGGGGACCCGAAAGCCTGCGGCCCCCCGGGACCGAGGGGGGCCGGGCTCGGGGGACCAAGAGGCAGCCGACGCGGAGCGTGTCCAGGGCAGAGGAGGGTAGCGCGCCCGTCCGCGGAGCTCCCGTGAAGAGCCGACGTCAAGGCGAGGCGGGAGGTGGGCAGTCCTCGGCCCGAGTGTCGTCTCCGCGTCCACGAACGGCCTCGCGCGCACCTCGCGGTCTGTCTGCTCGCGGCCAGCGGCCTCCGCCCACCTGTTCGGTCACAGGAACCCCCCGGCCCCCTCGCGCCGTCCCCCCGCTGCCCGGGGCTGCCCCGGTGCTATCCCAGCTGCTCCCGCCTTGTGCCATGTTTTTCATGAACCAGGAAACAGGGTTTTCTTTAAAAAGTTAGATTTTCTCTTATTAACTCCGCACCAGAGTATTTACAGCTCAGGGAACTTAGCCCAAGTGTAAATGGCCGACAGCCGCAACCGGTGCAGTCCAGAGTTTACAAAAAACATACACAGGTGGACGTGGAATAAATAAAACGAGCACTTGGAGAGGTTCTCTGAAAGCAGGCCGGGCAGCTGTACGGGCAGCGCCACAGCCGAGCTGACCACGCGCCGGCTAGTCCAGGTCCCTCACACGGCGGCAGATCTCCTCCGTGAAGTCCGAGCACTTGGCGCTGCCGCCCAGGTCTTTCGTGAGGCTCTGAGGGGTGAGAGCAGAGGTGGACCGTGTGCCCATACCCCGGCCAGGCCCGCCGCCCGCACCCACCCTGCCGAGGAGGCCCGGAGCCTTGTGCCCAAGGGTGGGTCTCCCGCGAGTCCAGGCCCCGGGAACCTGGGGTCCCTAAACATTCGCGACATTTTGGTGCAGTTTGGGAGGCTGGAAGGCAAACACTGAGAAATACTGAGTCACTGCTTTGAAGCACCAGCCCCCAGAGGTCGCCGCCTGGGCACACCATGGCCACCACGCTTCCCTGGCTGCCTGCGTCCCTGCACCCTCAGCTAGAAGGGTCCACAGACTCGGCAGAGAGAGCTCGGCCACAAGCGAGGAGCCTCCAAACCCCACACGCTGCATCAAGAAGGGGAGACCACGTGCCCCCTGCGCGCCCCCATGCCAGTTGATGCCCCGCACTCTCCTGCAAGGAGCAACCTCATGTCCCAGCCCTTGTCCAGAGGGCTGGCCTGGCGACACGGCCCGAGGGGCCCAGCTGGAGGCAGCGCCTGTGCAGGCCGCAGAGACGCCAGGGCCGGTGGGGCCGCGCTCACCTGACCGGCCTTGATGGTGTCAAAGCAGGCGGCCTCGATCTTGGCTGCGTGCTCGGAGAGGCCCATGTGCCGCAGCATCATCACAGCGCTGAGCAGCAGGGCCGTGGGGTTGGCCATGTCCTTGCCTGCGATGTCCGGTGCCGTGCCGTGGACCTGTGGGGCAGGCGCGGTCAGGCCTGCAGACAGGCACGCAGCGCAGCGCAGCCCGGCCTGATCACTGACCAGCACCTGAGACAGCCCTCCCGGCCCGCCCAGCCTCAGGCCCCGCCTCACCGACTCGAAGATGGCCACCCCGTTGGCGCCGATGTTGCCGCTGGGTGTCACGCCGAGCCCCCCGATCAGCCCTGCACACAGGTCACTGGGGAGAGAGCGGGTCCAGAGTTGGAAGGAGCCCAGGGACCCCAGCCCTGGACAGCACCCACCTCTACCAGGGGTGCATGGCCAGCAGGGCCCTAGCACCCCCACGGACGGGGTGGCTGGGAAAGCCCATCTCTCTGCACCTGAGCGTGTCTCTGTGTGTCTGCGTGTGCCTGCGCCCGCCTGGGTTCCCGCAGAGAGGAAGGCAGCAGGGGTAGCAGGGAACAGGGCAGGAGAACAACAAACACGGCCAGATGCTGACACCCGAGGGATGTGGGGCCGAGGACGGGTAATTCCTGGTCCTGTTCTTGCAACTGATGCCTGACGCTGCCCCCGGAGCTACACCACCTGTGGCGAGGGCCAGCCCGTCCAGCCAACCACCGCCCGACACCAGCCAAGCAGCAGCGCGACAGCGGAGAGGTGGCAGGAGCCGGCGCGTGCAGGCAGGGGCACCCACCTGAGGATGTCCCCGTACAGGTTCGGCATGACCAGGACGTCGAACTGGGACGGGTCTTGCACCATCTGCAAGAAATGCATCCGCGACTTAGTGCCCGAAACCTGCCCTGCCCCACGCCCCCCACCCCCAGGCCCCGCGGGGCCACACTCACATTCAGACACACCGTGTCGAGGTACATCTCGTTGAATTTAATATCTTTACAGTTTTCTGCCACTTCCCTGCATTTCTGCAGAAAAAGCCCATCTGACATTCGCCTGCATCGAATGAAATAAAAGCCGCTGAAAGAGACTTGCGTAAAGAAAAGGGTCAGAAAAGGAAAGTTCGAGACATCTAAGTCCCCGAAACCAGAGGATCTAACTTCAACCTCAGTGAAAGTGTCCCAGCTCCCGAGGCGCAGGCTGGGACGTCCTGGCTCCCGGCAAAGGCCCAGAGCACGCAGCGGGCAGCAGTGCCCCACTGGGGCCCCTCCCCGGGCCGGGCTCCCCTCCCCCAGAGCTTTCAGTGTCTCCCTAGGCCCCCAGGACGGGGCTCCTGCCCTCCCAGCGGCTCCAGCCTCCGGCCCCAGGGCCAGCGGCCAGCACTCGGGGCGGAGGCGAGCGGGGAACGCACATGATGTTGGCCTTGTGCACGGCGGTGACATTGCTGCGGTGGTTGTTGCGCGCGTATTCGAAGGCAAACTCAGCAATGCGCTTGCTGGCCTCCTCGGTGATGAGCTTGATGCTCTGCACCACCCCGTCCACGATCTGTGGGGGCAAGTCCCTGGCTGGAGGTGGGCGTGGGCCTCTGCCCCAGGGGGCGGCCAGGGGGAGGGCATGGGCGTGGGGGGCGGGGGGAGCCCCCCACCCATGCCCACGGGGCCCCACGCACCACGTGCTCGATGCCGCTGTACTCGCCCTCCGTGTTCTCACGGATGGTGACGATGTTCACGTCGGTGTAGGGCGTCTTGTAGCCCTCGATGGAGACGCACGGCCGCACGTTGGCGTACAGGTCGAAGGTCTTCCGGAGCAGCAGGTTCATAGACGGGTGGCCCGCGGCTATGGGGGTCTTCAAGGGGCCTGGGGGCAGAGGGGGGCGGGCAGCGGCCAGGCTGGCACGTGCGCAGGAGCCGCAGACGCCGCGGGGACTGGCCCCTTGGCTCCAGCTGCCATCTATGGGCGGCGTGGACCCCAGGTGCCCCCCAGGCCCGGCGGCGCGGGAAGCGCCCAGAGCAACTCAGGAGAAACCAGCAGGCGCAGGGGGGCGGGGTGGGGGGGTGGCCGGCCTCGGACAGTCCGGCCTAGGCGGGCGAGGCCTCGGGGAAGGCGGCTGGGCATACCTTTCAGGCCCATCTTGTTCTTGTCCATGGACTCCTTGGCTTCGGGCGGGATCATCCACTTCCCTCCAGGGCCCTGGATGGCCGTGACATTCCGCTCCTCCCACTGGATGGGCGCCTGCGGGCCGGGGCGTGAGGGGACCGACCTCCAGGGTGGACTCCCCGATGGAGACCGGGGGCAGCCCAGGCCCGCGTGGCACCCCACCCTGCCGCCAGGGGGCACCTGAGCTGGGGCCGGCGCTGGGGTACCCAAGCTGCGGAAACTCCCAAAAGCGTTTAAAACGACCTGCCAGGCTACAGGCCCGTGTGCGGGAAACGCGGGGAACAGCAGTTCCGCAAACGTCTCCCGGAACCAACTCGTTTTTGAGACGTCAAGTCCGCCTCCTTTTGCCAGAGATCCGGCGCCAGCGCCCCACCCGCGGGGTCAGACGCCGCCAGGGCCTCTGCCGGCACCCGCCGCGGAGCTAAGGGCCCCGCCAAGGACACCTGTGACGGCTGCTAGGAACGGCCCTTCAGCTACTCACTTTGGCGGCATCAAAAATCTTCATCACTGCGGCCGAGATCTCCGGGCCGATGCCATCTCCGGGGATCAGAGTCACTGTCTGGCCCTAAATGGAGGGGGAGGCTGTCGGGGGCAGGCCGTGGGGGGAGAGGCAGGGGAGGGGCAGGCTGTGGAGCCGGCTGGGGGAGCGGCCGGGAGGGTCCCATGAGGAGAGGGCCCCGGGAAGCCGGTTGTGCGGCGCCGGGGACTTGGTGTCGGTCTTCACGATGACCCAAGCGCACCTCCACTAATTCAAGCCCAGAAAAGCAAAGATGGCAAAAACCCTCACGGCCCATTGGCCGCGTGCGGAGCCCCTGGCCCTACAGGGCTGCAGAGGACGCACATGGGCGGGCTTGGCACACGCTGGTGACCAGCAGGTCAAGGTGGCCACGCTGCCCACCCTGAGCCACCCGCAAAGGGACAGCGTCTGTGGTGGGCAGCACACACGGAGATGTGCCTGGGGCCAGGGCTGAGGGCAGCCTGTGCTGCCCACTGCCCGCTGCCGGGACTTGGCCCCAACAGCCGCTGCGCTTTTCTCAGTCCAGCTGCCCCCAGGGACACTCCCTGGGCTACTGGATGAATGATTTCTGGAATTTTCTGTGCGACTGAAATCATCGCTTTAGAAATCACCTCTCGCTACTCTCAAATGTGACCCCTGCCCCTGAACTAGCCCTCTCTGAGAGTGGACGGCCAGAGCGGCGCCGCGCCGGTCCCCAGAGCACACCAGGAAGCCGTGCGTCGCGGGGCCAGAGGGGCCTCCTGGGCTCCTGCCCACAACGCGGAGCAACAGAGGTCTTCCCAGAAACCCGGCTCTTCTCTCACAGAAGAGAGAGGAACTGGGGGAAATGCCCCATGAGCCCGACGGGAGCCCACTTTACGCGGGGCACCGGGAGAATGGCCCCAAATCAGACTCTGGTGGGGGAAAGAGGAATGGGGCGTCCTGGACAGCTGGGGCAGCCCAAGGCGGGAGTGCGGAGAGCGGCGGGTGCCACGAGCAGCAGGGGCCCCCACGGGATCTGCCCCCACAGGACCTCCCCAGAGGATGCCTCCGCCGCGGGGTTCCCCTAGCGAGGGACCAAGCCAGGTTTTAGGGACGCTCACAAAATAAAAAGCGCAAAGCAGGTTCTGAAGCTTCTCAACAATTCTCTCTACACTCGCACAAACATCGGAAAAAGTGTCTCCCCAAACCAGATCGTGAGACCAGGCCTCCAGCGCCAGCCCTGTCCGCTCCGACAAGGCCCAGGCCAGGCCAGGCTCCGCGCCCCCAGCTGAGGTCGCCGCCCACAAACTCCCCTGAGCCGACTCCCACCGGCTGTGAGGAGGTGGAGACAGAACGCTGCGAGAAGCGCGTTAGAGCGTCTTTCTTGAGAAACTTCTAAAAAGCAAAATAAAGATGGAATCATACTCACGCCACCAGCAAAAGCTCTGGTCACCTGTTTTTGTTTGTGGAACACGCCCAGCAGCCGAGAGACCTGTGTGTCACCAGCAAAGAGACATTACACGGAGGAAGAGCCCGGGGCCAAGTCTGGGGCGACGGGCGAGCGAGGGGATCCGCACGATTTCAGAGCCCTCACGGTCTCCCTCAGCCCCGGCCCCGGCTCGCGCGTCATCGGGGGGCACAGGCCAGCCTGAAGCCCCAGGGACCAGACTAGCCCGGAGCCCGAGCTGGCCCCTGCGCCCCCAGGCGCGCACGCCTGGGCCCTCCCACAGGTGGTGAGAAGTCACACCTCATGCTAAAGCCCAAGAAAGTTCATTCAACACCCTGACAGCTGGCCCCCAGAAGGCAGGTTATAAATAAACACTTCTTCTGATGTCGGGAACTTGCTGAGACAGGAGGGGGATGAGTGAAAGCCAGCGGCCACCCCAGCACCCCAGCCAGCTCTCCCCCAACCCTGTGACGTGCTGGGAACATGTTTAAAGGTCACTCCCCACGTAACGACACGCTACGGCCAAAGACAGCGGAGACCAGGACCTCCTCCGGCGGCGCGCCTGACAAGCGAGTTAGGACCGGCCAGGTGCTAAGGAAGCCTCTGGGGAGCAGCTCCCGTGAGGCCAAGCCATCACCCAAGTACGGGTGTTCACTGCAAGCCGTCACCCAAGGACAGGTGTCCACGATGGAGACGCCAAGACAGCCAGAGAGGCGCGCAGACCTGAGCTCCCGCCCTTCTCTGGACCAAGAGCAACGGCTGGCCAGTCCCAAGAGGACCCGACCCACTGGCCAAAGCTCAGTCCCTGGACAGAAGTCACCACCGGGGAGGGTCTCCAGGAGAGACCGGGCGGGCTGCCCCGGAGCAGGAGGCCACGCTCTCCGTTATACTCACACCCTGTCATTTCGTCCCTGGAAAACCTGGCAGGAGGAGCATCAGGGCCCTTCTGGGGAGTCGGATGCAGCCACAGACGTGGGCAGAGTTCCTGGGGCCCGGCCCCCACCAAGGGCGCCCCCTTCCTTGCCCTCACACGGAACTCGACACAGCAGGTGCTCCCAGGAGAGAAGCTTGGAGGCCGCCGGGGCCATCTGGCTCCGATCACGGGAGTCACGGCCAGGCAGGCTGGAGAACCTCTCCGCGTGGCGAAGCACCGCAAGCTGACCCCCTTTCTCAAACAGCCCCCTAAGGGGTGTCCTCTGCTCTGCCTGAAGCCCAGCCCAGGCCAGCCACCCAGGCGGCTCCACTCCCTCCAGGAAGCCTCTGGCCAGAGGCAGTGGCCTCCAAGGTGACGTGCGAGGGAAGCTGTGTCCCCGCCCTCCCCACACCTGCTGTGCCCAAGGGTGCACCCAGAGTGGCCCACAGCCCTGCCAGGTGTGTGCCCCGACCCAAGCTCCCGCTCCAGGCTGAGCCTGCTCAGGCCCAGGCGCGAGGGCCGAGAGAGCAGGCCCGCATACCGCCCAGCCCAGCCCAGCCCGCACCCAGCTCCGGGACAGCGCAGGGCCCCGGCTGACGCCCTGTCTAGACTCTCTTCCTGATCAAGGGCAAAAGGAAACGTCAAACTTCACAGGGACAAGCGGAGTTCCCGGGGGTCCCCGGCGCCCCCAGAGCGCCCACTTCGCCCTGGGCAGCTCTGGCCGGGGCTGCACTGAGGGGATCCCGCTCAGGCCCAGGCTTCTCCCCCCGTTCTCATGGGCCGCCCGTGTGACCTTGAGCGGCTGGGTCTGGGTCAGGGTGGGTGAGCGCCAGGGGCCAGCGGCAGGGCCCCCAGCCGAGCCGGGGCGTGGCCGCGGCGGGGGCTCCACCCGCGCCAGGGGCCGCCGGGTCCCTCCTCGAGGGCGCGAGGTCAGGTCCGAGGCGCAGGTGCACGTGCCCCGAGAGGACGCAGCTCGCGGCCGGCTGGACGGCTCCGGGGGGGCCTGGCGGCCGCGCCGACACCCCTCACCCGGGCACCCCCGGCCGGCCGCCGCGGCCGCTCCCCAGGGGCCGGGTGGGCGCGGGGCGCGGGGCCCGGGGGCCGGGCGGGCGGGCGGGGCCCGAGCGAGGTGGGGCCGGGCTGCGGGGCCCGGGGAGGCGGGGGCCGCCGGCGGGCGCGGGGCGCGGGGCGCGGGGCGCGCGGGCGGGTCGGGGTCTCGGGCCCGGCCCGCGCCCCGCGGTGACCTTGGGCTCCCGCCCGGGCGCGCCCCCGGCGCTGGGTGCCCCGCGCGGCCGGGCCGGGCGCCCCGCTCGCCAGGGCGCGGCCGCCACCGCCCGCGCCCGCCGCCGCCCGCGCCCGCGCCCGCCGGCGCCTCACCTTGGAGATCCACGCGGGCCCCGCCATCGCGTCCCCCGACCACGGCGACAGCGGCCACCGCACTGCGCAGCCGCGCCGCCCGCGCCGGCCCCGCCCGGCCTGGCCCCGCCCCCTCCGCGCGCGCGGCCGGCGCAGCCAATCGCCGGGCTCCTCCCGCGGTGACCTCACGCCGGCGCCAGCGCCGACCGGAAGCTGGCGCGGGCCCCGGAAGGCGCCGGGGCCGAGTGCCCGGTTGGCCGCCCGCCACCGCGGGCGCTGGCGCCCGGCGGCTGTGCTCGGGGCCCCGGCGCGCGCAGGACGGCTCCGGCCCCGCGGGGCCGAGGACAGGGCGTTCCTGGGGGAGGAGGAGGCTGCACGGCCGGGGCCGGGCACCCAGGGCGCGGCGGGGGGGGCGGCTCGAAGGCCCAGCCCGCGGGCGCCAGCCGCCCTGCGTGGGGTTCGGGGACCCGGGGGGGTCCCCCGACGGAAGCCGTGGGCTTCCCGGGTGGCCGCGGCCCGCCCTGCTGCAGGCTGAGCCGCTCTCGGCCGCCCTGCCCCGCTCTGCGCTCCTTGGGCCTGAGCGTCCCGCCCCGCCGACAACACCCTCCTCGCCCGCAGCCCCCCCCCACCTCCTTCCCGACCCTCCGCGGCCCCTTTCCCACCGCTCTTCACCCCCCAAGCCCTGGGCTGCCGCCAAGTGGGACTGCAGCCCGGGTGCTCCCCGCCCTGCCGCCCTGCGCTCACAGCCCCCACTGCCCGAAAGCCCTTTCCCGTTTCCAGCAGGCGCAGGACGCTGCCAGTGTTGGGAAGCCCCCAGGGCCCCCTGCAGCACCCCTGCCCCGCAGGCCACCGCAGCGCCCGCCCACTCGCCTGGTGGCCTGATGCACCCTGGAGCTAGATCTTCACAGCACTGTGGGCGCAGACCAGCCAGCAGGCGCGCAGCACCTGTTGGCCCCAAGTCCTAAGCCAGTTCTCCTGTTCGCTAAGCGTCCCGAGGACCCACCAGGCACTTTATCAAGTGACCAAGAAATGAATGTGGCCCCCCTCCCCTCAAGCCCCCCACAGATGCATGTGTCTGTCACTCAGACAGTGCTGGCACAGCCGGGCAACCAGGGCCACGTGGTGAGGAGTCAGCGTCTGAATCGGCACTGTGAGCTGCCGGCAGCCTGAGCGTGAGCAGGGCCCAGTCCAGCTGATACTGGGTGGGGGATCAGTTTCCAAGAAGCTCTGGTTTCGGCACTGAAAGGGCCTCAGGTTGCTCAGTCCGTCTCCCACACAGCCAGAAGGACAGAACCCTGCCTCCCATCAGCAGGGACCCATTCCCTGCATCCTTGACCCCCCTGACATGCAGGTTGTCTCCTCTGGATCAGCCCATCCCGCCCCATCCTTGCACTCAGAGTGCCCAGAGAGCCCTTGGGGCTGTCAGCATTGGATGTGTTTGCAAAGCTCTAATGACTTTCTGTATATGAGCCAGGCCCAGGGCACCGCGTCCTCATCCCCCATGTGCACAAACCCCACTGTCCCCAGCCCAACTGCTCAAGCTCAACTCCAGTATCCACATGGCTCCAGCCAGGAGATTTCAAGGTCAGTTGTTTTCAAAACAGACCTGGAAGTGGACACCTCCCCCACCTGCACGGGCCCCCCACCTCCAAACCAGTGTACCTCTTGAAATCTGCAAGTAACATGAGCGTGTGCACACATAGATGCAGTTATCTGTAGTTTGGTGTCATGTACCATCAGCACAAAGGATGAAAGGGGCAGCGTGGCTGCAAGTCCCACTGAGCACTCAGGTCTGCAATGCCAGGGAATGGCAGCCGCCCACGTAGTCCTTTTAAAAAAAAAAAAAAAAGATTGATGCTACAAGAACTTGGGTGCAGGAAAGAGGTGAGGAGAGGTGAGAGGATTCACCAGAGACAGTGGGGAGCAGAGCTGACAGATCCACTGAAATCCGCTGCAGGGAAGCAGCGGGGAGACTGGGGAGGTCCACTGTACCATGTGGGTAGCTCCTTGCCTGGGAATCGAACTCAGGCTGCAGTGGCTGTGGATAGCTTGACAGCGCTGTGCTAAGCCCCTCTGCTCCCAGCTAGGCATGTGGTCCTGCTTTTAACCAGTAAGTTGAGACTTCAGAAAGGTAAAATAATTGTCAGGCAACACTTTATATTTGACAAAAAGAACCAAAAATGCTGATTTTTATGCACTGAATCACAGTCCACTTCTGGGTCTATTTTTTTAAAGATTTATGTATACAAGAACTGGGGCACAGGCCAGAGGTCCAGAGCAAGAGGATTCACCAGAGACAGAGTGGGGAACAGAACAGGCGGATCCACTGAAACACGCTGCTGAGAGGAGCAGGGGGACAGGAGAGATCTGCTGCGCCATGTGGGTCGCTCCCTGCCCAGGGATGGAACTCATGCTGCAGTAGCAGGTGAGAGCTTCATAGTGCTACGTCTTAACCCCTTGTGCCACCAGGGAAGCCCCAGGCCTGTTTTGAAAACCGGTGACCTTGAAGTCTCCTGGCTGGAGCCACGTGGATACTGGAACTGAGCTTGAGTGGCTGGGCTGGGGACAGCGGGGTTTGTGCGCATGGGGGACAGAGGGCACGGCGCCCTGGGCCTGGCTCACATACAGAAAGACGTTAGAGCTTCGCAAACACGGCCAACGCTGACGGCCCCACGGGCCCTCTGGGCACTCCGAGTACAGGGATGGGGTGAGACGGGCTGGCCCAGTGCAATCACAGTGGGTGACAGCGACACCCACCCAACCCAGGCGGACTGGCAGGTGCTGGCCGGGGCTCCGCAGCCGGAGGATGTCCTCAGGTGGTCAGGCCCACTGGGGGCGCCGGGATACACAGGTCGTTGCTTCCTGGAAAATTCAGCATATGTTAAAACCACACAGAGAAAGCCCAGCCGTTCATTTGTAAAACCGCTGGTTTCCAAGCTCAGGTAACCACAAGCAGGAGTGTCTGGTGGGACTTCTGAGTGCTGTGCATGCGAGACCTTCCCGCTGGAAAGGGCAGTCAGCCGCCCAGCTGCATCCACTGGGGGCACTGTGGGGGACCACAGCCCTGCCACTGAGAAGGCTGGTCTGGGGCAGATGTCCACGCAGCGGCCCCCCGTGACGGCAGAGTCAGGCTCTAGGCTGTGGGCCTGGGGCAAGCAGACGGAGGCCACTGCGGGCTGGAAGCGTCGCTACAGCTGCCACGACCTCAGGGAGGCCGGCTGCGCAGCCCAGAGGGCAGGAGAGGGTGGGCTCAGGGGCATCTGGGGTGAGCCTGGCAGTGTGGGAAGCAGGACTCGCTGGAGCCCGGGCACCAGGCGGGCATGCCCAAGGGAGACCTGGGCTGACAGCCCACGCTTGGCTCAGGAGTGGAGTCTTGCGTGAGGGCTGGGCAAGAGTTCCACAAAGGCCAGTTTGGAGACGAGTTCTGGACCCAGCCCAGAAGGGAGGCCTGGAAATGTAGCCCAGAGGTGTTGATGAAATCGAACTTCCCTGACCTGGCTCCCACTTGCTTACACAGCACCTGGCCGGCCGGCCGGGCTCTGGCCCAGTTCCTGGGGGAAGTTCGCTGTTGTAAATAGCAAGAGCTTCCCCATGGCCGGCGATGACCCTGCCCAGCCATCCTCGGAAGCTGGTCTGTGGGCCACAGGCAGCTGCCTGAGCTCTCCAAAGCCCACTCCCAGGCCCCGGGCGGGGAGAGGACTCAGCCACCTTCAAAGGGGTGACAGCCCATGGCACCCACAGTGCCCTGACTGTGGACTGACGCCGGCAGGGGCGGGCTGAGCCCTGCCTGGCGCTGCTGGCACAGCTGTCCTCAGCCCCGGTGACACCCAGGAGAGTCGGGAGGATGAGAAGCCCGACCAGCACCCAGCAGACTGACCGTCAGGCCGAGCATGAGCATGGCTGGCGGTGCAGAGGCGCTGGTGGGAGGACCGCTGGAGACCAGCCCAGCAGGGGCCCAGGCCGGCTAGTGCTGAGCGACAGGCCCAGAGGCCCCAGCTCCACAGGGCCTGCATGGGGAGCTGGGTGCCACCGACGCCAGCATGTCCCCAGCCACCCAACCCCTCTGGCCCAGCTGTCATCTGGCTGGGCATCTGTGTGCACTGGGCTGGGTGGCTGCAACGACGTGCTGCTGGCACAGTCGGTCAGGACAGCCTGGCATCCGCTCCTGGGCAGGGCTGCGACCTCTGACCCAGGCCCTGCACGTCCCCCTCAGGAGACCTAGTGAGGACAGTTCCACCTGTGGGGCCCTGCAGCTGCCAAGGGCTGACTCGTGTGCTGGCCCCTTGGAGCAGACCTGCCAGCTTCGCCTTCCCGGACAGCCCCCTGTCCAGCTGGCTCCAACGGTGGGTGTGGGGGCTTTGTAGCGAGAGCTGCTCAGCGGCCATCCTGCAGATATGAGGGTTTTCTTTCTTTCTTTTTTTTTTTCTTTAAAGATTTATTTATATAAGAACCAGGGTACAGGCCAGATGCATGGGAGGTGAGAGGATTCACCAGATACAGAGCGGGGAACAGAGCAGGCAGACTGATGAAATACACTGCTGAGGGGAGCAGCGGGCACGACAGGAGAGGGCTGCTGTGCCATGTGGGATTCTCACCAGCCAGCCGGGATCCAATGCCCACTGCAGAGGCTGCGGACAGCTTCACAGTGAGGCGCTCAACCGCCTGCGCCCCACCAGGGAGGCCGGAGACGAGGGTTTTCTAGCATGCTGCCCGCCCCCGCTTCCCTGGTGTAGCTGCCCCCTTCCCCAGTGAAAACCCCATTGCTGGAGGACACTTGGGAGCACAGGCCAGCGGCCAGCGGCATCCTGTCTCCCGGGCGGCGAGCGCCTTGTCCCTGCAGCATGTCTGACTTGTGGCGATGGCGCTGACGCCTGTGGGTCAGCTGAGCTGGTCAGGGCTGGCCCTAAAGAGTGCTGGTCAGCCAGGGCTCCATTTGCTGTGGTGGGTGGCGTTTGCTTAAAAGCCCCAGAAAGCAGCCTGGCCTTTGTCACACTTCTCTGGACAGCCAGTCCTCTGGACAGCCAGTCCTCTGGACAGCCAGTCCTCCATCCCCTCAGGTTTGTGCCGGGGACGCCAGGACAGGCTGGCAGTTCGTCCCTGCTCCCCAAGGGGCAGCAGGCCTGAGGGGCCCTGCCAGGCAGTCGCAGGCCAGACGGGCCTCCAGAGGTTGGTGGGGCGATGCAAAGGTCAGACTGACTGACCCCTGCTTTTCCACGGGAAGGACACGCCGGAGGTCACAGCCAGGGCCCCCACGCAGCGTGGCTCACCCCTGCGCCCTGCTGGCGCCCAGGCTGGGCCGAGGCCGCGAGGAGCACCCCACCTGCCCCCACCCCGACAAGGCATCTGCCCAGACCACCACCGCGTCCAGCGCCGGCCGCTCCCTGCTGCCCCTCCGGCCCGACCCTCCAGGTACAGGTCCAATTGGGTCGGCGAGGGGCGGGGCTGCAGCGCGGGGCGGTGCGAGCGATGGGAGCGAGGTCCGGGAGGGGCGGGGTCTGTGGCGGCGGGGGCGGGGCCTGGGCGTGGCATGGGGCCGGCGGGGCGGGGCCGGGGCGGGGCCCGAGAGTGGGCGGGACCTGGTCCGGGGCGGGGCTCGGGAGTGGGCGGGGCCGGGGCGGGGCCCAGCGGCCGGCTCTGGACGCTGCGGCCGCGGGTGGCCGGGGCGGGCGGCTCGGGCGGGCGCCGCTGCGGGGCGGCGGCGCGGGGCGAGCAGGCGGCCGGCCGGGCGCGGCGGGGCGGGGCGGCGCCATGGGGAACAAGCAGACCATCTTCACGGAGGAGCAGCTGGACAACTACCAGGTGAGCCCGGCGCCCGCTCCTTGCCCGGCCGAGGCCCCAGCAGCCTGGCCGCGGGCTCAAGCCCTGCCCTGCCCGGGAGTGACCTTGGGCCGGCGCCGGCTCGGCCAGCCTCAGTTTCCCCGCCCAGTGCGGCGCAGCCCCCCGCGCGCCGGCCGCGAGCCGGGCAGGGCCGCCCAGCAGTGGGGCCGGGGGCTTCAGCCCCCAAGGCTGTTTTAAGTTGGGGTGTCTCGTTATCCCTTGGGGTCCCTGTTTCTGGCCCCAGCGTGGAAGTAACTGGAACATGGAGCCAGCCCCGCTGCCATTCTGAGGGTCCCCTCACCACGGTCCCTGGGCCCCAGCAGCTACCCCCTCACCCCTCGGGGCCTGCAGAGCCAGGGCGCTGTCCAGGTGGAGCCTGTGCCCTCCGCCCAGGGAGCCGCCCTCTGGGCTGCAGGTGCCCACACCCCGACAGCCAGGCTCCTCTCTCTCCCTCTGCTGGTGCTCAGGGCCCTTCTCCCCGCCTTCTCCACACCCCCCAGCCCCCTCTAGCAGGCCCCCCGACTGCCTTCTGAGGCTTGAGGAGTGCGTTCTTGGGGTACTTGCTGCACCCCATCCCAAGCTGAGTGTGACAGAGGACCTGCTCAGTGGGCTGGCAGGCGAGGGCGTGTGGCCCCTGCTGCGGGAGGCCAGGAGAGAACTGCCCGGCGTCCAGCTTGCCAGGGCTGCCCAAGCCCTCATCCTCAGGCCTGTCTGTGGGGCAGACGGTGCTCTGTGGGCAGCGCCGGCGCAGCTGCCATGGGGGGCGCAGTGGCCAGGGCACTAGAGGTGCTGGGCAGGCCCTCACAGGGGCCAGGGGCACAGGCCAGCTGAAGGCAGGCGGCAGACCATGTTCGTGGTGAGGAGGGGGCTGCGGCAAAGCCCCTCAGTCCAGGCTGGCGTGGGGGTACCCTCGGGAGCCAGTCCTGGTGTCGGGTTCTGGGCCTTTGCCAGAGCCTGGCTGGGCCCTGCGGGCAGTGTGGAAGAAACCGGAGCCGCGAAACGGAGAGCCTTCCCTGCAGGGGCCTGCACTCCCTGGGGCCCGCTCGGCCCGGCCACCCCTCGGCTCCCACAGCCACCTCCAGCTCAGACAGGTCTCCCGGCCGGGCCTGGGCAGGGTCAGCTTCCCCCCACAAGTGAAGAGGGGCTCCCGCCTTCCCACACGGGGGAATGGAAGGGAGGGAGGGGAACAGAGGCTGGGAGTGGGGTGGGCCTGCCGCTCCACGGGGCCGACCTGCCCGGCTGGTGCACCCTGGCCCCGCTGGGCACCTGCAGGCTGGTGGGGCCTATGCCAGGAAGGCTCAGGTTTCTGGGTCAGCTGAGAAACCAGCCCCAGGGCCCCACGGGTGCACTGTGACAGGAGGAGCCCTGGCCTGGGGCAGGCCTCCCCCAGAGGAGCCGCTGCATCTCCCACCAGCCCCGGCAGGGGCTCGGGACAGACCGTGCAGCCTCAAGCATGGGCCTGTCCCCCTCGCTATGTGCTGGGCCCTTCCCATGTGCTGGGCTGCTGCCCGGGCCACTCAGAGCTCCCACAAGGCCCCTACTCAGGGCTGCTGGCCACTGCAGTGTCTCCACAGGACACCCCGGGGTGGCCACAGGGGCTGCGTCCACCTGGAACCCCCATCTGCCTCAGAAAGTGCTCCTGCGGCCCCATGGCCTCACCCTCCTGCACTGTCCCGTCAGGGCTCCCTATCCCGAGGGTGGGGCGCAGGGGAGGGTTGCGGGGACGCAGGGGGAAGGGGTTTAGGGTGGGGTGTGGGACGGGCCTGGGTGGGTCTGGGTGTGGGGGTGGGTCAGGGTGTGGGGGGCGCAGGGAGGGGCTCAGGGCAGGACAGGGGGGTGGGTCTGGGGCGTGGGTTTGGGTCTGGGGTGGGAGGCACGGGGGCGGCACCAACCATAGTTTCTCTGCAGGACTGCACCTTCTTCAACAAGCAGGACATCCTCAAGTAAGTGCTCTTCGCCCCCTGCAGCTGGCAGGGCCCTCTGGGCTGGCTGTGCTCTGGAGGGGTGGGCGGGGTCCCTCCTGGGGTCAGAGGCGAGTGAAGGCCAGTGGGACCCAGAACAGTGCCCGCTGGCCCCGCGCAGGCTCGCACCTGCAGCTCGTGGAGTCTGAAAACGCGAAGCCCCTGCCCCACTTTGCAGGGGGTCCTTGGCAGCCACGCCAGTGGCCACCCAGCCGTGGACCTGGCCTCTGACCCACCCCTTCACCCCACTTTGTCCCAGTGTCTCTCCCTAGGGCCCGCTCTGGGTCTCTGGGCTCAGTGCCCCACGCTGACCTCCTGGGGTCTCTGCTCGGGACAGCACCTTTCTCTGGGCCGGGGAGCTGCATCCACATGGGAGAGACGAGGCGGGGTTCGCCTCAGCGCCCCTGTTGCTGGCCCTCCAGCACTCTTCTTGCAGCTCAGTGGACAGGCTGGGCAAGAGCCCGACCCTGAGAGCTGTAGCTCGACCCTCCACTGTCCACTCTGTTCGGCTGTTGCCCTCTGCCCCGCCCTGGCCCCTCGGCGCTGCGGCAGGTGAGGCTGCCCCAGCAGGCCCCGCCCCCCTCCCAGCTCTCTGCCCAGGCCAGGCTTGCCCGCAGGCCTCAGCATCCTGTTTGGTGGCGCTGACCAGTCCGCGGACCCTGCTGAGCTCAGGTTCAGGCAGAAACCCAGGGCCCTGTGGCTGGCTGCGGGGTGGCCTCAGAGAGGGGTGCACAGCTGTCACCTGGCCTCCCCACACATCCCCTTCCCTCCCAGAGTCCCAGGCACAGATCTCCATTGGCTCAGCTTGTCCATCCTGACCCCTTCTCAGGCACTGGGCCCAGAGCCCCCGGCCCACCCCCAGGGCCCTCCGTCCCGCCCCCAGACCTTCACACCACTGAGGCCGCCTCTCGCTCACCCACGGCGTTCTTCCTCATCCTCATCTTCGCAAGTGAGGGGCCCAGAGAGACTGGGGCCTGCACCCTGTGTACCCGCCTGCCACACGGCACCCCCTTGGCCCCGCCCCATAGTGCAGCCAGAGCCCCGGCCAGGCCTGGGATCCTCAAGGGCCCAGAGTCCCCACGCCTGTCTTGCCGGTGGCTCCCTTGGGCTGGGCGTCCATGTTGCCCACCAGGGACCCGAGGGTGCGCCCTGTGCTTTTCTCCACTGTGGGCAAGTGGGGAGGGGCGCCGCGAGCCTGGGGTGGGCCGTGCTGTGTGGGTGGCAGTCATCGCCACACCTGGGGGGACCACATGGTCTGCGGGGACTGAGCGCCCTGGGAAGGCCGGTGACCTAGCAGAGACTGGCCCTGGGGGCACTGGTGACCGGGTGCGTGGTCTGCCTAGCCCTCTGCTCTCTCCAGCTTCCCGCTGGGCCCCCGCAGGAGCCAGCTCCCGGCAGCTGCCACTGTCACCCCTGGGCTCCAGGCGGGGACGGACGGCAGATCAGTGGCAGGCCCAACACCCCGCCCGTGGCGTCCTCAGGGGCTGCTGCTGCCAGGCCAGGCCGGGTGGTCGGAGCAGGCAGCTCTGTCCTGCAGTGGGCAGCCTGGCAGGGGCTCGTGGTGGTCCGCAGGCAGGCTCTGCTACCCAGCTGTGCGCCGGCCGTTTCCTTGGGCAAACTGTGAGCTTAGGTTAAAAAACGCGCCCCGTCCCTCCGGGCTGGGCGGCGGCTGTTGTGGGCCTTGGGGGGCGTTCAAGCCCCTGGGCTGTGTCCTTAGGGGCAGTTTCCAGGACCTCTGGGTGGCCCGTGTGGTCTGGAGGGTCCATAGCTGATGGCCCGTGCAGGCTCCTTGTGCTGGGCTGGGCGTCCCCCTTGTAATCCGCTGCCGGAGGGCCTGCAGCTCAGCCTGGATCCCCCAGGCTGCAGCAGCCTGGGGCTGGGTGGGGGAGGTGCCTGCAGGCCAGAGAAGGGGGTGCGGTTTGCTCCTAAAGCCTCCTGTGTAAGTGCCAGCAGCTGCTTGTGCAGGCGCCCTTTCAGCTTGAGAACTGCCGCCCCGCGGGGCTCTCCTGCCGGGTCTCAGCTGGGTCTCCAGGCCAGGACCCTAGGCCCCGCGCCGGCTGCTGGACCAAGGGGCGAGCGCGCAGAGAGGTCCAGGCAGGGCTGCCTGGGCTGCCCATGGCCGGGTCGCCGGGAGGCCCTCCGGCCCCAGCCTCTCCGGGCGCCGGGACCACGCGTCTGCTGCTGAAGTTTCGTGGTTTTCTGCTCACTTTCTAGACCTATTTGTTTTCGGTCTTGGCATTTTTGCTTTGAGTTGCGAACCATGTTGACTCTCACAGCAGGCCTGTGCGTCCTCGGCTGATGCTAGCCACAGGAAACTGCTGTGTTCAAGCTCCATGGAGGGTTTTTTTTTTTTTTTTTTGAAAAGAGCAAAATCAAAGTCAAGATAAAGACCAGAGGTGGGGGTGAGAAGACTCCCAGAGACAGAGCGGGGAGCAGAGCAGGCAGAGCCACTGAAACACACTGCTGGGGGGCCAGCGGGAGACAGGAGAGGTCAGCTGCATCCGTGGGTCAGCTCCTGGCCAGGGTTGCGTTCAGGTCACTGCAGTGACAGCCTGGGAACCCTGCCAGGGGGCCCCTGCTCACCCCATTTTTAAATTGCTTGTCTTTGGATTCCCAGCAGGTAGTGATGCCGCCACCCCCTTCCCCAGTGTCCACGACACTGTTCTCCTGCCCAGTCATGGTGGCTGGCGACCTGGCCTGGCCTCGAGAGTGGACGTCGGGTGGGCCAACTCGAGGGTCCAGGTGTGAGGAAGCCTGTGCCGTCTGGGACGGATGGGGCCGCAGCATCACGTCCAGCTGGCCTGGAGGGCGACGCGGCTCAGCCGGGGGCTCCTCTGTGGCCACCTGACCTTGGAGGTGGCCCCTGAACAGCGCGCCCTGATGCCGCGGGCCAAGGCTGGTGGGAAATGCCACCGGCCAGAGCACAGGGAGCCAGAGACCTGACTCGTGACCTGGTCCCCGCCCCAGGCTCCAGGGCGAGAGTGCAGAAGGGCAGAGGCCCCACCCACCCACCCACTGCGGTCCACCCTCCTGCTGTCCTGACCTGCCGACACCTCTCCGCAGAGGGCGAGCTTGGGGTTTCCTCCAGACCTGCAGCTCTCTGCACCTGCACCCCCATCTGTGCAGTGGCTGGTGGGAAAAGGCTGCAGGTCCTGCTTTGCGCTGGCCGCTGATGGGCTGGCCACGGGGAACGGCAGAGCGGCCCCAGCTGGGCCCCCGGGCCCGTCTCTGAGCTGGACAGAGCCCGCAAGCTCAGTCTCCTGTCTGGACAGCAGAGTGCTGCCTCCCGCCGCCCACTGGTTTGGTTGACTTGCCTCTGGTGCCCGGGTTGCCCAGGGGCTGCGCCGGAGGGGCCGGCCAGGGCAGGTGCTTGGGCGTCTGGCCCTGGGAGGCCGGCCCCGGGAGCCGAGTCTAGCTTGTCCTTGGCCCCTCCGGGCTGTGTGACCCAACCCCTGTCCATGTCTGCGTGGGGCAGGGCTCGTGAGGCCGCTGTCTGCACAGAGGCGGGAGAGTCTAGGCATTTGCCGGCCTGGAGGGGCCGTGGGAGCGCAGAGGGAGAAAGGCCCGGCAGGTGGCGGGAGCCGGGCAGGCGGCGCTCAGCGGGTCTCTCCCTGCAGGCTGCACTCCCGCTTCTACGAGCTGGCGCCCAACCTGGTCCCCATGGACTACAGGAAGAGCCCCGTTGTCCACGTGCCCATGAGCCTCATCATCCAGATGCCAGAGCTGCGGGTAGGGGCGGCCGCAGCAGGGGGTCCGGGGGCCTGGGCGGGGTCCAGAGAAGAGACGCAGGGCCGCTGGCCGAGCCCACCTGCTGCCCGTGGGCCGCGTTGCCCGGACCCTCCGCGTGTTCCTCCCCTCTGGTCACCTTCGCGCCTCCGCCTCGGTTGCCTGCACGGGGTCTCCTGGGCTCGCGCGCCAGCGCCCATCTGGGCTCAGGCCTGGGCTGGACCTGTTGGTTCTGCAGTCTTGTCCAACGTGGCCCTGGCTGCAGTACCAGGTGGTCAGAGCACCCCAGCCGTGGCCTGGTCCTGAGGGCCGTGGGGCCGGCTGGAGGCTGCGGGAGGCGAGGGGGCCTGTGTGGCCTCAGTGCCTGGCTGGACTCTGGCCAGCACAACCCCACCCCACGTGGAGGCTCCTGCAGTGTCCCCAGGGCATGGGGCAGCTATCAGGGAGGGCTCTGGTGGGGCCAGGAGCACTTGAGGCAGCTGTGGCCTCTGGCCTGGCCAGGCCAGGTCTGACCCTCACTGCTCACCCTGCCCAGTCTCTGGCCCTTTGGGGCCCCACACCTGCCCCCAGTCCCTACTGGGCCAACCCTTGTGCCGGATGTTGGGGGCGGCCCCGGCTGCCTGATAGATGGTGCCCGCCAGATGCCGGCGGGCTGAGTCACCGTGGTGGCCAGCAGGGACAACTGGCCCTGTGGTGGGAGGCCAGGCTGCCGGGCGGCCGGTGGGTGACCCAGCGATGCCCCCAGGAGAACCCCTTCAAGGAGAGGATCGTGGCGGCCTTCTCCCAGGACGGCGAGGGCAACCTGACCTTCAACGACTTTGTGAACATGTTCTCTGTGCTCTGCGAGTCGGCGCCGCGGGAGCTCAAGGCCAGCTACGCCTTCAAGATCTACGGTAGGCCCTGGGCGTGGCCCGGCGCGGGCAGCACTGGGCGCTCGGGCTCGCAGGGTCCTGGTGCCGGGGAGCGTCTTGTGACAAGAGGACATGCCAGCGGGCCCTGGCAGGCAGACACCCTCAGCCACAGGGTGGCTAGCCTGGCTGAGGGGCTGTGGTGGGAAGTGCTGGCCACGAGGGGCAGGACCTGGGCCTGGAGGCATGAACTGGAGGGCATGGGGAGGAGGCCCTTGCCGGGCCTGGCACGGGGAGGCAGAAGGTGGGGCACGCAGCCTTGTCTGGGTCCCACGGTCCATCTGCCAAGGCCCGTCCAGCCCCTGGCCCACCCCCAGCCCTGGCGGTCAACCCAAGGCGCTGGCCGCTGGCTTCAGGTGGGGCTGCCCACAGCCGCACTCTGTAGAGAGCTGGGCGCAGCCTGCATGGTGGCCAGGACGGTGGTCACTCGCCACAGATGGGCCCCTGCTTGCCTCTGTCCAGGTCCGTTCCTGGACAGCTCCACATCTGCCCTGGCTTCCAGGCTGGGGTGCAGGCGAACGGGCAGTGGGAGCCTGGCCAAACCGGGGTCAAGCTCCAGCAAGGATGCCCCTTCCCAGGCTTGGCCCGCTCTTAAGCAGCGGGCGCGGACCCCATCTCACCAACCCCAAGCCCGCCCTGCCCTGCACGGCCAGCCAGAGGGCGGGGGAGCCGCTGTCCGGCGGGGCTGAGGGTGGGGCCAGAGCCGGACTCCCGGCAAGACCTTGACCAGGAGCGTTGCGGGCAGTGGCCCCCTGTGGGCATGCCCGCTGGCCCTGTGGCCCACACCAGCCCTTACCCCGCCACCACCGATGTGTGGGGGCCAGCGGGGGCGGGTGGACGGGGGCTGCAGAAGTAGCAGCCTGCAGGGGTACTGGGGCCTTTGTTGGTCAGCACGGATGGGGCACGCCCGTGGCCACCTGGACCCTGCCCGTGCCCCCTGCTGGTCTCGGCCAGTCCCATGGCCCCGCAGGACCCCTCTGACCGCTGACCCCCACAGGAGCCTGGTGGCTTCACTCTGTCCCCCGCGGGCCTGGAGGAAGGGGGCATCTGGGGGTGTTGCCGGGGGCACAGCGGGGGCTGTGGGGCGGCGTGGCCCTGGCCTGAGCGTCCCAACCTCCCCAGACTTCAACACTGACAACTTCATCTGCAAGGACGACCTGGGGCGGATGCTGGCGCGGCTCACCAAGTCAGAGCTGGCCGAGGACGAGGTGGTGCTGGTGTGCGACAAGGTCATTGAGGAGGCCGACCTGGACGGCGACGGCAAGCTGGGCTTCGCCGACTTCGAGGACATGATCGCCAAGGCCCCCGACTTCCTCAGGTGCCGCCGGGCACAGCGGGCAGCGGGCTGGGCCGCAGGGCAGGAGGTGGGGGGTGGCGTCCAGGCCGGCCGCCTGTGCTCTGCGGGACTGGCTCTGGGGTGCGGGCAGGACGCGTGGGGCCCTTTGTCGTGCAGGGGTGGACGCTGGCATGGCTGGCCGCCTGTGGGGGCTGGCCGGGGTGCAGCCGGGGGGTGGGGAGGGCGGCGGCCAGGGTGGGCGTTGTTGACCGGCCTCCCGCCCCGTGCCCTTCCTCTCTCCAGCACTTTCCACATCCGGATCTGAGGACTCCGCGGTGGTCACAGGGCCAGAGCCCACTGCCCAGCTGCCTGCACCAGCGCGGCCCCTGGGTAGATCCCCACGGGCACTTCCTCGGCCCCTTCAGCAAAAAATCCATGACAGGCCCAGGGATGAGCAGCCAGGACCTGCCCAGGCCCCGTGTCCAGCCACAGCCCGGCCGCCCCCGGCCCAGGCCCGTCCTCTCCCACCAGAGCTGCCGGTGAGGCGCGAACAGCACTGGCCGGTGGCCGAGAGCCTGGGCAGCTGCCTGCCCGGGCCCTGCCTGCTCTACTCTGGCTGCCGCCGGCCAGGTGGGGGTTCCGGCGCCCCCGTGCTGCCCTGTCCAGCCCACTCCACACGCCCTGCGGAGGCGTCTGGCATCAGCTTTTATTTCGAGGCGCGAGCATGAGAGGGCGTGTCTGCCCCGGTCTGGCGGGGGGCCCTGGGAAGGACATGCCGGCTGGCACTGGCCGCTCCATGGCCACCAGCCATCGGCCCCATCCCCCTCTCAGCAGGCAGCGTCCCCACACCTGAATGGGGGCGGGGAGGGGTAACCGCACACCTGCTGGTGCAGGGAGGGGGCAGCCTCCAGGCCCAGGGCTCCCCGCACTGTGGCACTGGGGCGTGGCGGGGAGGGGGGGTGTGGGCTGGAGCTCATGAGGGCCCTGGAGGCCGAAGCGCAGACAAGGATGGCTCCAAGGCTGCGCAGCTGGAGGAGACCCGGGGGGCAGGGACGGGCTGGGGCATCCCCCGCCTCCCTCCCTGCGGGCATGAGGAAGCCTTGGCCGGCCTCAGGCAAGGTCCACAGGGCCACGTCTCAGGGCGGGGTGGTGGGAGGCCGCCCCCCTCGGCCAGATCCACACACTCGTCTCAGAAACGGGGTACCGCCCCCCCCGCTGGCCTGGGGTGCTCTGGCGGGCGTGGCCTGGGGTGCTCTGGCGGGCGTGGCCTGGGGGCCAGGAGGCCAGTCTGGGTCAGCTCCAGGCCGGCGGGTCCACAGTCAGAGGCACCTGCAGGCGGGTCCCGGCCCCAGTGTCCTCAGGGCTTGGGCTTCTTGTCGGTGAAGAAAAGCCTCCGGAGCCTGTCGGGCTGCGGCAGAGAGAAGGTGCTGGGCCTGGCCTAGCGGGGGCACTGCCCTGGGTCCGGCCCAGGAAAGGCCGAGCTCCCCCTGCCTCGCCTGCGCGGAGCCCCGAGTCTGGACGGCCCCAGCACCCTGTCTTGCTGGGCCCTGGGCCCCAGCTCCGGGCTGGGTCGCACCTCGAGGCCGGGGGTGTGGGGCCTGAGCCTGTGGCTCTCAGGCTGGGCTGCTTTCCGGCAGGACCTGCGGCTCCCAGGCCCTGGGTGGGTGGGGGGGGGGGTGGAGGCCACCTTGCCCAGCTGAGCTCCCTTTCCGGGGTAGCCCGAGCGCCTGAGGCCCCTCCACTAGGGAGGATCCACTGCTCAGGCCGGGGTCCCGGAGGCTGGGCACAGCACGGGGCTCAGGAGCGTCTGGGCAGCCTGGGGAGGCTCTACCCACCCCACCCCACCCCCAACCCCGCGTCCCTGCCCTTCCGAGCTGCAGCTGCGGAAGTCCCAGAGCCCTGGGGCGCCTGCATGCCCCCTGGTGGCCGCCCTGGACACCCGAGACCAGCCCCTTCCACATGAGAAGCAGGTCCAGCAGGGACGCAGGCAGATGAGGGGCAGCTGCCTCAGGGTGCTAAGCTGGGAGCGCCCTGTGTGACTGGCTGGGGCCCGCTGAGCTTGGTGCCAGGAGCTGCCACTGAGGCCCAAGTGTTGTGCTCCCGGGCAGGGGTTTGCTGCCCGCAGGCTGGCCGTCCCCAGCCCCGCCCCTGGCGCTGCACCACCCACCTTGTGTGCCCGAGTGGACTCCTTGCTTCTGGTTGCTGGGATCTGTTCATAGGTGTCCCTGGGCTCCTGGGGCGCAGGGGCCTCCGAAACTCTCTCACAGCCACAGTCCGCAGGCTCGGGCAGCCTGCTGCACGTGCCACTGGCCCCAGGGTGGGGGGGCCTGAGGGCGCCGCCCCAGCAGGCCGGGATCTGCTCGTAGGTGCAGCTGTCCCCTCCTTCCGGCTCGCCCCCAGCCGCCTGCGGGAGGCCCGCCGTCCTGGCCAGCCCATGGGTGTCTGCACGGCCACCCCCAAAGCCCGGATGAGCCCGGGGGCTCGGCTTCGGGGAGCCCTGGCTCCGAGCAGCCCCGGAGGCTCCCTGGGCCCCGGCACTGGGGGGCAGCAGGAGGCCCCAGGCAGTGGGAGACCCCACGGGGCCCTGGCCTCCCTCAGAGAGTCTCCTGAGCGGCTCCTGCCTGGGGGAGCGGGCTGGGCTGCTGGCTGGCCCTGGCCCGACCCTGCTGGACCCCTCAGGGCCCAGGCCCAGGCGGGCCTGCTTTATCTTCCTCAGGTCTGCATAGACGATGTCGCCCGGGCTTCTGAAGGACTCCTCCAAAAGGGAGGCGCTCCTCTCGGGGAGCGGGGGCACTGTGGCGGGGGCCTGCGGGAGAGGACGACCCTCAGAGCCCTGCAGGCCAGGCGCCTCCAGGAAGCAGACAGGCTCCTCCGCGAGACCAGACCTGCATGGCCTCAGATTACCCAGCTGTTACGCTCAGGGCTGGCCTCAAGGCCCTCCTGGCCGCCCGCCCTCCTCCCAGGCGTACTCAGCCTGCTCTGTCCCCCAGGTGGCCCCTGTCCCCAGAGGCCCTGCGCCTGCCCCTCAGCACCACTCCAAGTCACCGTGGGGCGCGGGCTTCGCTGCCCAGCCCGACAGGTGAGACCAGCCGGGGCCAGAGGGCTACTGCACCCCGGACGACAGGCCCAGCACCGCCAGCGTGGGGTCCGCAAGGGCTCGCCCCGCCCCCGCCGGAGGAGCCGGCCCAGTCCCTGGCTGCCAGCGGCTGTGAGGACCTCACAGTGGACAGCCCCTGCCCCCTCCCTCCGCACGCCCCGGTCCTCAGGCGGGAGCACGGCTCGGGCAGATGCAGCCCCAGAGGAAGGCGGGGTGGGGCTGAGCCAGGGGCCGCCCACCAGGCCCAGGGCCCAGAGGGGTCTCACCTCCACGCTCTCCTCCTTGGAGAGGCTCCAGGGACTGGCCTCGGCGCCCTTCTTTGTGTGAAGGAAGGAGACCTGGGGCTTTGGAGAGAGGCGGGGGCTGGCGCACGAGTCGGGCGGCGCCGGGGCGGCCATGGGGGCAGGCGGGCTGGCGTGCTGGGGGCCCAGCGTGATGGCGTCGTACAGCTCGCTCTCCTCGGGCTGGGGGCGGAGGCAAGGGTCACTGCCGGACGGCCCCGGGGCCGGCCCCGGTCCAGGCCCCTGGGCAGCCGGGAGCTTGCGGCCTCCCCTCCTGTGGGCGCGGCCCGCCCAGAGCCTGCCCGGTGCTGGACGCGGGCGTCGAGCGGCTGCCCAGTGCCCAGCCCGTGCCCTGGCCGGGGAGAGGCGCCTACCCGGGGGCAGGCGGCCGCCAGAGTCTCCCCGAAAGGCTCGAACTCCACCTCCTGGTAGTGGCGCACGAGCTCGGCCAGGGAGCCGTGGCTCTGGGTGTCCCCCGAGACCAGGTAGCGCCGGTCCTGGAGCTGGTTGATGACAAAGTGCCGGCACCGGTCGCCGCCCCTGCAACGAGAGCGCCGTGGCTGGGCTGGGGGGCGGGAGAGGCGGGACCGGCCAGCGGGGACGCCAGACCCCGGGGTGGGGGTGAAGCGCTAAGTCAATAGACGAGCTGCCTGGTAATGCAATACCCGAGAACATCAAAATTAACGCAGACAAGGCCGCGATGAGCAAAATACCAGCGTCTGACAGGCCGCCCCGCGAGGGCCCCGCGCTGCACACCCCTGCGGGCGCCGGAGGCAGAGTATGGGCCGCCAGGGTCGCCGCCTGGACACCCCGGCACCCGGCTCAGGGTTTATCACGAGAACGCGGACCTCGCTTCCCCCGCGGCCGCGGGGCGTCTCCACCGGGCAGCGACCCAGGCTCAGGGCGCGGAGCTCCCCAGGGCGGTGGCCCCACGCCCTCCGCACCCCTGCGCCCTGGCCTCTGCTGCCAGCTGCAGCTCGCGCTGGCCCGAGGCCCTGATGCTTCTCTGTGTCTCAAGATGAACAAAATCTCTTCATTTTCAAGAGACCGGGCGTCTGTGTCTCTGTAGTCAGTGCCGCTGCGTCTGGCGAGGACCCTGCCGCCTCGCGGAACCGCGCGCGCCCGCTGGTCCCTGGCGAGGGCGGTCCCTGTGGGCCCCCTGCCGGGCTCCCAGAGGCCATCCTGGCGTCCAGGCCCCTGGCGGCCTCCTGGGCTCCCAGGGCAGTGCAGCCGCGCGGTGTCCCGGTGCTGGACTCCCCGCGGTGCAGGAGCTTTGAGCCCGGGGAGCCAGCGCGGTCCCAGTGAGGCCACAGCCAGGGAATGGGGAGCGGGGGGCTGGGCGTCTGAGCAGCGCCCAGCACCCACCTCCTTCCCGCCTCTGCTCCCATCCAGGCCCGGTGGCTGGCGCGACCCGCCCACGTCCCCTACCCCCATCCCCAACGCCCCTCGCCTGCACTTGGCCTCCCCCTGCGCCTGCCTCCCTCAGTCCTGGGCTGAGCCAGCCGGCCCTCCGCCGCTGCCCCGCACCCCTGCCCTGTGCCCACGCAGCCCTCAGCCCATCACAGCCCTCTCCTGCCTGCCAAGGGCTGCCCCCCGCCCTGCACTGCCCCCACACCCCAGGCAGACCTCGGCCCGGCCCCCCCGCGGCGCTCGAGGGAGGTCCTCTCTGCTCTGCGAGGTGGCCGGAGCTGCCCGCATTGGTGGTGAGTGCTTCGGTGGACAGGGCTGGGGCTGCGGCTCTTACCTGTAGGACAGGATGAAGCCGGTCGCCCGGTCGCTGAGGCGGATGAGGAAGGAGCCGAGGGCCTTGTCCCCAAGCAGCTGCTCTGTCTGCCTGGGCGGGGGATGTGCCGTCAGCGGGGCCGGAGGCCCGCCACGTCCTACCGCCAGGTCCCAGCGCCAGCCGGGCGGGGGAGGGAGCTGAGGGCCTGTCGGGGCTGGGGAGAGTCTGGGGCACAGGAGCCAGGTGAGCAGCCCCGGGCCCTGGCCGCCCTGGGGCCTCCAGCAGGACGGGGCCTCACTCTGTGGGTCTGGCCACGCTGGCGGCACAAGCGTAGCTCGCCCTCCGTGGGCCGGGGGCAGGGCGCCGCTGTCTTCTGGTCTGGAGTCCAGGGAGGGGACATCTGGTCTCCCCTCAGCCCACGCTTGGAGCTGGGGCCGAGCGGGGCCCCTTCTGAGCCCACGGTGCCACCACCAGGGAGGACTTCCAGGTGGCCAGAGCAGAACCTTCAACCCCACTGGTCAGTGCCAGCCGTGCAGGGCCCTGCAGCTGCCGCATCCTCCGGCTGGCCTGCACAGGCAAGCGGCCGGCAGCCAGCCCTCAGCCTCCCACGGCCTCTCGCCTCACTGCCCCTGGTTGTGGGGCCGACTCCCCTGGAGGGTCACCGAGCCGCAGGGCTGTGGAATGTGCCATCTGCCGGACCAGGGTATGCACCCTCGGAGCACAGGCTCTGGGTCTGCCCCCACCACCTCCAACCAGGGCCCTGCCCAGCCCAGGGTGTCCAGAGGCCCCTGGCCCCGAGCCTGGGACCTGGCCCCTAGGGCCGTGCCTGTGCTGGAACAGAGGGTGGGGAGGCGGGCAGCCTTACTTGCGGGTGATGAATCCATGGAACCAGGGGGGCAGGACTCCGTTCTGCAGAATGAGGGGGGCCTGCGTTTCCATGAACCACCTCAGGGCCAGCTCCTGCAGCTCAGCCAGTGCCTGGCTATCCCCCAAGCTCCGGGTCCCTCTCCCCAGGCTGAGCTCCCACAGGCTCCCGTCCATGCTGGCTGCCGGGGAGGCGCTGGGTGGCTCTATATCTGTGCCGGCCTCATTTGCCTAGGTCCACACCCGCAGCCGCACCCAGCCGCACACAGAGCCATTGTCGCCGTGGCTGGCAACCGGCGCCTCTCTCGAAGGCTGGCTGGAAATAGTGGGGGAGGGTGCCCTGACTTCCCGCCCACCCCAACCATCTCACAGAGAAGGCCGAACTCCGGCGAGGCCTAGCATGCCACCCCAATCCTCTCACACTCCCTCCTGGAGGCCAGCCAGCGGTGAGGGGCCCTGGACTGCACTTGGGCCTCCCTGGGCATCCACCATGTGCTCGCACCCCAGGGGGCCAGCCCTGGACACAGGGTCAGAGAGCAGAGCTGAAGGAGCTCTCCAAGGAGCGGGGAGGGGCACACGGTGTTGCGTGGGGCTGGGGTTGGGCCTCCTCCAGACAGGGCCTGGAGGTCGAAAGAGGAGGCCACACGGCATCCGGGCCAGCAGGTAGAGGAGCGAGTGTAGGCCAAGATGGGGGGCTCTGCTGGAGACCCCCGAGAATGATGCTGAGGCCGAAGAGGCTTGGCAGAGGGGGCCTTGGCCCGCTGGGTTCCCTGGAGGGGCCATGAGAAGCTGTTGAGAGACTTGGGGCAGGCGGTCCAGCCTGTCCATGCACCGTGCCCGCATGGCCAGTGTGCCCTGGAGCCTCACGGTGGCGCCTTGCATGGCAGCAGGCTGGGAGAGCCCGCCTTCTTGCCGCACACGGAAGGGGCCGCGTCCAGATGCCAGGCGCCCATAGGCAGGAAGGGGTGTGCACACAGGGACACAGCCCACCGATGGCCACAGAACAGGGCGTGCGCCCCAGGATGTTGACTGCCGGCTGTTGGGGTGACCAGCGCTCCAGCTCCTGGCCCCAGGACGGGCCGGGCCAGAGGAGCCTGTCCACCTGGTGAAAATCATTGAGCTCTGCTCTTGCCATTGATGCACTTTTCCGTGTGTGTGCTGCTCGAACAAGCCACTTATTCCAAGAAATGAGGGGGCTGCAGCTGCAAGTCCTCAGTTCCACCCCCCTGGTCACCATATGGCCCTGAGCAAGCGCCCGAGCTGGCCAGGGCGTCAGTGTCTTCCTCTGTGCAACCCGGCAATGACATGACTTGTGTACAGATGTGTACAGGGCTAAGAACAGTGTTTGCAACAGCATGAAGACTAGGGCTGGGCGTTACTTTGGTGGTGGTGATGGTGGTGATGGTGGTGATGGTGGTGGTGGTGGTGGTGGTGGTGATGGTAGTGATGGTAGTGATGGTCGTGATGGTGGTGGTGATGGTGGTGATTATGGTGATGGTGGTGGTGGTGATGGTGGTGGTGATGGTGATGGTGGTGATGGTGATGGTGATGGTGGTGATGGTGGTGGTGGTGGTGGTGATGGTGGTGGTGATGGTGGTGATGGTGATGGTGGTGGTGGTGATGGTGGTGATGGTGGTGATGGTGGTGGTGTTGATGGTGATGGTGGTGATGGTGGTGGTGGTGGTGATGGTGGTGGTGATGGTGATGGTGATGGTGGTGATGGTGGTGATGGTGATGGTGGTGGTGGTGATGGTGGTGATGGTGGTGATGGTGGTGGTGTTGATGGTGATGGTGGTGATGGTGATGGTGGTGATGGTGGTGATGGTGGTGGTGGTGGTGATGGTGGTGGTGGTGGTGATGGTGGTGATGGTGGTGATGGTGGTGGTGATGGTGGTGGTGGTGATGGTGGTGATGGTGGTGATGGTGGTGATGGTGGTGGTGATGGTGGTGATGGTGATGGTGGTGATGGTGGTGGTGATGGTGAGGGTGGTGGTGATGGTGGTGGTGGTGATGGTGATGGTGGTGGTGGTGATGGTGGTGATGGTGGTGGTGATGGTGATGGTGGTGGTGGTGGTGATGGTGGTGGTGGTGATGGTGGTGGTGGTGGTGATGGTGGTGGTGATGGTGGTGATGGTGATGGTGGTGATGGTGGTGGTGATGGTGAGGGTGGTGGTGATGGTGGTGGTGGTGATGGTGGTGATGGTGGTGATGGTGGTGATGGTGGTGGTGATGGTGGTGATGGTGGTGGTGATGGTGATGGTGGTGATGGTGGTGGTGATGGTGATGGTGATGGTGGTGATGGTGGTGGTGATGGTGATGATGGTGGTGGTGATGGTGGTGATGGTGGTGATGGTGGTGATGGTGATGGTGGTGGTGATGGTGATGGTGGTGATGGCGGTGATGGTGAGGGTGGTGGTGATGGTGGTGGTGATGGTGATGGTGGTAGTGATGGTGGTGATGATGGTGATCGTGGTGATGGTGGTGGTGATGGTGTTGGTGATGGTGGTGGTGATGGTGGTGGTGATGGCGGTGATGGTGGTGGTGGTGATGGTGGTGGTGATGGTGGTGGTGGTGATGGTGGTGATGGTGATGGTGGTAGTGATGGTGATGATGGTGTTGGTGGTGATGGTGGTGATGGTGGTGATGGTGGTGATGGTGGTGATGGTGGTGATGGTGATGGTGGTGATGATGGTGATGGTGATGGTGGTAGTGATGGTGGTGATGGTGTTGGTGGTGATGGTGATGGTGGTGATGGTGGTGATGGTGGTGGTGATGGTGATGGTGGTGGTGATGGTGATATTGATGGTGGTGATGGTGGTGATGGTGGTGGTGATGGTGATGGTGGTGGTGATGGTGATGTTGATGGTGGTGATGGTGGTGATGGTGGTCGTGGTGACAAGTCTGAAATACGGTGTGTCCTCCCTTGTTGGTAACTACTTTCATTTTATTATTACTTTCATTTTATTATTAATCAATCAGATTAAAAATGCCTGTGGCGAGTGTGTGGTGCATGTGGTTTGGAGGAGCAGCAGGGCCCTAGGACAAGCCCGTGACCCCAACCTGGCTGCTTGGCCCTTTCTGCACCCACAGAAAGGACACCAGTGTCCCTCGCCCCACGGGTGTGGGAGGTCTGTGCTGGTCGGCCTGCCTTGCAGTCTTCATCTTCAGCCTTGACGGTGGGGTCAGCCTCAGCCAGGGAGCGCCAGGGTCACCGCATCCAGTGAGCAGGGTCCAGGCTGGCAGCGCTGTGCTGGGCTGGCTGGGGGTGGCCGTCACGGACGTCTCTGGCGTGCTCAGCCAACTCACAGCTGCACCCACCTCAAGGAAGTGCTCTTGCTCCTGCCTTGAAATCGCAGTGATGAGACCTGGTGCCAGGCTCAGTCGCTTGACAGGCTGGTTAAAAAGCATCGCTGACTCTGTTGTGAACCCTGCATGAGCCATTTCAGCCATTATGGGGTCCACGGTGATGTCCTCTTCCTGCGCCAGAACCACGATCTGAGGAGCCCCTCGGCCTGGACAGACACCAGAGAGACCCCCCGACCCTGCCTGCCGCCACAGCGCCCAAGTATTCAAATACAAAGCCAAGCGGACCTGCCTTTTCCATAAGGCCTTCGCCCGGCCCCTTCCGGTTGGACACCTCTTACAGAGCTGGCCATTTGCATAGGAAGACAAAGGCCCCGTGTCCCCACAGGTGGCCCGGTGCGGAGTGGGGGAGGATTCCGAAGCCAGGCAAATACAGCGGGGCTGTATTCATACTCCAGGAAATGCGGGAGGCCGGGTTTGGGGATACCGGGCAAAGGACAGACCAAGGCTGGGGCTGGCTGGAGCAGACTGGACACGCTGCAGCCCCTCACTGGCCCCACCGCTGCCCTCAGCTGCTTTATCTATTAAAACAAGGGGAGGGGCCTTCCTGGTGGCCTAGGGGTTGAGTCTCAGCACTATGAAGCTATTACCACTGTGGCCTGAGTTCGATCCCCAGCCAGGGAGCTGACCCACAGGGTGCAGCAGACCTCTCCTGACTCCCCACTGCTGCCCTCAGCAGTCGATTTCAGTAGATCCGCCTGTTCTGCTCCCCACTCTGTCTCTGGTGAATCCTCTCACCCCTGCACCTCTGGCCTGTACCCCAGCTCTTGTATGCATAAGTAAGTAAAAATAAATAAATAAAAAATAAAAACAAGGGGAGGAAGAGCCACTTGCTTGGGTTTGGAGTTCAGCTGGACCCCCAGCTGAGCAGGGGACGGATGCCCACCCAGCCCCAGGGCCTCTCCGGCCAGCAAGTCCCCAGTACCCAGCTCACTGTCCATGAAGGCCGGAGTGGCCAGAACTGCACTGGCGGTCAGCAGACGGAGCAAGTCACCCCACAACGCACCACCTTGTAAGCAGCAGAGATGTTCCCAAGAAGCCGGAAGCAAAGCAAACACATGCACATACACCACACATGTGCACATGCCACATCCCTCCAGCATGCACGTGTACATGCCACATCTATGAGCATGCATATGCATATGAGCACACACCTCACACGAGTGTGACTGCACACACCACGTGCACACATGCACATACCACACAGTGCACTGACACTGACACATGCACAGCCACAGTGCACACACATCCATGTACACATCCATGCACACGCATGTGTGTGAACACACGTTTGTGCTATACGTACACGTACTGACACACCTGTGCAGGCCGCGCGTGTAAATGTGTGCACATGCCACATTACGCATGCACGTGCGTACATATACACATATGTACACACGGATGTAAGGTGTGTCGGCGCCGTGAACCCCGGTTGCTGTGCCGTGAGCTGAGCCACGGGCCCGCAGCTGGGCAGCAGGGAGCCAGAGATGGAGCCCATGGGGACAGGCCACAGCGGGCGCCCGAGACATAAGCTGCCGGTCTGGGCAAGGTCAGGCATCCAGGGCCACCGGCCAAGGCCCCCACCACCAGCCGGGGCCGCCACTTCCTGGGGTGCTGGCTGGGGCCAGAGCTGGGGTCCCCTCCTGCCCCCTCCTGAGTGGTGTCCACCTTGCTGGCCTGCGGCACCTTTCCCTGGGATTCAAATTCTGTTAGTACCTTAAACAGACGCAAATCAGTGACTGTTGAGTCAATGTATTCAAGCTGCAAAGTACAGAACAAATTCAGAGGTGCCAGCCCCCGCCCCCACCTCGGGACCGGCTCCTCTGGGCCCGGCCCTGGCAGCACCATGGCCCGGCAGGGCAGCTCCTGCACGGCCTGCTCCCAGGCTGGCCTCGCCCCGGGCCTCCTTGGCCCTGGCACCCAGCCACTGCGCCCGCCTGTGTGAGGACCGGGAGGACTGGACCAGGCTTGGCTGCAGGTGGGGGGCTGCGAGGGGCCACAGGGCCGGGGGCAAAGGGTGAAGCGGAGGGGCCGACGGTGCCAGCCTGGACACAGGACGCCGAGCACGGGCCACAGGGCCTTGGTGTCTGTGCCCCCTGGCTCCCGGGGTCCAGCCCTCCCCGGCCCTGGGCTGGGAGCCTCACCCGCCAGGCCCCGCCCTGCCAGTCCCTGCCTCCCTCGGTCACTCCTGCCTGAGCCTTCCCAGCAGTGCCTGGGCTGGTGATGAGAGAACAGGTGTGCAGTTTGCCTGTAATTTGGTAGGTAAATAACCCGCCCCCAAGCCGCCCCCAGCGTCCCCCCCCACTCCTGTCACCCACTCCTGCCTGAGTGCGGAACCGCTGCTGAGCATAGCGCCCTCGGCAGGCCTGGCTGGTGGCCCCCAGCGGGGCGGCTGTGCTCTCTGCACACTGCACAGCCGGGAATGGAGGTGGGGACTCCCTTGCTCTGCGCCCTCTGAGCGGCAGCCGGTCTGCTGGGGCTCTCCCAGGGCTGATGGGAGGTCGGGGAAGTGGGGCATCCCTAACCTGTGGTCCCCTCATGCGGGTCACCCCTTGGGGTTCCAGGCTTGGGGAGGCCCCTACAGGGTACCCCGAGGCCCCACCTCAAGCACCTGAGCCCTCTCTGCCTGCTGTTGTGCCCAGGGAGGAAGAAACACCCCCCTCAGGTGCTGGTGCTTGTGCCCCCGGCCACTGACTGTGGTGGGCAGCCCAGCCCCAGGTGGGACAGAGGCTGAGAGGAGGGGCGGTCCGACTCAGGTGGTGGCAGACACCAAGGGGCCTTGGAGATGGGGGTCCGCCACGGGCTGGGCAGCAGCAAGAAGAACGGCCATTGGCTCCTGGCCATGCCCAGCGCCTGCTCCCTGCCCCCCCACCCCCCACCCCCTGTGCCTGGCGCCTCCCACTGGCCATGCCCTGGCTGCTGCCTGGCTCAGCTCCAGCCCCTTGCTGGCCAGGAGGGGACGCCGCCCAGAGGCACAGGCTCCACGCCCACCTTGTCCGCCTGTGTCCCCGACTGGCCAGCCGCCTGCGTGGGGCCTGGGGCCCGGGGGGGGGCCTCGCTGGGGAAGTGGCTGGGTCACAGTTGTGTCCCCGGGACTGGCCTGGTGCTGGCCATGTGGAGCAGTTTCAGCACCCAGATTTCCCCTTTTTGGTGAGCACTTCTCCCTTCGAGCTTCCTCCTGGGGACCCCGCCTGATGGCCACGCCTCTGATCAGTGCGGCGGCCCAGGGGCCGAGGCCGAGGCTCACGCGCTCGTGAGGGTGCAGACACGTGCAGCTGACCTGGCATGTTGACGGGGCCACAGAGGCCAACGGGCCATTGAAAGGGTTCTAGGGAGTGGGGCCACGGAGGCCCAGTGTCCAGCAGGGCCTGGGGTCTGGCTGGGCCTGGAGTCGGATGAAGCTGTTTGCTTAGCCAGCATTTCCCCAAATGATAAAAACGCGGAAGCTGCTGGACGGGTGCTAGACAGGAGAGAAAGCGGGACGCTTGGGGAGGGGGTCTGCACCGCACCCCCTGGGGCCCAGCAGCCGGGGCAGGGAGGTCCTCGGGGAGGGTCCCTGAGCTCCAGCAGAGGCCTGGTCACCTCTGCTGGGCTGGGGCGGAGGCCCAGGGCCAGGTCTGCTGGGACGCTGCTGGGGTGTCCAGGCTGCAGTGGGGTCCTCCGGCGGGCCCCAGGGGGTTGGCCGAACCAGCTGAAACCCCACGGCCGGTGGGTCCAAGAGGACAGTGCTGCACAGTCAGCACCGACAAGCGTCCGGGTGCACCGCAGCCTCAGCAGTCGCAGGACGCCCTGCTGGGAACCAATCTGTGGTGCTCCCTGCGGCCCCAGCACCCTCGTGGAGAGGCGCACCAGCCCCCCTCCACAGCGTGCTCCAGGGGCAATCCCAGAGACCCCTCAAGCTCCGGCCAGAGCCCCGGGGTGGGGCCTCCGCGAGCCTGGAGGAGAGGCAGGGCCGCGGGGGGACTCTGCAGGTCTGGACCCGGCCCTGGGCCCAGGCCCCACCTGTCCACTCTCTCAGGACCCTGGCCCTGCCCGCACCGCCCAGTCCCGGCTCCTCCCGGCCAGCCCCACCTTCCAGCCCCCACCCTGCTCTGCCACGGGCGGGGCCCAGAGGAGCTCCCCGGTTCCCCAGGCCAGCCCTTCTCCGCATTCTAGGGGTCCCTAGGGCCGGCTGGGACCGGCTGAGCCGGCCCTGGCGGGGTCGTGGGGCCCAGCACCCCCGGCTGCGGGCAAGGCCTGGGAGCGCGGGGTGGGGTGGGGGGTGGGCGGGGGGCGCCCCCCAACTCTGGGACGAGCTGAGTCCGGAGGGCGGCCCGTCACGCCTGCAGATGCGCCGCAGGGCCCGCGCCCGGGCCGGGGAGCCGCGTTCTGGGAGCCGCTCCGCGGACCGCGGACCCCACGCGGAGCAGCGCCCAGTCCGGTTAGTTAGGGGCGGGGGCGGGGCGGGGCGGGGCGGGGGCTCGGGGCGGGGGCTCGGCCGCAGGGAGGGAGGCGGAGGGGGCGGGGCGCGGGGCTGGGTTGGGTGCGCGGGGCGGGGAGGCCGGGGCGGCGGGGCGGGGGGCGGGGAGGGGCGGGGCGGGGGGCGGGGGAGGGGCGGGCGGGCAGGGGGCTGCGGGCGGGCGGGCGGGGGCGGGACTACAAGTCCCAGGCGGCTGTGCGCGGCGGCGCGGCGCGGGCGGGGGCGCGGGCGGGGGCGCGGGCGGGGCGCGGGCGGGGGCGCGGCGGGGGCGCGCGGCGGGGGCGCGCGGGCGGCGGGGGCGCGGCCATGCCGGGGCGCGGGGCGCGGGCCGAGGCGGGCGCGGCGCGGGCCCGGGAGCCGGCGCGCCTGTGCGGCTACCTGCAGAAGCTGTCGGGCCGGGGCCCGCTGCGCGGCTTCCGCAGCCGCTGGTTCGTGTTCGACGCGCGCCGCTGCTTCCTCTACTACTTCAGGAGCCCGCAGGACGCGCTGCCGCTCGGCCACCTGGACATCGCGGACGCCTGCTTCAGCTTCCAGGGCCCCGGCGACGCGGCCGAGCCCGGCGCCGCCCCGCCCGCGCACTTCCAGGTGCACAGCGCGGGCGCCGTGGCGGTGCTCAAGGTGGGCCCCGCGGGGCGCGGGGGGCGGGGGGGCTGGGCGGCCTCGGGCGGGGACCCGGCGCCCCGCAGACCCGGGGCCCCGCAGACCCGGGGCCCCGCAGACCCGGGGCCCCGCAGACCCGGGGCCCCGCAGACCCGGGACCCCGCAGACCCGGGGCCCCGCAGACCCGGGGCCCCGCAGACCCGGGGCCCCGCAGACCCGGGGCCCCGCAGACCCGGGGCCCCGCAGACCCGGGGCCCCGCAGACCCGGGGCCCCGCAGACCCGGGGCCCCGCAGACCCGGGGCCCCGCAGACCCGGGGCCCCGCAGACCCGGGACCCCGCAGACCCGGGGCCCCGCAGACCCGGGGCCCCGCAGACCCGGGGCCCCGCAGACCCGGGACCCCGCAGACCCGGCGCCCCGCAGACCCGGGGCCCCGCAGACCCGGGCGCTGGGCGCCCACTGCCCGGCGGCGAGTGGCGGAGCCGGTTCTGTGGCTCCGGCCCGGGGAGAGGTAGGAGGGGCGGCTGCCGCCACCGCCCGCCGTGTCCCTCCCAGCAGGAAGGAAGCGCGCGCGATGCCCGCGGGGCGGGCGGAGAGTGGCCGGCGTCCCGAGTCCCCGAGACCGGGCAGAGCGCGCCCGGCCTGGGTCCCGGTGGGGCCCGCGGTGGCCCTCCCGGCCTGCTGGCTGCCGGGGTCTCCGTCCGCCCCCCGGCCGGCCAGGCTCTCCCGGCTGTGGCCAGCTGGGCTCTCCAGAGCCCGGGCGGGGCGCGGAGGCCCGCTGCCAGCTGGCCGAGTGGCGGCCGGCACTGGACTGCGCGCCGGCGCGGGCGAGGCCTCCTCAGGTCCTGCCTGCTCAGCACTTGCATTTCCTGCAGGGTCTGGCCAGTGGCTCTAGGGCCTCCCCACGGCCATAATAGCCCTGAGGCCGCAGCGGTGCCTCCGGAGGAAGCTGGCGGCTGCTGGCGGGTGCGGCTCTGTTGGGGCGGCATAGAGTGTGGGGTGCCCATGCCCGAGGGGCCGCGCGCTCTCAGGCGCCTTCGTGACACAGGGGCGTGTCTGGAGACAGCCCCACGCTGTCCTAGGGGGTCTGGGGGGGACACCGAGGACCTTGGACCTACGCCCGGGCCGCCAGGCGGGGTCTGCGCTGACCGGGGCACCACTGCCCGCACCCCAGGGGAGCGTCAGGAATTGGCGACGGGCGGGCAGGGACAGGAGGGAGTCGGGGGCGGGGGGACTGGGCCAGGGCCAGGCCGGGAGGGCGAGGGGGTTGGCCCCACACCTGCCCTGCCCCGAGCGCAAGGAGACGCCGTCCTGGGGCCAGCCCTGGGCCAACACGGGGCTTCGCGGTGGGGAGGGCGGTGGACCGTGGCCGGGCTGTGGTCCCGCATCCTCCTGTCCTCGGGGGGCTGCCTTAAGAAGTCAGGAAAGCGACTTCCCGGGGGCTGCGCGCCAGGAAACAGCACGTGAGAAGCTGGTCGCCACGGAGCAAGGCGGCGGCAGCCCAGGCCTGTGCCGTGAGCCGTGAGGGGGGTGGGGGCCAGGCCGGGTGGCCGGGGCTGCTGGGGCGGCCTCCGGCAGGCGCCTCCCTGCACAACCGAGGCCTCAGGGAGCGACGCCCTCAGCCTGCGGATCCAGCGCGGGGCGGAGGCCAGCAGGCTGGGGCACGGCCGCTGCCAGGGTGCCGCCCCTTAGCGCTCACCGGAGCGGTCCCGGGACATCTCGGTCAGCTTGTCTTTTCCGAGACGCCAGACTGGTCCGGCGCCAGCAGCTGCAGAGGCGGGGAGGGCCCAGCGGGGAGTGGGCCGGGGTCTGTGGGAGGGGGCGCCGGCACCAGGCAGGAGGCTGAGCGCGTGGGGGTCTCGGCCCTGTGGGCCCCCGGCGGGCGCGACGCCGCCCACTCTGGGGGGGCCCCCTGTCCGGCGAGAGGTTGAGGTTTCACACGTGTGTGCCACGCTGGAGTCTGCAGCTGACGCGCTGAGGCGTTGCTGCTCCCGGGCGGGGCTGGTCATGGGGGCGGGGGGGCGGGGCTGGTCATGGGGGCTGGGGGGGCAGGCCATGCTGGCCGAGCCTCCCGGGGCTGCTCTCATGGACTTCTCGAGCCTCTTTCCCCGGGTATGGAAGCTGCTTCTTGGGAAGGGGAGGGAGGGCGGGCATCTGGGCGGTAGGCGCTGGCCGCCACGGTGCCCTCTCACCAGCTTCCCAGCGCCCGTGGGGCAGGCAGCGGGCCCTAGAGGGAGGGCAGAGCCCCGAGGCCGTGGACACCCCCGGGGGTCACCGGAGGGGCTGCCGTCCTTGGAGCATCGCACGGGGGTCTCAGGCCTCGGGGGAGACCTGGGACACCTCCCTGCCCGCGACCCCAGTGGTGCGGTCGGCCGGTGCTCCGCCTGGACCCTCCGGGGGGTCGGCCCCACCTGCCTGTGCCTCCTGGCTGTGCTGGGCATCTTGGCCCAGCCGGCGTCCTGCCCCTGGTGCTGGGCCGCAGGGACCGAGGGGGAGCCCAGTGACCGCCCGCACCGCCCCTCCCAAGGCCCCAGTGCTGGCCAGGGCCTGCAGTGGGCCTCTGTTTCTGTTGCTGGGAGGGAGGAGGGAATCGGGGCTCTGTGCTTCTCGGGTGCAGGTTGCTGGCCACCCCGGGCCTGACTTGGTCCCTGCCGGGGACTGGTGGCTCCAGGCGCTGCTGTCTGCCCTCCTGCTGACGGTGGCTCCGGGCACCAGGTGCAGCTGGGCCTCCCCCAGGCTCGCTGGGCTCGTCTGCTCTTTGTGGCGGGGCTGGGCGCTGTGTCTGCTGCCCGCTGTGTGTCCAGAGTGGCCGGTTAAAGGGGAGCTTCCCGCCAGCGCATTCTGCCCCCTTTCCTCTCCTGGCCGGGCCCTGGGGCCTATGCCCGCCCCGCCCCGCCCTCCATGGCTGCTGGGCTGGAAATTTAAGAACGTCCAGGTTTTCAGAGAGAGCTGAGCTGCAGCAAGCCGCTGTCCCGGGCAGTCATGCTGCCTCCGACCGGCCTGGGCACTGGTCAGCTTTGAGAGCCCTGGGCAGAGGCACTGACCGTCCCAGCCAGCGACTGCCCACTGGGAGGTCGGGGATGCATTCCCCGTGAACAGCAGCCTTAGCGCGGCGCCTGCCGTGGCCCTCTGGGGCGGTGCTGTCAGCAAGAGCCGCGTGGGCCAGAGTCGGTTTGCCGGGTTCCGGCCAGTGCCTGGTGGGTCCCCGCGGGGGCTGGCGTGACTGAGGCCACGGTCAGGTCTAGCGCGCGACGCAGCACCGCCCGCTGTGCCAGGGGCCTCGGAGCTGGGCGTGCCCCTCACAGCCCCGGTCGCCACGGCCGCCCTGATCAGGCCTGTGGGCAGAGCTGTGGGTCTGGGGACTGGTGGCCCATTACCCTAGTCCCGCCCCCACCTGCTCCTCTCTTTGCAGGCCCCAAGCCGCCAGCTGATGACCTACTGGCTGCAGGAGCTGCAGCAGAAGCGCTGGGAGCACTGCAACAGCCTGGCGCCAGCCCGCTGGGCCGGCAGGGCCTCCCCCGCCCCCGGGGACCCCTCCCAGGGGCTGCTGGCCAGAGACAGCACTGCAGGTGAGTGGCCCGCGGGCCCCGCGCCCTCGGGTCCAGGGCCAGTGCCCCCAAAGGTGGCCCTTCTGCATGGCCGCCTGCGGGCTGCCCTGCGCTCAGGGCTTGTGCTCCGGATGCTCCGAAGGACTCGCTGCAAGGCCAGCCCGGCCCCCAGATGCCACATCTGGGGGCACGTGGTGACTGATGCATGACGCCCTGATCTGCTGGGGCTGCTGGGAGCCCAGCTGGCCCCAGACTCGACCACAACCCCGGCCTGTGGCGGAGCAGGACGCCAAGCACGTGCCGCTTCCTGGGACGGGGGGAGGGCTGCTCCCAGACGGGGCCCGTGAGCCCCTCGCCAGGGCAAGGCTCCGCGGGCAGGCGGCTGCCCGGACACAGACTCCTTCTAGACTTTCTGTGACGGTGGGCGCAGGTCCTGGGGGCCAGGGGCGTTGAAGGAGGCCACCTCCAGGCGGTCAGGAGGGCAGGGGTGGCCGGGAGGAGCTGGGCAGGGGTCGGGAGCTGCCCTGGAGAGACGTGTGGGAGCAGCTGTGTGCAGGGACGATGGGCCATGGCTGAACGGGGGGAGGGCGGCAGGTGGGCCGCCAGGGGCTCGAGGTCCAGGCTGGAGGCACACTGGCCGAGAGCACAGAGGAGCCGAGTTGGGGGCCCTCCGGCCCCAGGACTGGAGGAGCCAGAGATCGGCTGGCCAGGGCCGGAGCAGTGGCGACAGTGGCCTGCTGTGAGGACACGCTGGGCCGCAGTCAGGGCAGAATCCCAGATAAAGGGGCTTCGGGCTTGCAGGGTTGGGCGGCTGCAGGAGGTGGGCGAGGGGCGTGGGGGCGACGTGTATCTCCCGTGGGCTCCCCCTGCTGGCGAAGCTCCCAGGTCGGAGGCCGGCGCCTGGCCACTGTCCGCCCCGCCCACCTCATCCTGCGAGACCATGACTTGTCACGTGAGGGGGGGAGGGTGCTGACCGGTGCCTGCTGGGCGGCCCCTGCTCCGCCTGCCCCCACGCCTTGTCCCGAGTGTCTCGCTGCTGATTCGGCCACTCCCAGGGGGCTTTGGGACGTGTGTTTCTGGGGCCGGGGCCACTGCAAAGTGTGGCGTCCATCCTGCAGCCCTTTGCACCCAAGTAGGGCGCGCTTCCAGGGCGGGCTGGCCCCACGGTATCTCTCGGCTCTGGCGCTGCGGTGGGGAGGCTCATGTCCGCTCCCTTTTTTTCAGATTCGCTTTTTCTGCACCCAGATGCATCTGCAGAAAAAGCCAGAAATGTCCTCGCTGTGGAAACCGTCTCTGGAGAGTTGGTGGGAGAACCCCCTGCCAGCCAGCCGGCCCCGGGACACGTGAACCCCATTAATTTCTCCTTGAAGCAGTGGGGCACTGAGCTCAAGTGAGTTTGAAAGCAGCTTATGGAGCGGAAGCAGATTGTCTCTGGCGAGACCGCCCTGGCCTTAGCCGACACCACAGAGTTGTGAGGTTGTGCCAGTCACGTGGCTTGGCACAGCTCGAGAAGCCGAGGAGCACAACCTCTGTGCGCCATCTGTGCACCCACTGTGCTCCTGGTGTGCACCTACTGTGTGCTCTCTGTGTTCTTGGTTTGCGACTACTGTGTGTCCGCTGTGTTCCTGGTGTGCACCCGCTGCGTGCCCTCTATGTGCACACCCTCACACACTCACGTCCAGCCTTGTGCACACAGGGGCCACGCCAGGAAGTCCTTGTTCATGGGGGGCTGTGCTTGCTTTGAGGGGACACCTTGGTGAGACGTGACTCACATGCAGGCTGCTCGTTTGAAACACGCAGCTTGGAGGGCAGCATGTCCACTCCCGCTTACCATGGCCACCAGTGTCCCTGCCCTAAGGAGGCCACCAGGCCTCGCAAGCCCTCCTCCCAGGTGGACTTTGGGGTTGTTTCCGTGTCATAAGTCAGTGGGTCCAGTGCTGTGTGGACTCCCCAAGAGGCCCATAGGTCTGAATGGGGGTGTCGCCTGGAAATGGCCCCCCGGCCGCTCCTCGCTCCTGTGCTGAGGCCACAGCGCTCCTGGCAAACCTGCTGGGTGCAGAGGGCCTTGTAAGGAAGCGTGGGGAGCCTGGGGTGAGCGAGGCCGGGGAGCAGGATGCGGTGAGGGGCGGGGGCTCAGCGCACGTGCAGCTCCTTTGCAGTGAAGCTGGGGGGGTGGGGTGATGAGATGGGCCCGTGGGTGCACGTGGCCACAAACCCCGGCCTGCTGAGTATAGCTGCCCGGAGGCCAGGCCCGCGAGTTTCCTGCCACTGCTAAGTGGTCCCGCCCGCAGGCTGGCTTTCCCACCGTCCACCACCCGCCAGGGCCCCTGGGGCAGGAGTCACCCACGCCTCCTGCGGGCCGGGCCAGGCGTGGGCTTGGGGCAGGGGTGTGTGGGGGTGGGGCCTATGGGGGACAGGCAGGGTCAGGGCGTGCAGGGGGTGGAGCCATTGGGGGACCCCTGCTCATGCCGTGCCCCTCTCCCCAGGCTGGTGAGCAAGCCCAGGGGTGCTGTCCAGGGCTCTGCCTCGCCCCTGTGCTGTGGGCTGCTGGGCATCTGGGGGCGGTGCCAGCTCCTGGTCCCACCAGCAGTGGGGGTCCCGGTTTCCCCACCACTGCCCCTTTGGTGGACACAGCAGGTGTTGGGGGCGCTCGCCAGTCTTACATGGGTGACGCCATGACGTTAGTTTTGCTCCACGACTTAGAAAGCGCCGTTCCTTCTCGCGGCAGAAACTCCATGTCCTCGTTCCGCGTCGGGTGGGGGCACAGCGAGCGCCGGAGGAGCGTGTTCTACACCAGCGAGGAGTGGGAGCTCCTGGACCCCAGCCCGCGGGAGCTGGAGGAGTCGGCGCAGGAGGAGCGGCAGCAGCAGAGTCCTGAGGGGAGCAGAGGTGGGCGCGGCCGCCCGCTCTGCGCGGTCTGGGTTTGGGCTGCCTCAGGCTGACCCAGTGGGGGCGGCGGAGTTTTGGGGCCTGCCAGGAGGGTTTCCGGGGGCTCTACCTTCCATGCTGGGAGAGGCCCCCACCCGGCTCGGGCCCACCTGTGCGGGTGGGGGGTGTGAACAAGGCCACCTGTCCTGGGCTGCAGCGACTGCACTCCCTCGAGGGGGCTTTGGGCCTGAGGATGCCCCTGACTAGCCACCAGGATGGGGCAGCGCCCAGAAAGGACGATGGAGGGGGCGGGGGGCGCGCAGACAGGGTGCTCAGGCGTGGGCGCTGCTGAGCCCGGGAGGTGGGGGGTGCACGCGGGAGGAACACCCTGCCTGCGCCAAGAAGCACCTTTGACTTCCGCAGGAGGCGCCGGCTCGGGCATCGCCTTCGACCAGGGCCGCATCTCCCACAAAGGAAAGCGCCCGCTGAAAGACATCATCGGTGCCTACCGGCACCGGAGCAGCAGCGGGGACCCCGCAGCCGAGGGGGCCCCGGGTGGCAGGCTGGGCCCCGACCCGCAGCTCCCGGCCCAGGCCCAGCAGGAGGAGCTGGAGCAGCTGAGGAAGGACCTGTCCAGCCAGAAGGTAGCTGCCGCGCCTGCCCTCTCGGCCCAGCCCTGCCCCTGCCCCCGAAGCCACCGACCCGGGCTTGGGCCCTCCCCAGCCCCCCTCACCCCCGCTGAGCGCCCAGGGCTCGGGGCTCCCCATCTGGCGGCGCTGACCACAGGCCACGCCCCCTCCCGCTTCTGCCGTGGCCGCCGCTGGGGCGAATGTCCTTCTCCAATCAGGGGAAGCCCGGCGGGCTCCGGTGAGGGGTAAAGGGCCTGTGAGCCCCGGCCGCCTGCCCACCCCAGCCTCCCTGTTCTGTCCGCTCCTGCCCCGCCCCGCCCCACCCACGCTGCTCCCTGTTTCCCCCCATCCTCCCCCAACCCTCCCTCTCCCCCCGCCCCCCCAGGAGCTGGTGCGGCTGCTGCAGCAGACCGTGCGGTCCTCCCAGTATGACAAGTACTTCGCAAGCAGCCGGCTCTGCGCGGGGGTCCCGGAGGACACGCTGGAGCTGCTGCACCAGAAGGATGAGCACATCCTGGGCTTGGCGGGCCAGCTGGAGCGGCTCTGCCTGGAGAGAGACCGTCTCCAGGAGGAGGCACAGGCCCTGAAGAGCAAGGCGGGCGAGCTGGGCCAGCAGCTGGCCATGCTGCTGGAGACTGTGCAGGCCAAGGACGAGGTCATCGTCAAGCTGTCGCGTCAGCTCAGCGAGAGCCCCCCCGGTGCGGACCCCAGCTCCCCGACCGGCGCAGACCCCCTGGAGCTGGACCGGCTGAAGGTGAGCAGCTGCAGCCGTGCCGGCGGGGCGTGGGGGTGTCTTCCGTCCATTGCGGGGCGGGCGGCTGCTGTGGGCGGCGGCCCGATCGCCCTGAGTCATTTCTCCGCCGACCGGGCTCATAGGCGGCCCAGCTGGCAGCCCGGCGAGCCCAGTGGCTGGACCCGCTGCTTCCCGCTGACTGCCTGCGGCCAGCCCCAGCGCTGAGCCAGGAGCCCAGAGAGCGGGCGCCAGGCGGAGGGGCCACTGGCCCCCTGGGGTGCTGGCTGCAGGTGCCCCTGGCCCACGCCACGGTGCTTGGCTGCGGGAACGCGTGGCCCCGAGGCCCCAGGTGTGAGGCGGTGCCTGCACCTGTGTCTCCTCCTGAGGCCGTGGGAGCCCCTGGGGCACGCTGCTCCGTCGCTGCCTTAAGCGGCGTCCCTGAGGCACGACGCCCTTGTCCCCCACTCACCGGCCTTCTGGCCATGAGTCCTCAGCACACAGCTCTTCCCCCTGCGCCCCCGCCTGCCAGTGGGCCAGGTGTCCAGCAGCAGGGTCAGTGCCCCCGTCCGGCCACACGGCATCATCTGGGAAGCAGAGACGAGGAAAGGGCCTGGGCCCGCAGCGCTCAGCCAGGGAGGTTGCCGGGCTCAGAAGGCACCCACAGTGGGCAGGTCCACTGGGCCGCAGAGCTCTGCCGACGCCTGCTCGGACCTGCCTGTGTGGTCTGCGAGCTGACCGCACGCCGTGTCAGGCCAGGGCTCTCACCTGGACACACGCCGGCCCGGGACCTGGCCGGTCCTCACTGCTGCTCTCAGCGCCTCAGCCCGGACAAGGTCCTCCCGGCGGCCCGTTAGGTCCCGGCTGGAAACACAGAGGACACCCACGTGTCCCTGCCCCTCACGTCCATCTGTCCAAACCAGCAGCCCCTGTCCATCGTGATCAGCTGGCCTCTCGCTCTTTTCCGCTGCCCAAGCTGCCCTGTCCCGTGGTCGCTGCCTGCTGGGGCGGGCGAGGCCATGCTCTGGGGGGAGGGGGCCCCACGATTCAGGGGAAGGGCGGCAGGGAGCCCCTTTGGAGTCTGAGGTCTTGTCGTGAGGGTGTCTCTCGCAGCGCAGGTCGGGGAGTGGCCTCTGCGGGGCCTTGGGTGCTGGCGGGGGTTCCCAATCTTCCTGGGGCTGCTGGGGGTGCTCAGCGTCCCGAGCTGCCTGAGGCCAGACCCTGGGGCAGGCAGGAGCCAGGGGCACGTCCGGCCGGGCTGAGTGGGAAATGCCAGGCAGGGGCCTACGGGGGTCTAGGGGGCTGCCCCCTTAGAAGTGGCGCAGACGTGGCGCAAGCCATGGAGTGGGCTGACTGACACTCGAGGCGCTTCTCCCATCTCTTCTGTAAGTTTGAAATTCCCAGTGTGGGACGCCCGAGAGCGAGCGCGAGCTTTCCCCGCCGGTGCCGGCCCTCGGCCCTCGCGGACGCTAGGCCGGGCCGCGTGGTTGGGCCCCGGGGCGGCCTCCAGGTGGGGCCACTGGGCCGCAGTCGCTGTGGGAACCGACGGGGTGTTTTCTCCAATAGGATAATCTGCAGGGGTACAAAACCCAAAATAAATTTCTGAATAAGGAGATCTTGGAGCTGTCGGCTCTACGCCGAAACGCGGAGCAGAGAGAGAGGGACTTGGCAGCAAAGGTGGGTGCACGGGCTTGGCCCGGCGGGTGCGAGGCTCAAGCCGCAGGCAGGGACGGATGCGGCCCGCGGGACGGACACCGGGCTCTGACGCACGCAGCCTCCTCTGTCTTGCTGCTTGTGGGGGCAGAGCGGGGGCAGAGTGGGATCCCCGTCCACCTCAGGTCTCCCAGCTCCAGCCGAGTGCTGCCCACGCCCCTCTGCTCCCACACTGAGTGGCCTCCCAAGAGGCAGATGGGCCTGACCCCTTCAAGCTTCCTGGGGGAGCCGCGTGGGCTGCCTGACCTCTGGGGTGGCCCGTGGCCGCCTGTGGCGCCCTGGAAGGGGCCCGTGCTGGCTGGCCCAGGGTGTGTCCCTCCAAGCGCGGGAGGGGCCTGTCCACCAAGGAGCCCAGCTGACCGCTGGCTCTGCAGTATTGCAGCCTGGAGGCCAAGCTCTGCCAGATAGAGAGCAAGTACCTGATCCTGCTCCAAGAGCTGAAGACGCCGGTGTGCTCGGAGGAGCCGGGCCCCGCCCGGGAGGCCATCACCCGGCTGCTGGAGGATGCCCTGCAGGTGGAGGGCCCCGAGCTGCTGGAGCAGGCGCCGCTGAGGCCGCACCTCGTCAGGTAATGCCAGGCGGCGCCTGCCATGGCTGGAGCATCGAACATGTGCTGTGGGGTCAGAGCACAGGGCACGCCTCAGACCGCGGCCTGGGGGCCTTGCTCACGGCTGCGCATGGACATCATGGGGCCCATCCCATGGGTCCCTGGGGTGCAGAGACGCTGCCCCGAGCCCCCGCCGAGCGTGCTGCTCTGTGAGAAAATCCACACAGCGGGCTGGACCCCTTTTTCTGGGCAGGACCTGCTGGTCACTGCCTGTGGCCTAGAGGCTGCTCTGTGTTGCTCCCCCCTGCTGCTGAGTAAGGGTGTGAACCCCACTCTCAGCCCAACAACAACCCCACCCCCAGCTTTCTCCGCGCCCTTTTACCCAGGAACGCTGCATTTTGTGAGCGAGATGGTGTGTGGGGCGTGCACAGACGCCCCGTGGAGCTGGGCTGGGGCTGGGGCGGCGCAGGGGTGGGTCTGGCCTCTGGGGCCGCAGGGCGCGCTGCGGCGGGGGCGGGCCTTCTCTGCTTCGCTGGCTTTGGCCTTGGCACACCTTTCCTCGCTTCTCTCCCAGCGAGTACGACATCCACGGGTTCCGGACCGTGCCGGAGGACGATGAGGAGGAGCGGCTGGTGGCGAAGGTGCGCGCCCTGGACCTGAAGACCCTCCACCTGGCGGAGAGCCAGGAGGTGTCCACAGGGGTCAAGTGGGAGAACTACCTGGCGAGCACAGTGAACCGGGAGCTGGCCCGCGGCCCCGAGCTCAAGAGCCTGATCCGCGCGGGCATCCCGCACCAGCACCGCTCGCGCCTGTGGAAGTGGTGCGTGGACCTGCACACCCGCAAGTTCCGCGAGGGCGCCCCGCCCGGCTACTTCCAGGCCATGCTGCGGCAGGCGCTGGAGCGGCCGAACCCAGCCTCCAAGCAGATCGAGCTGGACCTGCTGCGCACACTGCCCAGCAACAAGCACTACCGCTGCCCCACCTCGGAGGGCGTGCAGAAGCTGCGCAACGTGCTGCTGGCCTTCTCCTGGCGCAATCCCGACATCGGCTACTGCCAGGGCCTCAACCGGTGGGTCCCCGCGGGGCGGGGCGGGCGCGGGTGGAGAGGACGCGGGGGCGGGATGGGCAGGTGGGGCTAGGGGGTAGGTGCAGACCGGGCGGGCGACGGGGGGAGCGCAGGCTGTCATGAGTGCTGCACTATTGGGGTGAGTCTGCAGAGCACGGGGGCTGGTGCCCTCCTGCTGGCCGGGAATGGACGTTTGGCCCCATTTATGGGGGTGGCCCCCCAGATGGCAGGCTATGGCCTCTGAGTGACAGGTGTGCCGGGGGAAGGGTTGGGTGAGCACTGAGGACACTGAAGCTGGGGAGTCCCAGGGTGCTGCGCCTTTGGCAGGTGCTGAGCTGCAGGCTGGGGCCATGTGGCAGGCTGCCCGTGTGTCCCGCCCTCCGGCATCGTGCCCCACAGGCAACTTCCAGACCAGGGCGTTTCTCTCCGGGCCCTCTGGCGCACCTCCTGGGCTGCCCCCGTCCAGAACTGAGGCCTGGGGAAGGTGCAGCCCAGAGCCTGCCCCGAGGCCCAGCCCAGTGACTGTCCTGCACTCCCTCCTTTCTGCCCCGGCCCTGCTGCCTGCCTGCGTAGCCCCTTCCCGGCGCAGGTCTCTCTCTAGCCTCTCGTCTGAGATGAGTGTTCCTAATCTTACCCCAGGAAGGACAACTCCAAAGCCAGACCCTGAGCTGCGGCAGCTGTGGGTTTCCCTGCGTGGCTCCCGGCAGCCGTCCTGGCCCGGGACAGCCTGGGCTGTCTGCTTGTTCTTTCCCTCCTGCCTGGTGTGGGCCGGGTGTGCACAGGGCGGGTAGGGGGTGCTCACAGGGGGTGAGTGGGTAGGGTTCGGGGGCCGGGGAGCAAGCAGGCCAGGGGTGCGAGGTGCTGGTGGGGGCTGGGGGGCGGGCAGAGGTGCTTTGACGCTGGCACACCCCGGGCTCCTGCCCCTGGAGGGCTTAGTGGGAGATGCTTGCAGTGATCCCGCCCAGGCATGTCCTGAGGACCTGGCTCTGAAATGGGGCTGGGGCCGCGGGAGCCCCGGGGTGGGGAGCCGTGCTGCTGCTCAAGCTGAAAGGAGGTGCATCCCCTCGAGGACGGCCGTGACCAGAGGGGCGGTGGCACCTGCGTGTCTCAGAGACTGAGTACCCATCCAGGAGGGTGCTGTGCCCCTGGGGGCGCTGTGGGGGTGGGCGCCATGAGGGGGCACCGTTAGGCAGAGTGTGTGGGTCGGGGGGGCCGCAGGGCATGGGTGCTGTGCGCCAGCCTCACCCCTGTCTGTGCACATAGGCTGGCAGCAGTGGCGCTGCTGTACCTGGAGCAGGAGGACGCCTTCTGGTGCCTGGTGGCCATCGTGGAGGTCTTCCTGCCCCGCGACTACTACACCAAGACGCTGCTGGGCTCCCAGGTGTGCAGGCGGGCGCTGTCGGGGCAGGGGTGCAAGTTAGCCGTGGTCGGCCCCTGCCGAAGCTCACAGCAGACTGGGTGCCCTAAGACCCAGGCCAGGCCCTCCAGGGACCAGCCCCTTCGGCCTCCTGAGGGCTGGCGGCAAGCCTGTCCCCGCCCCCGTGGCTGGACGCGGATGGGGGTGCTCCTGGCTCCCCTGCACTGCTCAACTCGCCCTCCTGGGCTCAGGGTCCCAAAACGCAGGTCCCAGTGCCTGGACTTGGGGAGCAGTGGGTAGGGCTGGGGTTAAAGGCAGGGCCCAGCGGGGGTGGGAGGGTGGGGCCATCAAGCAAGGCCTAGCATCCTGCGGGGGGCACAGGCTGGGGCGTCTCCCGGGCCTCACCCACGCCCCCTTCCGCCGTGGCAGGTGGACCAGCGCGTGTTCCGGGACCTGATGAGCGAGAAGCTGCCACGGCTGCACACGCACCTGGAGCAGCACCAGGTGGACTACACGCTCATCACCTTCAACTGGTTCCTGGTGGTCTTTGTGGACAGCGTGGTCAGCGACGTTCTCTTCCGGATCTGGGACTCCTTCCTGTACGAGGGCCCGAAGGTGGGGCGCGGGGTGGGGGGGGTGCTGGGCGTCTGGGCGGGGCGTGTGCACTGGGGTCTGGTGGGCGCGGCCCCTCGCCAGCAGCGCTGCCCTGAGCACGTGCGCAGCTGAGGTTCCTGGCCCCGGGCGGGCGCCATCAGTGGCCTCGTGGCTGGCGGAGCCGTCTGGGAACGGAAGGGGCTGCTTCTGGTGTCCTGGCTGCTGCTCTCGGCTGGGCCGGGTCCTCCTCGGGCCACACATGTGCCTGCACGCGGGCCCACCTTGGCGGCAGCTGTGCGCGGCTCCTTCCTGGACGCTGCACGTGAGCCACGGTCCCGGCAGCAGCCACGCCAAGGGTCCGGGTGGCTGCCCGCCTCCCCGCGTGGGCAGCTGCGTTACAGTCCCAGCTGGCGTGGCAGGTGCTCCAGCAGAGCCCACCTGCCTCTGGCAGCGCCACACGGGTGGGGCACATCTGTCCATGGTCTGCAGGGGACCGTCATGCGGGACCGTCCGCCAGCTCAGCCGGCGTCCCCTGTCAGCCGCGGCAGGGAGCTCGAGGGGGTCTGTGTGGGCACGGCTTTCCCAACGAGAGGCGGGCGCCTGCTCAGAGCCGCCGGGACACCCAGCCACGGAAGCTTGGCCCCTCGCGGCCACGGTATAATCCTTAGTTCTCTCCTTGTGCCGAAAGGACGCGTCTGGGCCGTGTTTACGGCCTGCGTCTGGTTCCGGAAGCCCCAGGGCCCGCACTTGCTGCTGAAGGGGGCGCGGGCGCAGACGCTGGGTCTGGCCGCAGAGCGCGTCCTCCGGGAGCGGGAGGGTCCTGTGTGTGGAGGGCTCCTTTCCGACTGGCTTCGAGCCCGCCTCTCCCCGGCCTGACCACAGGTCATCTTCCGCTTCGCCCTGGCCCTCTTCAAGTACAAGGAGGAGGAGGTGCTGAAGCTGCAGGACTCCATGTCCATATTCAAGTATCTCCGGTACTTCACGCGCACTGTCCTCGACGCTCGGTGAGTCCCGGCCCAGACCCCAGGCGGGGCCTGCCCTGGCCATCCCAGCGCCCGTCCAGGCCTGCACAGCCGAGAGGACACGCCCTGTGGCCACCGACATCTGACCCAGCCGCTAAGGCAGCTGGTCAGCCAGGCGGGGGCCTCGGAGCGAGACCTCTGCAGGCGAGGAGGGTGGCCGACGGGGCCTGCCCCTGCTGTGGCGGACCTGGAGGCCGGCGCAGGCCACGCCTGGGGCAGGCGGTGGGGAGGGTGCCTGGGAGGGGCCTCCAGGGGCACGGCCAGGCCCAAGGGAGAGGCTCAGCAGGCGGGGTCTGTGGCCAGCAGGTTAGGCCAGAGAAGGGCGTGTTTGGTTGGACGGGGACGGCACCGAGAGCGGGGGCCTGGCTGGGAGGGGCTCCAAGGATGGGGCAGAGCGAACCAGTGGAGGCTTTGAACTTAGAAGGCCCTGGTATTCCTGCCCAGGGCCAGCGGCCCCGTCCCCGCCCCTGCCCACCTGCGGGGAGGCCGCTGCGGAGCTCGAAGCCCCTGCACAGCTGGGTGGGCACGTGCGCCCGCGTGAAGACCAGAGCCCTTGGCCCGAGGCGGGGCTCACGCGCGCGCCCCATGCTTCTGGCTGCAACCTCGGTTGGACACCCCTGCGCCTGTAGCCTGGGGAGCGGGCTCCTGGGGCACAGGCCCCCCCCTCCTCTCAGGGAGAAGCAGGGGCCGAGGGAGGAGCGGGGTGTCACGGGGGGCGGGTGCTGTGGGGTGCCGAGGGAGCGGGATGGCGTGGAGCAGCTGTGGCCCCAGCGCCGCTGTAGGTGGGACGCGCGGGCCTCCCATACGCCGCTGTTCAGGGCTCGCTGGGAGATGGGTCTCGCGGCCCGGGAACGCCCCGCGGGGCCAGCTCTCCCGCGGCCGCCGGCGCTCGCCTCAGTGGGCCTCGTGCAGGGCCGCCCCGCTGCCCACCTGCCCAAGCTGGGCCGGCTCCCCAGTGCACTAGGGTCAGGGTCCCTGGGGGTGTCACCAATGCCCAGCCTGGCCGGGCCCTGTTTTTGGGAGCTCCCAGACTCATGGCGCCGGGGGTGCCGTTCTGGTAGCGCTCGCGCTAGGCTGTGTGGGAGCGGCGGGCAGGCTGGCCCTCCGCGGACCGCGGCCGCTGCACCGGCCTCAGCTGAGGGGCAGCTCGCTCCGTGCTGAGAGGGGCTGGGTCTGTGGAGGCCAGGTGGCCCCCAGAGCGCCCGCCCCGCATCAGCAGCGGCTTCTGCCAAAGCAGTGACACCCCCCACCCTCCGCTGAGCCGGGCACCAGGCTGGGGGGCAGGCAGCCTCCAGGCCCCAGGGCGCGGCTCCTGTCCTGGCCCGACATGTGACCGCCTGCTGGGGCTAAGCCTGTGGCCGGGAGGGCGCTGTTGGCTGGTTTTATTTGCCCTATGGCCAGGCCCACGAGGGGCACCGGGCGCCGGGCGGATGTCAGGCCGGGAGGACGTGGAGGGCCGGGCCCGGCCCTGAGCAGCTCCTCCCCGCAGGAAGCTCGTCAGCATCTCCTTTGGGGACCTGAACCCCTTCCCGCTGCGCCAGATCCGGAACCGGCGCGCATACCACCTGGAGCGGGTGCGGCTGGAGCTGACGGAGCTGGAGGCCATCCGCGAGGACTTCCTGCGGGAGCGCGACGCCAGCCCCGACAAGGGCGAGTTGGGGAGTGACGAGGAGGACGCCTAGTGCCCGCCGGCCGCGGGGCGCTGGCTCCTGCCTGCGTGCCAGGGGCCTTGGCCCTAAGACTCCCGAGCATTTCCTGCCCCGGGTGGCGGCTGGATCCCCAGGAGGCCCCGCGCACCGTGGCTGTGGGCAGGGGAGCCCCGGCCGGCAGGTCCTGCCCCACGCAGTCAGAAAGTCTCCAAGGGCATCCCCGGGGCTGAGCCACCCCTGCTAGGACTTGCTGGTTCGTGGCTTTGCGGGTGCAGCTGGCGAGGCCTCCGCGGCTCCTGGGTCCCGCCCGGGGTCTGCAGAGCAGCCTCACCTCCAGGCCTGGTCCAGGGACACAGTGTCGGCTGCTTGCAGAGCGGGAGGCCCCTGGGCTGGGCCAGGGCTGTGAGGCCTGTTGGGCCTGTCCCCTAGGCTGCCTGTGCGCGGGGTCGCTGGCCAGGGGCTTCCGTTGACCACTGCCGCCTGCAGTGTGAATTCTGGCCAAGGCGCAGGCAGGGTGGCCACTCCGGAGCAGCCCCTGCAGGTCTGTGAGCTGCTGGCCGAGTCCCCATCGTGCGGACTGGGCTGGTCTCCTCCGGTGTCAACAGTGTGTGATCATTACCTTTTGGGGGGCAGCTTCTGGAGGCTCTTCCAGAAGCCAGGCGGGAGGGGATGGGTGCGGGTTGGGCTCTGGGGTCATGCAGCCAACCCGCCCGTCCTGGGCGCAAACCCGCCATTGCTCCTGGGAGGGCGGCCTGGAAGCAGCTGGACTGCGGCCCTGCCCGGGCACCCCTGAGCTGCTGCCTTTGCAGGGGGGTTGAGAAACCGGGGCCGGGGGGTGGGAGCTGAGACCATTTGGTGTGAATCGCTGGCGAAGGCCCCCCCACGTGCGCCCCAGTGGGAGGCCGCCCCCACCACCCCGGCGGACCCACAGTGGCCCGAGGCCGGGCCCGCTGGGAGCCTCTAAGACCTGACCTGGCGGGGTTTGTTCTACGGGCCGAACGTCTGTTAATACTTCTGTATATTTTCACTACAGTTTATATTTTTATAGGCTATTTTTATGGAAGTGTTTCTGGATTTTCTACATCTGTTTTGTATGGCGCGTGCCCCCACCTGTGCGTCTGCCACCCCTGCCCACCCCCTGCCTTCAGTGGGCGCCCCAGCGGCCGGCGCCCACCAGGGCGAGGGGAGTCCCGCGGCCCCTCCCCACGCGGCCCTGCTGCCGGCCGGGACCCCGCTGGTAGGACTGGGTGCCCCCGCGCCCCCCTTCTCCTGACCACAGCTTCCCCGCTGACCTTCGAGTTAAACGTTGGAAAATGACTAAACGCCTAAAGCAGAATAAACAACTAATTTGTATAAAGTTCCGACTGGAGACACGTCAGCCCTGGGGACAGCCCGCCCAGCGCCCGGATGGGTACATCCCACTGCCCTTGGGCCTGGGCGGGGACGGAGGGATGGGGCCTTTTCATGGGCAGTGGGTGCCTGGAGCCAGCACCCGCGGGCAGCCCCTCCCGCAGCCCCGCCTGAGTCATCTCCCCCTGACAGCCCCGGGGCAGGCCCGGCCAGCGCTTGCCCCGCCCGGGTGAGATGACTCGGCTGTCTGCAGGGCACCGCCTGCGGGTCTCCCGGGACCCACTGCAATGGACTGGGCTTCCTGAGCCTCGCGGGGGGCCAGCAGGCAGGGGACACCAGCAGGGGGGCAGGCCCCGGCCTGGGCTCCCTGCCCAGAAGAGGTGGAGAGCAGCGCTCCCCAGCCTTGCTTCGTAGGCAGGCCCAGGGCTGTGGGCACGGCCGCCGGCCCGTGGGTCTGGACTCCTCTGCCCTGCCGGCAGCACGCACCGGAGGGGCCTGAGGAGGGCAGCTGTGTGCTACTTACCCGGCCGCCCAGGCCCTTCCCACGGAGGGGACTGGGAAGACCACCCTGTGCCACCCCTGGGTGTGTCTGGCTCACAGGACCAGAGGGAAGGGACAGTCGGACTGTGGCCAGCGCTGGGCCATCGGTCAGCATGGCGGCCTCCGGCCAGGGGCTGTCCCCCAGCACAGGGACAGACTGGCTGGGGGGTGAGGCTGGGGGGGCCGCTTTGTCACCCCCAGGGTCACAGCCTCACTCATGCATATGACAAGGACGATGCTGGGGCTCCAAGGGTGCGCCCAAGCCCACCCTCGCCATCCAGCCCCGCACAGGCCAAGCTGCCGCTGCAGGGTGCGAGGGCAGCCCTACGGCGGCGTCTGAGGACCTAGGGGCCTGGGTTGTGCAGGGGGCACCGAGGCTCAGCAGGGCCTGCAGAGGTCGTCCTGCCCTCATGCCACCCCCGCAGCCCACCCTCGTGACCCCCAAATCCAAGGAGCCGAGGCACACTTTGCAAGGTAGATCATGTTTACACGTGCCGGCCGCGACGTGCTTCATGGGGGGAGGGGTGGTGGCTGCGGAGGGAAAGCACCATCTGGGCCAGGGCCGGCTCCCTGCGGTGTGCTGGGCACCCAGGCCGATGCGCGATCAGTCTGTGCAGGCATGGGGGCAGGGTCCGTGGCGGGCGGGGTGCCCTGGCCAGGCGGGGGACAGGAGCGGCAGCACTGGGCGCGGATGGTGGGCAGCTGGCAACGGCCCAGCAGGCGCAGCATCTCGCAGAAGCCGAAGGCCAAGCGGTCCCGCTCGCAGTCTGGCGGGCAGGTGGGGGTCAGGGCTGGGCCGGGCACGGAAAGGCCCCGCCCCGTGCCCTGGGGTTCCCTCAGGCTGTGGTCCTGGGAGCGCCGGCAGCTACCGCCAGGCCCGACTGGCTCTGCAAGCTCCCTGGCCTGCCCCGGCCAGCCTGCCAGGACTGCGGGAGTGGCACTGCTGGGCTCGGGTGTCCAGAGGAGGCCCGAGGCCACAGCAACCGCCCCGCCACCCCACGCAGGCTGCATCCCAGGTCAGGATGAGGTCGGGGCTGAGCCGGGCGGCAGAGCCTGTGGGGCCTGTCTGGGCGGCAGGCGCCCTATGTCCTGGTCAGCTGTACTAGGCAGTGGCTGGCTCCCAGCCTCCTGGCCTCGGCCTCTGTGCCCGCAACTCCCCTCACTGGGCCCTGTGAGGGTGGACGTGGGGGACAGCTGCAGCCCTCCCCACCAGCTCTGGGTGGCAGACCCTCCCCCACGCCGGGCCCGCGACCTCGCTGGCCCCAGCCCCTCAAAGGCCAGGGCACGGTATCCACTGCCCACTGCCCGCAGGGCCAGTACAGGGTCCTAGATGTCCCGCCACAAACCACCCACACACCCAGAGACGCCAGGCCTCAGAGTCTGAGCCCCCCACTGCCACCGCGATCCCCACCCAGCGCCGACCCCACCCTTTCCCCACCTGGCCCTGAGAGGCCAGCCAGGGCCGCGGGGCGACAGGCCCCATGGGGTGTGGCGGCAACAGCCAAGAGACGCCTGCGGAGGCCGAAGCCGTGCCTGCTCGTGGCTGCCAAGGGCCAGCACGGGGAGGCGGGCAGTACAAGGCCAAACCCCAGGCTGGGCGTGTGAGGCAGGCGCTCTGCGGCTGGGGGCTCCGCAGAGAGATGGGCCAGGAGGGCAGCCCCGCCCGCCCCAGGGTTGGGGGCAGTGGATGTGGGGGAGGCAGAGGCCGGAGGGGGCAGGCGCCGAGGCTGCACAGCTGCGGGGCCAAGTGAGGCCAGCGGCTTGCCCCGCGGGCTGCGGAAGCACCCCTGTTGCACACATGCCCCGTGCGTGAGTGGCCGCCTCTGGCTGGGCCTCTCCCCGCCAGGACCCCGGGGCCAGGCCTCGGGCGCTCCAGCCGGATGGACACAGCTCGTCGGAGACAGGCCTGGCCTCGTCGGGGCACCGAAGGGAAAAAGCTTGCTCGAACCCACGTGGCAACTTGGGGGCCGGGTGCTGCCTTGCGGCAGAGCCCCAAGGCCTGCGGGGGCCCGTTGGCTCTGAACTGGCGCATCCTGTGCTGATGACCAGCCCACGGGGCTGTGGGCAACCCCCACTCCCCACTGGCTGCTGCCTCCCCTCCCCCAGCGGGGCGGGCACTCACGGGCAGGCGCAGGGGGCTGGCAGTCCTGGGTTCCACATGGCCGCGCACTATCCGGCCCGGCCTCGTGGCCACACTGGCCGCTGTCCTCCTCGGGCAGCCCCGTCTGGGAGTTGACACAACTGACCAGGCGCCGCTGGACACCACCGCCGCAGGCAGCTGAGCACTGTGGGAAGTGGGGTGAGTGTCCCGTCTGTCCCTGCGCCAGGGAGTGGGCACCCAGACTCCAGAGAGCCACCCCCACCCGCTGCCCCACTCGGTGCCCTGAGGGTCCGTACCAACCCCAGCTCTTGGGGGCCGAGCAGAGGGCCTGAGGGGAGCAGGACAGGCGGAGGGGGAGGCCCTCTGGCCGGGCTGGTGTGCTCAGAAACGCCCCAAGGGAGCTCTTCCCGTGCGCCTTCACCTAGCCCTGCCCCCAGCCCCACCAGCAGTGGGGACAGCGGAGCCATGCCCGCCTCAGGACTGCCCGCGGGACTGACCCCTCCAGGCCCCGTCCCCGGGCCCCGCACAGTCTGGGGGGTCATGGCCGCCCTGGGGCTGCAGGGAACCCCCAGGAGCCTCGCTCACCTGGCCCCAGGGCCCCACCACCCACTGGGCGCAGGGCTGGGTGTTGCAGGGCCTCGTGCCGCTGGGCCGCAGCGCCTCCTCGCAGAGCCCGGGCTCCGGGCAGGTCACCAGCCGCTGCTGCTCGCCGCCGCCGCAGGCCTCAGAGCACTGGAGGGGGCAGGGTCAGGCCGGCCAGGGCAGGGCCCCCAGCCCGTCCCACCTGGACCCCAGGCTCACCTCCCTCCAGGCAGAGGTGTACCAGCCGAGGCAGGGCTGGGCCCCGCAGGGCCGGCGGGTCGGGGGCTGGGCAGGCCCCGGCTGGCAGTGGAAGGGCCGCAGAGGCCGGAGGTCACGCGTGTCCACGCACTGCACGTCCCGCACGGAGAAGCCTCCCCCGCAGCTGCGGGAGCACTGGCCAGAGACGCGCATGTGCGTGGGCCCCGGAGCACAGGCTGCCTCGCCCGCCTGCCCCCACTCCCCTGCAGGGCCCGGGCCACCGGAGCGCAGAGGGGCGAGGGCCACCGCGCTGGGAAGCAGAGTTAGGGTGCCTCGGAGGGGGGGGCAGGCACAAGGGCAGGGCAAGCTGGCAGGGCCCACGCACCTTGCTCCAGCTGCCCGCCAGCCAGGTGGCGCAGGGCCGCAGGTGGCAGCGGCGGGCAGGCTGGGGGCGGCTGGCAGGGGTGCAGTCTTCCTCCCGGCCAGAGCTGCAGCGCACGGGCCTCCAGGCGGCGCCCAGGCCGCAGGTGGTAGAGCACTGGGGGGCAGGGGGCTGTGAGGCTGGTGGCCTCCGGGAGACTGGGGGGCATTGCCGCCCTGCCCTGGGGGCCACAACAGGCCCCCCCACCGCCCGCCAGGCCCGTGGCTCCCAGATGGTCGGAGGACGTCTCTTCACGGCCGCCCCCCAAGTTGGGTTGAACGGCCCGTTTCTCCCACCCAGACGAGCTGGGGAGCTCCTGCGTCAGGACCCCGTGCTGTCTGGGCGTGCGCCTGGCCCTGAGCGAGCTGCCCGCATGCCCACACGGCTCCAGGGACACAGGCAGGGGGCTCCACCCAGTCTCGCCAAGAGGACACCGAGGCCAACGGGCACTGGGTGACCGCACGGCTGCAGTGTTCCGAGTCCTGACCAGAACCCCCTAACCCTGCACCCCACTCCCAGGAGGCAGGACACACAGGCTGGTCTCTGTGCTCACCTGTGCTGGGGAGGACGGTCTGTGGCCCTGCTCAGGCCCCCCCCACCCCACGGGCATCCCACCCACCAGCGCCGCCCACACTTGCCTCACTCCAGTTGCCAACTTCCCAGCTGGCGTTCCCGGCAGGCGGCAGGCCGGTGGAGGGCTCCCCCTCAGCCAGGACGGGGGCCCAAGGCCAGGCCTCGGGGGCTCTGCTGCTGTGGGCCGGATGAGGATAAGCAGGGGTGGGCAGCGGCACGGAGCCGGGGGACGCTGCGGGGCCCCAAGGCCCCGGGCTCCGGGTGGCCGCCAGAGGTGGGCGCACAGTGCCAGCTGGGAGGAGGGGCCCTGGCGCCCCCGGGGTCCACAGGCCGGGAGGGTCAGCTGGCAGAGTGGTGGTGGGGGAGGGGGTAGCACCCCCCATGGGGGGCTGCAGTTCACGCTCCAGCGGCCCCCAAGGTACAGCCCCGGGAGTCCCCGGCTCCACTGGGTCAAGCCTGGGGGTTGAGGGAGCCGCGCCCCTGGAAAACAGCGGGGCTGTGGGGCTGGGCCTCGGGGGCAGGGGCGACACGCCGGGGCCGGGGGCTTCCTCCTCATCCTCAGAAACCTCGTTGGTCTCCTCCCACCGGGGAGCGGGAGGGCCGCTCTCGCTGCCCTCGGCCCCCCGGAACGCAGAGTGGGTCCCGGGGGCAGCAGGCAACTCCGTCCCGCCCTCAGAGGTGGGGGGCTGGAGCAAGCTGGGGAGCCCGAGGCCTGGGGCCCCTGTGGGGGCTCCCTGCTCAATTACAAAGGTCACAGAGTTCACCGGGGCTGGCTCCGGGGTCGGGAGTGGGGAGGGGTCAGGCTGGTGGGGCCGAGGGGCAGGGTACGTGCCCCGGGCCCCCTGGTCCTCGGTCCCTGGAGGCGCGCTGGCTGGCGCAGGCCTGCTGGGGGGCGGGGGCGTCTGGCCCCCCGTGCCCGCCTCGTCGGGGCTGGGCTGCCCGAGGGCCCCGTAGGACAGGTCCTCGTGGAAGGTGATGAAGTTGTAGTCGTAGTAGAAGTCGTCCACGAGCACGGGCCCCGGCAGGCCCGGCCGGGGGGCCTCGTCGATGGCATTGTCCTCGGGGGCCGGCGCGGGGGCCGGCGGGCGGGGGGGCGGCAGGCGGGGGATGAAGTCCACCTCGTTGAAGAGCTCGTGGCTGTAGGAGCCGCTGCCCGAGCCTTCGGGGCCCAGCACGCCCGGGACCCGCGGGCAGGGTGGCAGGGGGCAGGCGGCCTCACCGGCTGGCCGCTGGGCCTCCTCGCAGGGGACGCTGCTGTCGTTGGTGCAGAGCACGGTTCGGTGCCGAGTGCCTGCCCCGCAGGTGGCTGAGCACTGTGGGCGCGGGAGGCTCAGGCCGGGAAGCTGAGTGGGCACCCTGCTCCCGACACGCCAGCGCCCCCACCTCACCCGCCCCTGCCCTATCTGCCCCCCAAGACCGCGGTCCGTGGCAACACCTGGCCGGGGCAGCCCCCAGGTACTGGGCAGGAGCAGGACCCGGGATGCCCCGTCTGGCCGGCCCCACCTCCCCGCATCCTTCCACCCCAACGCACCTGAGACCAGTTCCCCACGGCCCAGGTGGCCGGACAGGGCACGTGGTGGTTGCAGGGGGTCTCGGCGGGGGGCGGGGGCAGGTGCTGGCAGGCGGGCGGCTGCAGGGCGCGCTGTTCATGTGGGCCCACGCCGCGGACGCACAGCACGGCGCGCCGGGACAGGCCCCCAGGCCCGCAGGAGCGGGAGCACGGCTGCCACTCTCCAGCCCACCACCTGCGTCGGAGGGCGGGCACGTGGCGGGGGCGGCACCGGCTCTGGGTGCCCAGCCCGTGCCCCGCCACCCCGCCCTGGTCTGTCTGCGGGCGAGGACCGCAGATGAGGGAGCAGGCCCATCGGGCCAGCCAGAGGCGCCTGGGCCTGGGGCCGCCTGAGGGGCTGAGAACTGGTGCTGGGGCCATCAGCTGGTGGGGCGGGGGGTGGCCAGGTGGGGGTTCGGAGCAGCCAGGGCAGTGCCCGGCAGGCCCACCTGGCGGGGCAGGGCTCCTCGCTGCACTTCCGCTGGCGGTCCTCGGGCCGGCCCAGGGGGTCACAGTGCCCGTCGTCCACGGGGCCCGCCTGCTGACTCATGCAGTGGACGCTCTGCCTCTGTGTACCTGGGGGGCCACGTGCTCAGCCTGTGGGCGCTGGAAGCCCTGCCCTCAGCACTGCCAGGCCCTCGCTGCCCAAAGCCCTCCACACTGCCTGCTGACCCTCCAGGTCCTCGGCTTCCGCCCCAGCTGAGGCTGAGTGGGCGGGACCAGCCCAGGCCTCCTCCCGGCGGAAGAGCTGCTCTGAGCCGGCCCAGCTGCTCTGAGCCTCAGCGTCGGCCCCTGCAACAGGGCACAGATGGGCACAGGTGCTGACCGGCTGGGGCCTGCAAACCCCACCTCGCCACACCCACCTCGGCCCTGCTCAGACGGTGGGGGACAGACCCCAGCCGTGCTGCGGCCTCCCACCGCCAGAACTGCTTTTTGCTCAAGTCACGGTGGTTCCTGCTGGAAACCCCCTGCTGCAGTGAGGTGATGGGAACGTGGGCAGGGGCAGGGCACCCGGGACACAGAAGGGCAAAGGGACACGGACGCTGGGGTGGCAGGTGCCCGCCTCCCAGGAGGGGCTGGAAGTTGGGGCGCAGGCGGGACAGGCTCTGGGGGACCAGGCGGCCTGCTGCAGCAGGAGATGCAGCCCAGGGATTGCCGTCAGGCTCAGGGCGCCGTGAGCCATCGTCCTCACCTGAGCCACAGGTGACCGTGCACGCGGTCCAGGGGCCAAAATGCCAGGAGAACACGGGCAGCTGGTCCTGGCCGGGCGCTGCGGCTGCCCTGTGGATGGTGTACTCGTAGCGCACGCCAGGGTTGCGCTCCTGGAACAGGAGCTGGGGGGCAGGGGCGTGAGCACAGGGGCCGGCCATCCCCCACCTGCCTCCGGGCTAAGCTGAGCCCGATGGGGAATCAGAGGCAGAAGGAAGTGACCACCCAGCACCCAGGTGCCCCCCACCCCCCGCGCCCCCGCGCAGGTGGGCACCTGGATCCACACGGGCCGGAGAGTGGGGCCCCGGGACGTGAGGTTCTCCCAGTTGCCGGCGCGCCTGTAGGTGAAGGTGGCCCCCGCCACCGGGTAGTCCCCGGCCCACTGGATGGTCCAGCCGCCGTTGAGGAAGTGCTCCTCAGGGTCCTCGCCCCGCAGCGCCAGGAAGTTGGCGGCCTCGGCCACCTCCTCGATGCGGATGTCGCGGGCGCCCGCCGGGATCAGCGCCACATCCACGTAGCCTGCGGGCAGGGCGGGGTATGCACAGATGGCGGGGAGGCTGCCTCACCCCTGCCCACCGCAGCGTCAGCGTCCACCCCAGCTGCTGGCCAGCTGTGCCTTGTTCGCCCACCCCGGGGCGCCCCTCCTGGGGCCTCTGCCATTAAGGCTGCGCCGCCCCCCACCCCCATGGGACGGAGCAGACCCAGGCCCCAGGTTCTGCTGGGTCTGACCCAGCTCGCTCCGCCTGCCCTGCATTGCCCGGCCCAGGGCCCTGAGGGGTCAGGGGGCTCTGGGGGGCATGGCCTGCTCCTGGTCCAAGCCACCTGCGGCTCCCTATGCTATCTCCAGCCCCTGGGGCACCGTACCCAGCCCCTCGGCCTCCTGGAAGGTGGCTGTGACCGTGTGGCAGCTTGAGCCGTTCCCACGGCACACGCCACAGCGGTCCTCCTCGGCCCCCGAGTCGATCTGGAAGTCACAGCCCACGCTCTGCAACACAGGGGGGCAGCGTGAGCCCTACCCGCGCCGACGCACCCCCGTGGGCCCCTCCCCGCCTTTCCTCAGCTCCGAGAGAGGGAGTCAGGCACCAGGTGGGCAGGAAGTGGGCCCCTGGCGCCCAGTGTGGACAACTGGTCCCAGGAAAAGGAGTCGGAACCCAGGATCCCCGCTGACCACCCTGAGCCAGGCCCCTGGGCCCTGGCCTCCGTCCCTGGAAACCCCGATAGCCTTGGACGCAGGCCATGGCTGCAGGGGTCAGGGTGGGGGAGCCGGAACTGCCTGCAGACCCCAGCTCCGGCGCCTCACTCAGCCCTGCTCCTGGACACACCCCGGGCAGGTCCCGACTGTGGGGTGGGGCACAGGCAGGGCTGGGGCTGTGAGGGGGCCAGGCCGGCCAAGGGCTTCACTGGCCTCGCTGGAAGGCCCAATGGCACAACTGAGGAGGTGGCCAGAGGGTCCAGGAGGGACACGGAGGCCCCGCCGCTCACCTTGCAGATGCCGTTGATGCAGAGGTCGCGGCTGGCCTGGCCCTGGTAGCAGGGCGTGCCGTCCACCACGGCGTCCCGCAGCTTCTCGGCGAAGTGCGCGCTGGTGGGCTGGCAGTGCAGCTCGCAGGGGTTTTCTGGGGCCGGGGGAGGGGCTGTGAGGGGGTGGGGCCCTGGCCCGGACCCCGCAGGGGTGTGTGCGGCGACGGGTGGGGCGGGCAGGGCCGCAGTGTCCCTGGGGGCGCTCACCGTCGTTGGCCACGGGCACCCACGTGTGCAGCTGGCCCTGGTACAGCATGGTGTCGAAGCGGCTGCACTGGACGTGGCGGAAGGAGGGGCGGCCGGGGGGGCAGGCCTGCAGGCTGCAGAGCCGGAAGCGCTTCCTCTCGCCCACGCAGTACCTGCCCTTGTACTTGGGCCTGGGGGACGGCACCGTGAGCACCGGCACCCCGAGACTGAGGTGGGGGGGCCAGGCGAAGCCACTCCCACGGGTGCTGGCGACCCCGGGGTGGGGGGTGCCGGGCTCCCGGGACCCCACACGCCCCACCCCCCACAGCCCTCCCGAACGGGCGCAGGCACTCACGGGGGCTGCGTGCACTGCCGCTCCGCGCTCTGCACCCCCGCGCCGCAGCTCCGCGAGCACACGGACCAGGCGCTCCAGCCCGACCAGCCCCCGTCCACCGCCGCGGGCCGGAAGCCCACCGGGACGCACTCCCCGTTCAGACACCACTGCGGAGAGGGGGCCGCCCACGGTCAGTCACGCTGGCCGCCCCAGACCGAGGAGGCCCCGCGGACACAGCACAGGCCCACGCCCCACCTTGCTCTCCCCACACCGGGTGCCATCCACGGCGGCGTCCAGCTTGGAGTGGCAGGTGGTCCCCACGGAGCACCAGAGGGTGTGGCAGACATTCTGTGGGGAAAGACAGGCTCGCCCCTGGCACCATCCAAGGGTCCCGGTGCCCAGCTGGGACTGGCACGCAGGAGCCTTGTCCTCACTGTGCTGTGTGAGGGGTGCCTGGGCTGGGCCGGGCTCAGCTGACTGCTCCTGGGCCTCTGGCCACCCTCTACTCGCCTGCCCCGGCCACACCAGAGACCCCGGTACCGGGCACAGGGTCTCTGCAGCCCAGAGGCGACACTCAGGCCCCCTCCTGACCCTAGAGCCGGCAGGTGGGTTCAGACCGGGGGCCTGCCAGGCCTCTCCACAGGCCGCAGGGCATCTCTCAGTGTCTCTTGGGGGGGCCAGGCTGCTGGTGAGGAGACCCCTCAGTGTCCACTCGTGATTATGCTGGCGTCCACGTCCCTCACGCCCCCGCCCTCCATGCTCACAGCCCAGACCCCCACAGCCGCAGCCCCTGCACAGCGCTCCCCACGGCCGCGCCGCTCACGTCCATGTCCCGGCAGAAGGCCGAGTAGGGCCCGTACTGCAGGCGGCACTGGTGGCCCACGTCGTACAGGACCCCGGGCGGCACGGAGGGGAAGTCGATGACGTCCTTGGCAGGAGGGTCGTCCAGGCACTGGCCCCACCCTCGGCTGCAGAGAGGACAGGGCCCAGGCCTGAGAGACCGCAGGGGGAGGGGAAGTCTACGAGGGTGGGGGGCGGGGCAGCTGGCGCCTGGCCGTGGGGGCACGCCAGGCCTCAGGCAGCTGCTTGGCGGGGCACTGAGCAGGGCACGGAAGGGCCCGGCTCCTTCACCCAGGACAGAGATAGGGCAGGCGCCGCCAGACGGGGTGGGGCAGGGGGCCGGGGGAGGCGGGTCCTGCTCCCGCCTGCCCAAGCCTCGGCCCTGCCCAGCCCGCCCGCGCCCTCCCCAGCCCGGGGCAGGGCTCACTCGAGGAACCTGGTGATGTACTGGCGGCTGCAGCGGGACCAGGTGAGGGGCGCCGCGTCGTACAGGAGCTGTGGAGACATGATGAAAGGCCGTTTCCCAACGGGCTGGCAGTCATTGCCGCTTCCGTCGTGCTGAATGCCAAAGCTGCGCGAGAGCAAGGCCGGGGCGGTGAGCGGGGAGGCGCCCAGCCCGGGCCTGCCTGGATGCCCTCCCTGCAGCCGGACCAAGGACCGAGGGTGGGGCGGCTGGCACGCGGGCAGCCGGAGGGTCCGGAGCCCTTCCCAGCCGGCCGAGGTGTGGGCGCCGTCCCAGCTGGGGTCAGGCAGGCCCGGGGTGCTGATGCCAGGAGCCCCCTGCAGAGGCCACCGGCCAGCCCCCCCGGCCTCGGGTCACAGAGCAGTGGGGGCCAGGAGTCCACAGTGCAAGCAGAGGGGCCCCACGGCCACTTTCCAGCTCCCCGCCCCCGCGGAGGCAGCCGGTCCAGCCCCAGGGGGAGTGGACCCCGGGTGGACCCCTCCTGTCTGCCGCAGCAGCAACCTGGTGCGCGGGGACAGAGCAGACAGGGCATGGCCAGTCCTCGCCCAGAACTCTGTGGTCCAAGGCCGCTGCCTGGGCCCGGGGGGAGGCGGGTACCTGTGCCCGAGCTCGTGGGCCACGGTGAAGGCCAGGGGCAGGCCCGAGTCCTCATTCACGCTGCAGCTGCGGAGCGGCTGGCACATGCCCGCCACGTGGGACAGGCCCAGGGTCTCGCAGGGCTGGTTCACGGCCGCACACAGGTCCTTCCTGCAAGGCAGAAGCGGCCTCAGGCTGCCCGCAGGCCCTGCCCACCCGGGAGAGGGCTCGAGGCTTGGCCGCTGTCCAGGCCCGGGACAGCCCCTGCCCTGGCTCGGCCAGCGCCCCAACTCTGGCCTGGGGAGTGGCAGCCAGCCGGGGCCCGCAAGCCAGCAGCAGGGGGAACCCCAGCGGGAAACAGGCGACTCCCCCCAGGGCCTCCACACCAGAGTGGGTGCTACATGCGGTCACACACTGTCATCACGGAGGCGGGGGCCGCAGCTGTCCTGCCCTCACAGCTGCTCCCAGACCCCCACGGGTGCGCAGGGCACGGGCCAGGCCTGCGCGGGCCGGGTGAGCAGCAGGCTCCGGCGTCCCCGCCCACCCGCCGCGCCGCGTACCGGGTAAGCAGGATGGCCGTGTCGTGGTGCAGCGGGTGGGCGTCCCCCCGCATGTTGATGCTCTTCTGCCACTTGCAGAAGCTGCGCAGGGTGTGGTCTGCGTGGTGCGTGACCTTTAGGCCCTCCTGGGGGCAGAGAGCAGGCGTGTGAGCCCGCTGACCGAAAGGCCGCCCCATTTGCACACCCCGGGGCCCAGGCCGCTGGGCCAGGGGTCTGGTCCCGCCCGCAGCGTGACATTCCTCCCGGCGGCACCTCCGGGCGGGCACCAGATGGGCAGCGGGTGGGCGTCAGGCCGAGGGGCCCCCGCTGGGGCAGCCGGGGGCAGGGCGGGCCCGTCTCACCTCCTCATCCTCCAGCAGCACCAGCCGGACGATGGTGACGTGGATGGGGTTCCCGATGCTGGGGTCGTGGAAGAGGCCGGCCACCTGCCGAGACAGGGGGTCAGGCTGCCCCGCCCCCGCCTGCCCCCTGCAGCTGCAGGGGACCTTCCCATGGGACCCCACCCAGCCCCTCCCAGGTCTGGAGCCCCATCTCAGGCGCTGACCCCACCACACCGCTGCCCAGCTCCCTGGCCAGTCCAGGCCCTTGGTGCCCGCTCAGCCCTGGCCGGGGCGGCCTGCCACCCGGGGAGGTGAGATGTCTAGTGGGCCTGGAAGGGCGAGGGGCCAGGGCGGGGTCTCCTGGGCTCTGCCAGCCCATCTGGCCGGGCTGGCTGGACCCCGCGCAGCCCCAGGAGGAAGGCCGCCCGCGACGGAAGCCATCTGCTCCTTCAAAGCCCCCCAGACAGCAAAGCTACTGGCTGCAGGCCCCGCAGCCCCGAGGACAGCGGGCCCCAGAGCAGAGGCCAGTCCCTCTTCCAGAAGCCGGGGGTCTACTGCCCCCCTCTGCTGACCTCTCCATCCCGCCACCACCACTGCCCTGTCCTTGACCAGCATCTTGTCTGGCCACTGCGGGGGTCCCCTGCAGCCAGCATCCGGGTCCCTGACACACCGGGGGCCCTAAACCTCCTGCGGAAGCTCCCAAGGGCCGGCAGGCTCCCAGGGGCCTCTCCCACCCCACACCACGGCCCCTCTGAGGCCAGCTGGGTGGCGCTGGGCAGGACCCCAGAGTGCCACCACCACCGCCCCGGGCCAGACCTCCCTCGCCTGCCACCCTCACCATATTCATGACGGTCAGCACGTAGCTCTCCACTTGCGGCTGCCCATGGTACTCCACCATCTTGGCGTCGGCCACCACCAGGGTCTCCACCCACTTCTCCTTGCTGACAGAACGCTGCTGCCGCCGCTGCTGCCACCGCTCTCGCCGGGGCTCGGGCTCCAGGGACTCTGTGGGCCCAGGCAGGGCTCAGCTGCCAGCGGCCAGTCACGCACCTCGGGGCTCTCCTGGGCACGCGCTGGAGCCCCAGGAGCAGTGGCCGGCCTCCTGGGCTGGCACTGCCCGTGTGGAAGTGGTCACAGCTAGTGGCCCAACCAGACCCCGGTGGTCAGGCAGAGGGTCTCGTGTGGGCATGCGTGGTCCCGCCCGGACGTGGCCGAGACGCGCCTGACTGACCTTGTGGGCTCCCCTGCCCACAGATCAGGAGGGGCAGATGATGAAGCTGGAGAAACTGAGGCAAGAAGAAGCCTCTGTGCCAACCTGTGCCAGCCAAGTCCCTGAGCTGTGGGCAGCTAACCAGGGAGGTGCCAGGGACGCTGCCCCCAACCCACTGCCCCGAGGACGACTCTGACCTGCTGGGGGTGGAAGTGGTTTCCACTAGCTGCCCCCACAGGCCCGGCCTCTGGAGGGGCAGGGAGAGGTGGGGGTGGGGTGGGGTCAGCCAGAGGGGCTGGTCTAAGGGAGCCTGCGCGTCAGGCCCACATGTGCCTGGGGGCACCGGCCGCCAGGGTGTCCGTAGTCTGTCTGTGCCAGACCATCCAAGGGAGGCAGGCATGGGAGTGCCGAGAGAGGCTTCTAGAAAGGCCACCCATTGCCCCCAAGGTGCAGCAGAAGGGATACCTTGCACCCCGCAGGTGCCTGGGGGCCTGGAGTCCCCCCATTCCAGCCGCGGGTCCGGGGCCTGGCGTCTGTACACCACGTGGGGCTGGGCGCGGCCGGGCCGGGCTGGGGCACCCTCCAGGGGCTCGATGAAGTAGTCCTGGTCCGAGAGCCTGAACATGCCTTTCTGGGGCAGGCGGCAGGGTTCACGTGAGCAGGACTGGGGTGACGCAGCTACCCAGCCAAGCCCTCCTGCTTCCACTGCGGCCGAGCCCGAGCACCCCTCCCCGGGCTCTCCACCTTCCCCTGCCTGGAACTGTCTGCCCTGGCGTCCAGCCAGAGGCATCCAGGCTGACCGGCAGCCCCTTGGTTGCACTCACCAGGCCGTCGCAGGCACTGATGGCCGCCGGGCCGCCCTCCAGCTCGGGGTCCCGCACGTGGCCCAGCAGGTGGCAGGCGGGGGCTTGGGTGTGGACGAGCGTGCGCCCCAGGCCGCCGCGCCGCCGCGTCTCCCTCACGAAGCCGGGCGCCAGCAGGTGCGCGTTGGCGCTCAGGTTGAAGCGCAGCGTGCGGCCGTGGAACAGCAACTCGTAGAAGGCGGGCGCGGCCCGGGGCGCCGACACTGCCCTCTTGCGCAGCGCGCGCGGCCACAGCTCGTAGGACAGGAAGGCGCCCCCGGCGTCCACGCGCACCGGGTGCACGATATCCCGCGCGCCCCAGCCGGGGGCCGGCCCTGCGGGGACCAGAGCAGGAGGCGCTGGGGGTCTCGCGGCGCCGCCGCTCGCCCTCCTGCGCCTTCCTCGGCTTGTCCCGGAGTCACCGCTCTCACCTCAGGCTGCCGCTCCGGCCGCCCGCCCTCCCCCTCTGCCGCAGGGCCCTGCAGGGCTGGGGCCGTCCTGGCGAGGCTGTCACATCCTCCCAAGTCCTCCCACTGCCCCGGGCCCCTGCGGTCCCTGAGAAAAGCCACAGACGCCTCTGCCTGGAACCTTATTTCACCTACCTGCAGCTGGAAGCAAGCAAAAATATTTTATCTTTTTAATTTGGCAGCAAAGGCGCAGCTGTTCGCTACCTCGCCGCGTTGCTGATACTCATAGTGGACGGAAACGAAACGCGACGCCCACCTAGAAGCGGGGCCAGCTGGGAGCTGTGGCTGACCCGTCCTCACCTCTCCCACCCCGGTCACTGGACACTCCGGTAAGCCCGTGCCCCAGAGGCTGCAGACCCGGGCCAGGGCCTGGCGAGAGCCAGGGAGGCTCAGGACAGGGGAGCCTGGCCGAGCACCCCACAGCCAGTGCCGGAACCGAGGCCGGACCCAGCCCCCCAAGGGCCTCCCCTAACCACCAGCCCTCTGTGGCCGCCCTGAGGCCTCGACCTCGCGCTGGCACAGTGGGGGCCGGACTCCAGGAGTCAAGCTCCCCTGGCCACTCGCGTGAGTCTCCAAAGGGGCCCGGGGCCGCACGTCAGCGCAGCACTGGGGCAGAGGAGCCCGCGGCGGCCCCTCTGGCCCGGTCTCCCTCTGCGCAGTCTGAGGCTTCTCCAGCCCAGGCCCCGCCTGACCGCGGGGAATGCCCAGCTCCCAGGACCCTGGCTGCTCATGGCCCGACCCCAGCCCCCGGCCTAGGGGCGCCCGCCGGGGGTGGAAGGGAAGCCGAGCCCACTCTCCCCGTCTGCGGGCCACGCCGCGTGAGGCGCCCGCCACGGCAGCGCTGCTGACGTCCCGCGCCCAGCAGGCCCGCAGTGTGGAGACCCTGGGCCCAGGCAGGCGGCCCCGCGTCCGCTGAGTGGCCCTGGCGAGACTTCTGCCCCCGTTTCAGGAGCGAGGGCCTTCCAGGCAGCTTGGGTGAGTGTTTGCTGACAACAAACCCCAGGTGCAGCCCCACTGAGCCAGCTTCTCCGGGAAAAGGGGCAGGGAAGGGGGGTCCAGACGCCCGAGGGGGCCCGGAGCCCCGGGGCCTGGGCCGTTCCTGGACTCTGAACACCCGTGGGTGCCTGGCCCACTCAGACCCGGGTTCTGGGGCTCAGAATCCACGTTTCCTGGGTTCTTCCAAACCTTCCGGGGACTCTGACGCGGACAGCTCAGGGGCAGGTTTGCCAGCCAGGGCTGCACCCTGGGGCTTTGCGCTAAGGCCGCTTGGGGTTGGGGCGGCACAGCCACGGCCACAGACCTGGTTTTCGCTTGTCACTTGCTGATGGGGGGGGTTGTCTTGGCTGGCGCAGCATTGGAACACGTTAAATCACTTGTCGATATTTAAGTCACGGGATTTTGGAAAACACCTGCACATTCGGCTTTCCCTGAGGCCTTCCCGCCCCCCACCAGGCCTGCCTCCCGCCTGGCAGAGACCTCCGGCCTCGCAGGGCCCGGTAGGAAGGGCCTGGTCCCCCGTCTGAGTCTCCACCGCTCCCTATTGTCTTCCCAGCAGCAGGGAGGCCTGACACTGCCGGCGCCAGGCCCGCCCCGCGAGCCCCCCCAGCCCCCCCGTGCTGGGAGTCAGAACTCTGCGGCCGAGGGCGGCGCTGTCCCTTTGGCACGGTGTTCACCCTCATTTCCGGACAAGACCCCGAGTGACAAGGCAGGCCTTCCGTGGACCGCAGCGAGGCCAGGTGACACGCACGCCTCCTCCGGGGCTGCCTCCGCGTGCCTTGCACACACACGTGCACACGGGCGGGGGCGCAGTGCTGTGCAGAGGACGAGGGAGCCCCGCGTGTGACACTTCCCCGGGCCAGCTGTGACCGCTGGGCTCCGCGGGCAGCGCCCGGCGGGCAGGGTCAGGCTGGTCTCGGGAGCTCCGGGCTGGCCAGGGGGAGGGGCTCTGAGCGCAGCAGACAGGGCTCCTCCGGGACGGGAGGCAGGACGTGCGCCCTGCAGGGGCCAGCCACACCGGGAGGCGCCCGCTGGTCCCTGGACCCCTGGCCTGCCCGGCTCACCTGGCGTCAAGAGACCATGCGTGGAGCGGGCGCTGCTGGCAGAGGCGCCCCCCTCGCGGCTCCCGGCCCTGGCTCCCCAGAGCCCGGAGGTGGGCGCTGCCCCACAGGGCGGCCCTGGGTGTCCCGGGACGGCCCTCCCCAGGGTCCCGGCGCTGCCTCCAGCTCTGGCCGCCCCCGCAGGGGGGTGCGGGGGCGAGAGAGGCGAGAGCCGAGGGGCGCGAGGAGGCACTCGCGGGAGAGCCCGCCCGTCCCGCGCGCCGAGGCCCGTCCGGTCCCGCCAGGCGGGGCTCGCTCGGCCTCGTCCTGGCCGAGTCCGCGGAGTCCCTCGGCCCGCGCGCCGCTTCCGGCGCCCGCCCGCCCGCCCGCCCGCCCGCCCGCCCTGGGACGCGCCCCGGAGCGGCGCCCGGCCCCGGCCCCGGCCCCCACCCGGCCGAGCTCGGCGCCGCGGCCCGGCCCCGCGTGGACAGCGCCGGCCCGGCCCACGCGCGCTCGCGGGGGGAGGAGCGGCAGGAAGTGCGAGCCGCGGGGTCCCCGCGCGCCCCCCCCCAGGCCCTCGCGGCGGCGGCGGCCCGGAGCCGGGGGGCAGGCGGGGCTCGCGGGGAGCACCGGCGTCCACGCCCTCGGGCCGCGCTGGGGGCGGGAGGTCCGCGACCCCACCCGGTGCCCCCAGCCCGGCGCGGGGCGGGCGCGGGGCGGGCGCGGGGGGGGCGCGGGGGGCGCGGGGGGCGGCCGCGCGGGGGGGGCGGGGCGGGGGGCGGCCACCCACCTGGAGCGGGCGCGAGGGCCCCGGGCGCCAGCGCGCACAGCAGCAGCAGCGGCAGCAGGCGCCGGGGCGGGCGCGGGCCCGGCGGGGGGCTGCGGGGCCGCGGGCCGCGGGGCATGGCCGGGCGGCCCCGCGCGCGCTCTCGCCCGTCCCGTCGGCTCGCGGCCCGGCCCGGCCCGGCCCGGCCCGGCTCAGCGCCTGCCCGGCCCGGACCCCGCCAGGCGCAGCGGCGCGCGGTCCGCGGGCAACAAAGGCTGCAGGGCCCGCCCCTCGGCGCGGCGGGAGACGGGCCGGGCCAGGGAGAGAAGGAGGCGCGCCGGCCCCCGCCCCGCCCGCCCCCCGCCCCCGCCCCCTCCCGGCCCCCCCAGGCTCGCGGCCGGCGGGGCCCGCGGGCGGCCGGGACAGACGGACCCGCGCGCGGCCGGGCAGCCACAGGCCGGCGGCCACCGCGCACCGGCGGGACGCGCGCCCCGGGCAGCACCGGCCGGGCCCACGAGCCTGGGGCAGGGCCGGGCCGGGCCGGGCCGGGCCGCCGCGACCCACGCCCGCGCCCACGGCCCCCGGGGCGCCCCCTGGCGGCAGAGCTGGGCCGGCCGCCCGGGGCCGGGAGCGCGCGGGTCGGGAGCCTGGAATTCCCCGCGGCCGCCGACGCCCCGAGCTGCTGGCCCGGCGGCTCCGCACGGCGAGGACCCCGTTCTCCCCCAGGCGTGCTCGCCGTTCCTGGTCTGCATGGAGGGTCAGCGGGCAGCCTGTGGCCACAGGCTCCCGGAGGGGGTGGCACTGGAAGCTTGGCACGACCACCCCAGCCTCAGTCCCAGGCCCTCTGCCCTTTGTGTCCCCTGCCTGGCTCTGCCACCCCCATGCTCCAGGGAGCCCCTCCAAGGGGTGCAGTCCCCCTCTGGCTCTGGGCCAGCCCCCCAGCTTCCTCCCTGGCAGCTGCGGCCTGTGGGGGCCCTGCCTCCCGTTGTCAGCCTCCGAGCACGTTCCTCCTTCCAGGGAACCCCCTCCAGCACCCCAATCCCTGCCATCCTGGGGATCCACATAGCACAGTGCTGCCTCTCAGCTCCTTGACCCCAAGGAAGGCAGCCAGCCACCTGCTCTCTTGGCACTGCCCACTGTGTCGCCACTCTGAGCTCTGGGCCAGGCTTTTTCCCTTCGGAAGGCACAGAGGGGACAGGCTGCTCTGACCGTGCGCAGCCGTCACTGCACGGGCGGCTCCGTCCTGGGGAAGGCGGTGTCTCGCCCTCCCGCGGCTGGTTCTCCAGGGCAGCCCTGCTGGGCTCCTGGGATTTTGCAGGTTCCTGGAGGCTGGGGGGCTTTTGCACTGGGGGCAGAGCCAGGGCCACTGCTGTGCCCCAGGGTGCCGGTCCCGCAGCGAGTGCCCCGCCGCAGACTCAGCAGCGCCGGCCCTGCAGAGCCGGCTTCCGAGGCGCACTGGAGGCGCGCCTAGCTAGGTGCCCTGGCGCTGCATTTACTCTGCGGGCCTCTCGCCGTTGCTCAGGGTTCCACTTTGGTTGTAGTTCCCAAGGGTCGGCGTGGGGTAACGTCCCAGACTTCCTGGATTGTGAGAAGTCACTCTTCCTTCCCAAACCTGACCCCCCTCTTCGTCCCCAGGGACCACAGCTATTTCCGTTTCTCATAAATTCTTCCAGAGAAGCTGCCGAGGGACACAGGCACGGGGCAGTGCACCCACTGCCAGCCCCACCCGCTGGGCGCCCCACGCACTGCCCTCCGGCCGCCGCAGTGGGAGGCCCCTGGGGAGCTGGGAGCAGGCAGCCAGCTCGGGCAGAGGCACTGGCTTTGCTCGCAGTGTGCCTGGGCGGCGGCAGCGCTCTGGGGCGGGTGGCTGCCCCCTATGCCTCTGGGAGGGGTGTGCTGGGCGTGCTGCCCAGCTGAGCGCATCCGGGCTGCAGCCCGGGGGCCGGAGCCTCTCCACGCAGCCACGACCTCGGTGGGCCGCTAGCCCCCAAGTAAAGGTGTCATCTTTGGTGGGCCCCAACACCCCAGTCAATTGAAGAATTGCAAAAATAACTTAAATGCGAGCTTAGGGTACAGGTTGCTAAGCAAGGATGCCTGCCCCACCCCCAAAAAAAGAAAAGCAGGAAAGTAACTGGCCACGCGCTGGCCCCATTGAGACCTGCACACCACCCCCCAGCTGGGGCCTGCGCACCGCTTGTCTTGCCCCCCATCGCCCAAGTGCTGCCTGAGAGTGGCCCGAATGTGCCCTGGGACTTGGGTCTTTGTCCCCACGGAGACACCAGCACTGCCTCTGCGGCGGCCTCCACCCTCCCAGCCCCAGGCAGGCGGGAGGGTGGGCGGAGACGGGAGGCTCAGGCGGCGGGGCGCCCGGCCTGCAGCAGCCTTCATTCCCTGTGAACCTTGCCCCATGGGGGACGCACCACTCCTTTTACAACAAAGAAACTGTAGCGGGGGCTGAAGCCAAAGACAGTTACGGGGCGCCCCCTAGAGGGGGTGCTGGTGAGGACGGAGCCCCGGGGAAATGCTAAAAGGTATTGATTGCATTTTGGGGTGGAGACTCTGATAAGGAACACATGGGGGCAGAAGCAGCCCCGGATTTCGTGTTGGGGACTCAGCGTTTTCAGATCCTCAGCGATTCCGGGGTTGGCCACTGCTGCCCCCGCAGCACCGACGTCCCAGGGGCTGGTGCAGCCGATCTCGGAGAGGGACAGTCCGAGGCTCCTCCTGAAACTGTCCCCGGTCCTGCTGCTGTCACGCCGAGCGGGGGTGGGGCGGCCCGGGTGAGGCTCCTGAGCCAGAGAGTGGCCGCTGCCGGGCCCTTGGGCTGCTCTCGGGCCCTTGGGCTGCTGCGGCTGCTGTGTAGAGTGTCGTGCGTCTGGGGCTGCGCAGGCGTCCCGCCAGCTCCGGGAGCATCTCCTGTCGCGCCTCCTGCCGTCTCATGAGGTGGGTCTGGCCTGTGGTCTGGCTGCTGCGTGCTCCAGGCCACAGTGCGGGGAGACACCATCTTTAATGCTTTTTTGTTCAGGACTTTAAAACACCAGACACGGCTTCAGGGGAGGGAAGCGGCCATCTTGGCCTCAGTTACGCTTTGTTTTCCCTGCTTAGTTAAATAAACCCCATAGTTAAATAAACCCCATTGTTGTTGTTGTTCTCGAACCTGGTCTCGCCATTGTGCGTGTGGGTGAAGAACTCGGACAGTGACCGGTCAGCTACTTGGGCATGTCCTCGGCTGGGTTTAGTGCCCCTGCTGCCCGTATCAAAACCAGCAGAGAGGCCAGGGGCTGGCCAGAGGGCCCACATGATGGAGGCCAGGCCCTCGATGCTGGCAGGTTCCCTGCCCTCCACCCCCCGCCGCTGCGGCCAAGGACGGGGACTGTCCTCTGTGGCCCTGCTTCCGGAGTGGCCTCTGGGTCTGGCCAAGGCCGGGGTGGCTGTCTCTGGACTCCTGCCCATCATTGCCAGCTGGCTTCCAAGGGGGCCACTGGGGCCAGCCCCTTGCCTCCTGTGGCCACATGTGGCACCCTGGGGGCCGCCCATGAGGCCGGGGGCTCTGGGCACTCGCTCGCCTGGGGAGCCAGACTGTCCTGGCCACTGCCTGCCTGACACCTTCCTCTGTGGTTCTCCTTTTCCGTTTTTGAAGATTTATGTATGCATGCATCCAAACGCTGGGGCGCAGGCCAGAGGTGTGGGGGAGGGGTGAGAGGACTCACCAGAGACAGAGTGGGGAGCAGAACAGGCAGACTGACTGAAACACACTGCTGAGGGGAGCAGCGGGCAAACCAGGAGAGGTCTGCTGCGCCATGTGGGTAGCTCCCTGACCGGGGATCGAACTTGTGCTGCAGCGACCGTAGTGAGCTTCATAGGTTGCGTCTTAACCCCTTACGCCACCAGGAGGCCCTGTGGTTCTCCTTTTCCAGGTGATTGCCCTAGAGGTGCCCCCGCGCGCACTGTCCAGACGGCGGGGCGGGCCCTGCACTGCTTCTGGCTTTAGCCACACAGCGCTGGGCTCCTTCCACCCGCTGTGGTCTTATGTGTTTTATTAACTTCTGTAAAGAAAACACCCATCTCGACATTTAAAAAGCAGGCTCTGCGGGCAGCAGTGTTCTGGGCCAGGTCAGAGACTCTCCGTTTTCTCTGGTCACCGGGTCATTTGCTCCTTTGCTCGCCAGCCAGTGTAGCCCGCGGGGGTGGACACGGCACCGCCTGAAGACAGACGTGCCCCGTGGCCCAGCTCTGGGGCCTCGTGGGGGATGCCCCCACCCCAGCTGGGCCTGTGGAGCTGAGGGGGAGAGCAGTCTGGGGACCAGGGAGGAGCTGGCACCTGAGGGGCCCAAGGTGGGTGCCCGCCCTGCAGGACTCTGGCCCCCGGTGGCCCTGTCACCCGGGAACCAGCAGATTTGAAACGGTGGACAGGGCCACAGGGCAGGAGGCGGACGGGAGGACGGGGCGGCTGTCCACCTGCCCTGGGAGACAGGAGCCACCTAAAAGCTCTCAAAGGTCAAAAGACCAAAAACCCAAACCGAGGGCTGTGGCAGCACAGCACCCGCACCGCAGGGGCCTGCGGCTGGAGACCAGTAACGGACGGTGCCCGATGGACAGGCCACATCTGTGGGCCTCCCCCGCGCACGGCTGCGAGAGACCCCAGGAAAAAACAGCGTGTTCATCTTACAAACAGGACCTGAGGGGGGTGCAGACCTCAAGCCGTCCTGACCCTCCAGCCCAGGCACTGTTCCCAAGGCGGGGCCAGTGGGGCTCCTGGCCAGGGCTGACCCTGGAGGGCTGTCTCTGGGGGAGAGGGTGGGCAGCCGCTGTCCTGTGGTGGCAGTAGTCCCAGGCCTCACCGCGGGGCACCAGGCCCGAGGCAGCAGGAGATAGGAGGCCTGCTCCCCAGGGCAAGGTCCTGGGGGTCATTGAGCACTGCCGCCTGTGCCTGGGGCGGCCCAGCAGCCTGCGGGGTACAGCTGACCTTGGGGTGGGTCTTGCCCGGCTGGCACAGTCTTGGCACTAAGAAGAGTTCGTTGCTCACATTGACGTTTCTCTTTAATTGAGGCTAGAAAGCAGCAGGGCCACCCCCAGGTCAGAGGGCGGGTCTGGCACTCGGCCTCCTGAGGCCGTGCAGTGCAGCACAGCAGCCGGGGTACAGGCTCTCAGCCACACGCAGACACGGGGGCTGCTCAGCACCTGCTATATGGCCCTGACAGCTTCTCCCAGGGGCTGGGGGTGCGCAGGGCTGGGGGGGGGATGGAGAGGGCGCAGGTGGTCACGCCCTGCATGGCCCTTCCAACGACAGCCGGCATGCCAAGGCCTCTGGCCTTGGCCACGTTGGCCCCCCAGGCTCTGGCCTGCATCCAGGGCGTCGCCCCCACCCCATGCCCCGCCCCGCCGAGGGGTGGCTATGGAGCCCGGGAGCTGCCGTGACCAGGGCTGGCGCACAGGTCACCGCGCTGAGGGCGGCTCACGCGCACGCCAGCCTGGGGGTTGGGGGGCGGCTCCTCGTCAGCCGGAGAGTGAAGACTCCGGCCAGAGCCCCAGGCCCCGCTGCCGGCGCAGGGCCGTGGACTGTCCTCCAGGGGAAGCCGCGGGTCCTGCCACAGACATGACAGGCCCGGGGCCAAGGGCAGCCTGGACAGTCAGAGCAGGTCTACGCCCCTAAGCCCGCGTTGTTCTTTTTCTTTTTGTAGGTGACTCACGTGCCATAAAATCCCCCCTTTTTGACAGAGCAATGTGCTGTATGGTGTCCCGGGCCCTACAACGTTCCTTCCTCCTCCGCCCGGCCCTGGCGGCCTGCGCCGTCCTCCACCTCCACTCAAGGGCGGCCTGGACGTCCACACGGTGCCCGCTGCAGCGCGCCCAGCCCCACGCCTCCCGGGATCCCTGTGTGGCTGAACCACGGGCCGCGGTGCGGAGCGGCCGCTTGTGCCCGGGCAGCGCCGTCGCCTTGAGGCATCTAGAGATGCGTCCTGCCGCGGCCACCCCGTCGCCGTGTGCAACGGCTTTGCCGCCGCGTCCACCAGTGCAGCCCTAGGCCCCGGTCTAAGCACTGTGCGGCCACAGCTCCCATGGGCGTGAGCGCACTTCCTGGGGCACCCGGGTGTTGCCCGCATGGCCTTTGGGGACGGCTGTGCTCGCAGTGTGGCGGGTCCTCATCTGCTCCCCTCATCTGCCCCCGCCCACCCCGCACCTGCGCGGGGCCTCCCTGCGGCCAAGCCCGACCCGTCATCCCGTGGCCTTGGGTGATGAGGGTCCTGGCAGGTGTCTTGCTTCACGGCT